>NW_027526520.1:311106-622213 GCF_052857255.1 Amblyomma americanum | reverse complement strand
AGTAGACGAGAGAGAGCTGAAACATTTTATCTCAGAACTGCGCGAAAACTTGTATTCTGGCTCAAAACAACGGGATACATCGTTTTAGATCGAAACTAGCAAGATTCACGAGCCTCGATTTTACAAGTCGTCGAAGAGTAGACGAGAGAAAGGTGGAAACTTTTTCTCTCAGAACTGCGCGAAAACTCGTATTCCGGCTCAAAACAATGGATACATCGTTTTAGATCGAAACTAGCAAGATTCACGAGCATCAATTTTACAAGTCGTCGAAGAGTAGACGAGAGAAAGGTGGAAACTTTTTCTCTCGGAACTGCGCGAAAACTTGTATTCCGGCTCAAAACAACGGGATACATATTTAGATCGAAACTGGCAAGATTCACGAGCACCGAGTTTACAAGTCGTCGAAGTGTAGACGAGAGAAAGGTGAAAACTTTTTTCTCTCAGAACTGCGCGAAAACTTGTATTCCGTCTCAAAACAACGGAACACATCGTTTTAGATCGAAACTAGAAGATTCTCGAGCATCGATTTTACAAGTCGTCGAAGAGTAGACGAGAGGAAAAGTGGAACCTTTTTCTCTCAGAACTGCGCGAAAACTTTATTCCGGCTCAAAAAAACGGGATACATCGTTTTAGATCAAAACTAGCAAGATTCACGAGCATCGATTTTACAAGTCGTCGAAGTGTAGACGAGAGAAAGGTGGAAACTTTTCTCTCAGAACTGCGCGAAAAACTTGTATTCCGGCTCAAAACAACGGGATACATCGTTTAGATCGAAACTAGCAAGATTCACGAGCATCGATTTTACAAGTCGTCGAAGAGTAGATGAGAGAAAGGTGGAAACTTTTTCTCTCAGAACTGCGCAAAAAACTCGTATTCCGGCTCAAAACAACGGGTATACATCGTTTTAGATCGAAACTAGCAAGATTCACGTACATCGATTTTACAAGTCGTCGAAGAGTAGACGAGAGCGAGCTGAAAACTTTTTATCTCAGAACTGCGTGAAAACTTGTATTGTGGCTCAAAACAACGGGATACATCGTTTTAGATCGAAACTAGCAAGATTCACGAGCTCGATTTTACAAGTCGTCGAAGAGTAGACGAGAGAAAGGTAGAAACTTTTTCTCTCAGAACTGCGCGAAAACTCGTATTCCGGCTCAAAACAATGGATACATCGTTTTAGATCGAAACTAGCAAGATTCACGAGCATCAATTTTACAAGTCGTCGAAGAGTAGACGAGAGAAAGGTGGAAACTTTTTCTCTCGGAACTGCGCGAAAACTTGTATTCCGGCTCAAAACAACGGGATACATATTTTAGATCGAAACTGGCAAGATTCACGAGCACCGAGTTTACAAGTCGTCGAAGTGTAGACGAGAGAAAGGTGAAAACTTTTTTCTCTCAGAACTGCGCGAAAACTTGTATTCCGTCTCAAAACAACGGAAAACATCGTTTTAGATCGAAACTAGAAAGATTCTCGAGCATCGATTTTACAAGTCGTCGAAGAGTAGACGAGAGAAAAGGTGGAACCTTTTTCTCTCAGAACTGCGCGAAAACTTTATTCCGGCTCAAAAAAACGGGATACATCGTTTTAGATCAAAACTAGCAAGATTCACGAGCATCGATTTTACAAGTCGTCGAAGTGTAGACGAGAGAAGGTGGAAACTTTTTCTCTCAGAACTGCGCGAAAACTTGTATTCCGGCTCAAAACAACGGGATACATCGTTTTAGATCGAAACTAGCAAGATTCACGAGCATCGATTTTACAAGTCGTCGAAGTTGTAGACGAGAGAAAGGTGAAAACTTTTTTCTCTCAGAACTGCGCGAAAACTTGTATTCCGTCTCAAAACAACGGAACACATCGTTTTAGATCGAAACTAGAAAGATTCTCGAGCATCGATTTTACAAGTCGTCGAAGAGTAGACGAGAGAAAGGTGGAACCTTTTTCTCTCAGAACTGCGCGAAAACTTTATTCCGGCTCAAAATAACGGGATACATCGTTTTAGATCAAAACTAGCAAGATTCACGAGCATCGATTTTACAAGTCGTCGAAGTGTAGACGAGAGAAAGGTGGAAACTTTTTCTCTCAGAACTGCGCGAAAACTTGTATTCCGGCTCAAAACAACGGGATACATCGTTTTAGATCGAAACTAGCAAGATTCACGAGCATCGATTTTACAAGTCGTCGAAGAGTAGATGAGAGAAAGGTGGAAACTTTTTCTCTCAGAACTGCGCAAAAACTCGTATTCCGGCTCAAAACAACGGGATACATCGTTTTAGATCGAAACTAGCAAGATTCACGAGCATCGATTTTACAAGTCGTCGAAGAGTAGACGAGAGCGAGCTGAAACTTTTTATCTCAGAACTGCGTGAAAACTTGTATTGTGGCTCAAAAACAACGGGATACATCGTTTTAGATCGAAACTAGCAAGATTCACGAGCCTCGATTTTACAAGTCGTCGAAGAGTAGACGAGAGAAAGGTGGAAACTTTTTCTCTCAGAACTGCGCGAAAACTCGTATTCCGGCTCAAACAATGGATACATCGTTTTAGATCGAAACTAGCAAGATTCACGAGCATCAATTTTACAAGTCGTCGAAGAGTAGACGAGAGAAAGGCGGAAACTTTTTCTCTCGGAACTGCGCGAAAACTTGTATTCCGGCTCAAAACAACGGGATACATATTTTAGATCGAAATTGGCAAGATTCACGAGCACCGAGTTTACAAGTCGTCGAAGTGTAGACGAGAGAAAGGTGAAAACTTTTTCTCTCAGAACTGCGCGAAAACTTGTATTCCGTCTCAAACAACGGAACACATCGTTTTAGATCGAAACTAGAAAGATTCTCGAGCATCGATTTTACAAGTCGTCGAAGAGTAGACGAGAGAAAGGTGGAACCTTTTTCTCTCAGAACTGCGCGAAGACTTTATTCCGGCTCAAAAAAACGGGATACATCGTTTTAGATCAAAACTAGCAAGATTCACGAGCATCGATTTTACAAGTCGTCGAAGTGTAGACGAGAGAAAGGTGGAAACCTTTTCTCTCAGAACTGCGCGAAAACTTGTATTCCGGCTCAAAACAACGGATACATCGTTTTAGATCGAAACTAGCAAGATTCACGAGCATCGATTTTACAAGTCGTCGAAGAGTAGATGAGAGAAAGGTGGAAACTTTTTCTCTCAGAACTGCGCAAAAACTCGTATTCCGGCTCAAAACAACGGGATACATCGTTTTAGATCGAAACTAGCAAGATTCACGAGCATCGATTTTACAAGTCGTCGAAGAGTAGACGAGAGCGAGCTGAAAACTTTTTATCTCAGAACTGCGTAACTGCGTGAAAACTTGAATTCCGGCTCAAAACAACGGGATACATCGTTTTAGATCGAAACTAGCAAGATTCTCGAGCATCGATTTTACAAGTCGTCGAGGAGTAGACGATAGAAAGGTGGAAACTTTTTCTCCCAGAACTGCGCGAAAACTCGTATTCGGCTCAAAACAACGGGATACATCGTTTTAGATCGAAACAAGCAAGATTCTCGAGCATCGATTTTACAAGTCGTCGAAGAGTAGACGAGAGAAAGGTGGAAACTTTTTCTCTCAGAACTGCGCGAATACTTTATTCCGGCTCAAAAAAACGGGATACATCGTTTTAGATCAAAACTAGCAAGATTCACGAGCATCGATTTTACAAGTCGTCGAAGTGTAGACGAGAGAAAGGTGGAAACTTTTTCTCTCAGAACTGCGCGAAAACATGTATTCCAGCTCAAAACAACGGGGTACATCGTTTTAGATCGAAACTAGCAAGATTCACGAGCATCGATTTTACAAGTCGTCGAAGAGTAGACGAGAGAAAGGTGGAAACTTTTTCTCTCAGAACTGCGCGAAAACTCGTATTCCGGCTCAAAACAACGGGATACATCGTTTTAGATCGAAACTAGCAAGATTCACGAGCATCGATTTTACAAGTCGTCGAAGAGTAGACGAGAGCGAGCTGAAAACTTTTTATCTCAGAACTGCGCGAAAACTTGAATTCCGGCTCAAAACAACGGGATACATCGTTTTAGATCGAAACTAGCAAGATTCTCGAGCATCGATTTTACAAGTCGTCGAAGAGTAGACGAGAGAAAGGTGGAAACTTTTTCTCTCAGAACTGCGCGAAAACTTTATTGCGGCTCAAAAAAACGGGATACATTGTTTTAGATCAAAACTAGCAAGATTCACGAGCATCGATTTTACAAGTCGTCGAAGTGTAGACGAGAGAAAGGTGGAAACTTTTTCTCTCAGACTGCGCGAAAACTTGTATTCCGGCTCAAAACAACGGGATACATCGTTTTAGATCGAAACTAGCAAGATTCACGAGCATCGATTTTACAAGTCGTCGAAGAGCAGACGAGAGAAAGGTGGAAACTTTTTCTCTCAGAACTGCGCGAAAACTCGTATTCCGGCTCAAAACAACGGGATACATCGTGTTAGATCGAAACTAGCAAGATTCACGAATATCGATTTTACAAGTCGTCGAAGAGTAGACGAGAGCGAGCTGAAAACTTTTTATCTCAGAACTGCGCGAAAACTTGAATTCCGGCTCAAAACAACGGGATACATCGTTTTAGATCGAAACTAGCAAGATTCTCGAGCATCGATTTTACAAGTCGTCGAGGAGTAGACGATAGAAAGGTGGAAACTTTTTCTCTCAGAACTGCGAGAAAACTCGTATTCCGGCTCAAAACAACGGGATACATCGTTTTAGATCGAAACTAGCAAGATTCTCGAGCATCGATTTTACAAGTCGTCGAAGAGTAGACGAGAGAAAGGTGGAAACTTTTTCTCTCAGAACTGCGCGAAAACTTGTATTCCGGCTCAAAACAACGGGATACATTGTTTTAGATCGAAACTAGCAAGATTCACGAGCATCGATTTTACAAGTCGTCGAAGAGTAGACGAGAGCGAGCTGAAAACTTTTTATCTCAGAACTGCGCGAAAACTTGAATTCCGGCTCAAAACAACGGGATACATCGTTTTAGATCGAAACTAGCAAGATTCTCGAGCATCGATTTTACAAGTCGTCGAGGAGTAGACGATAGAAAGGTGGAATCTTTTTCTCTCAGAACTGCGCAAAAACTCGTATTCCGGCTCAAAACAACGGGATACATCGTTTTAGATCGAAACTAGCAAGATTCTCGAGCATCGATTTTACAAGTCGTCGAAGAGTAGACGAGAGAAAGGTGGAAACTTTTTCTCTCAGAACTGCGCGAAAACTCGTATTCCGGCTCAAAACAACGGGATACATCGTTTTAGATCGAAACTAGCAAGATTCACGAGCATCGATTTTACAAGTCGGCGAAGAGTAGACGAGAGCGAGCTGAAAACTTTTTCTCTCAGAACTGCGCGAAAACTTGTATTCCGGCTCAAAACAACGGGATACATCGTTTTAGATCGAAACTAGCAAGATTCTCGAGCATCGATTTTACAAGTCGCCGAAGAGTAGACGAGAGAAAGGTGGCAACTTTTTCTCTCAGAACTGCGCGAAAACCTCGTATTCCGGCTCAAAGCAACGGGATACATCGTTTTAGATCGAAACTAGCAAGATTCTCGAGCATCGATTTACAAGTCGTCGAAGAGTTGACGAGAGAAAGGTGGAAACTTTTTCTCTCAGAACTGCGCGAAAAACTTGTATTCCGGCTAAAACCAACTGCGCGAAAACTCGTATTCCGGCTCAAAACAACGGGATACATCGTTTTAGATCGAAACTAGCAAGATTCACGAGCATCGATTTTACAAGTCGTCGAAGAGTAGACGAGAGCGAGCTGAAAACTTTTTATCTCAGAACTGCGCGAAAACTTGAATTCCGGCTCAAAACAACGGGATACATCGTTCTAGATCGAAACTAGCAAGATTCTCGAGCATCGATTTTACAAGTCGTCGAAGAGTAGACGAGAGAAAGGTGGAAACTTTTTCTCTCAGAACTGCGCGAAAACTTTATTGCGGCTCAAAAAAACGGGATACATTGTTTTAGATCAAAACTAGCAAGATTCACGAGCATCGATTTTACAAGTCGTCGAAGTGTAGACGAGAGAAAGGTGGAAACGTTTTCTCTCAGAACTGCGCGAAAACTTGTATTCCGGCTCAAAACAACGGGATACATCGTTTTAGATCGAAACTAGCAAGATTCACGAGCATCGATTTTACAAGTCGTCGAAGAGTAGACGAGAGAAAGGTGGAAACTTTTTCTCTCAGAACTGCGCGAAAACTCGTATTCCGGCTCAAAACAACGGGATACATCGTTTTAGATCGAAACTAGCAAGATTCACGAATATCGATTTTACAAGTCGTCGAAGAGTAGACGAGAGCGAGCTGAAAACTTTTTATCTCAGAACTGCGCGAAAACTTGAATTCCGGCTCAAAACAACGGATACATCGTTTTAGATCGAAACTAGCAAGAGTCTCGAGCATCGATTTTACAAGTCGTCGAAGAGTAGACGAGAGAAAGGTGGAAACTTTTTCTCTCAGAACTGCGCGAAAACTCGTATTCCGGCTCAAAACAACGGGATACATCGTTTTAGATCGAAACTAGCAAGATTCACGAGCATCGATTTTACAAGTCGTCGAAGAGTAGACGAGAGCGAGCTGAAAACTTTTTCTCTCAGAACTGCGCGAAAACTTGTATTCCGGCTCAAAACAACAGGATACATCGTTTTAGAACGAAACTAGCAAGATTCTCGAGCATCGATTTTACAAGTCGCCGAAGAGTAGACGAGAGAAAGGTGGCAACTTCTTCTCTCAGAACTGCGCGAAAACTCGTATTCCGGCTCAAAACAACGGGATACATCGTTTTAGATCGAAACTAGCAAGATTCTCGAGCATCGATTTTACAAGTCGTCGAAGAGTTGACGAGAGAAAGGTGGAAACTTTTTCTCTCAGAACTGCGCGAAAACTTGTATTCCGGCTAAAACCAACGGGATACATCGTTTTAGATCGAAACTAGCAAGATTCACGAGCATCGATTTTACAAGTCGTCGAAGTGTAGACGAGAGAAAGGTGGAAACTTTTTTCTCTCAGAACTGCGCGAAAACTTGTATTCCGTCTCAAAACAACGGGATACATCGTTTTAAATCGAAACTAATAAGATTCTCGAGCATTGATTTTACAAGTCGTCGAAGAGTAGACGAGAGAAAGGTGGAAACTTTTTCTCTCAGAACTGCGCGAGAACTTGTATTCCGGCTCAAACCAACGGATACATCGTTTTAGATCGAAACTAGCAAGATTCACGAGCATCGATTTTAAAAGTCGTCTAAGTGCAGACGAGAGAAAGGTGGAAACTTTTTCTCTCAGAACTGCGCAAAAACTCGTATTCCGGCTCAAAACAACGGGATACATCGTTTTAGATCGAAACTAGCAAGATTCTCGAGCATCGATTTTACAAGTCGTCGAAGAGTAGACGAGAGAAAGGTGGAAACTTTTTCTCTCAGAACTGCGCGAAAACTCGTATTCCGGCTCAAAACAACGGGATACATCGTTTTAGATCGAAACTAGCAAGATTCACGAGCATCGATTTTACAAGTCGTCGAAGAGTAGACGAGAGCGAGCTGAAAACTTTTTCTCTCAGAACTGCGCGAAAACTTGTATTCCGGCTCAAAACAACTGGATACATCGTTTTAGATCGAAACTAGCAAGATTCTCGAGCATCGATTTTACAAGTCGCCGAAGAGTAGACGAGAGAAAGGTGGCAACTGCTTCTCTCAGAACTGCGCGAAAACTCGTATTCCGGCTCAAAACACGGGATACATCGATTTTAGATCGAAACTAGCAAGATTCTCGAGCATCGATTTTACAAGTCGTCGAAGAGTTGACGAGAGAAAGGTGGAAAACTTTTTCTCTCAGAACTGCGCGAAAACTTGTATTCCGGCTAAAACCAACGGGATACATCGTTTTAGATCGAAACTAGCAAGATTCACGAGCATCGATTTTACAAGTCGTCGAAGTGTAGACGGAGAGAAAGGTGGAAACTTTTTTCTCTCAGAACTGCGCGAAAACTTGTATTCCGTCTCAAACAACGGGATACATCGTTTTAAATCGAAACTAATAAGATTCACGAGCATCGATTTTAAAAGTCGTCTAAGTGCAGACGAGAGAAAGGTGGAAACTTTTTCTCTCAGAACTGCGCAAAAACTCGTATTCCGGCTCAAAACAACGGGATACATCGTTTTAGATCGAAACTAGCAAGATTCTCGAGCATCGATTTTACAAGTCGTCGAAGAGTAGACGAGAGAAAGGTGGAAACTTTTTCTCTCAGAACTGCGCGAAAACTCGTATTCCGGCTCAAAACAACGGGATACATCGTTTTAGATCGAAACTAGCAAGATTCACGAGCATCAATTTTACAAGTCGTCGAAGAGTAGACGAGAGCGAGCTGAAAACTTTTTCTCTCAGAACTGCGCGAAAACTTGTATTCCGGCTCAAAACAACGGGATACATCGTTTTAGATCGAAACTAGCAAGATTCTCGAGCATCGATTTACAAGTCGCCGAAGAGTAGACGAGAGAAAGGTGGCAACTTCTTCTCTCAGAACTGCGCGAAAACTCGTATTCCGGCTCAAAACAACGGGATACATCGTTTTAGATCGCAACTAGCAAGATTCACGAGCATCAATTTTACAAGTCGTCGAAGTGTAGACGAGAGAAAGGTGGAAACTTTTTTCTCTCAGAACTGCGCGAAAACTTGTATTCCGTCTCAAAACAACGGGATACATCGTTTTAAATCGAAACTAATAAGATTCTCGAGCATTTTTTTACAAGTCGTCGAAGAGTAGACGAGAGAAAGGTGGAAAATTTTTTCTCTCAGAACTGCGCGAGAACTTGTATTCCGGCTCAAACCAACGGGATACATCGTTTTAGATCGAAACTAGCAAGATTCACGAGCATCGATTTTAAAAGTCGTCTAAGTGCAGACGAGAGAAAGGTGGAAACTTTTTTCTCTCAGAACTGCGCGAAAACTTGTATTCCAGTTCAAAACAACGGGATACATCGTTTTAGATCGAAACTAGCAAGATTCACGAGCATCGATTTTACAAGTCGTCGAAGAGTAGACGAGAGAGAGCTGAAAACTTTTTATCTCAGAACTGCGCGAAAACTTGTATTCTGGCTCAAAACAACGGGATACATCGTTTTAGATCGAAACTAGCAAGATTCACGAGCCTCGATTTTACAAGTCGTCGAAGAGTAGACGAGAGAAAGGTGGAAACTTTTTCTCTCAGAACTGCGCGAAAACTCGTATTCCGGCTCAAACAATGGATACATCGTTTTAGATCGAAACTAGCAAGATTCACGAGCATCAATTTTACAAGTCGTCGAAGAGTAGACGAGAGAAAGGTGGAAACTTTTTCTCTCGGAACTGCGCGGAAAACTTGTATTCCGGCTCAAACAACGGGATACATATTTTAGATCGAAACTGGCAAGATTCACGAGCACCGAGTTTACAAGTCGTCGAAGTGTAGACGAGAGAAAGGTGAAAACTTTTTTCTCTCAGAACTGCGCGAAAACTTGTATTCCGTCTCAAAACAACGGAACACATCGTTTTAGATCGAAACTAGAAAGATTCTCGAGCATCGATTTTACAAGTCGTCGAAGAGTAGACGAGAGAAAAGTGGAACCTTTTTCTCTCAGAACTGCGCGAAAACTTTATTCCGGCTCAAAAAAACGGGATACATCGTTTTAGATCAAAACTAGCAAGATTCACGAGCATCGATTTTACAAGTCGTCGAAGTGTAGACGAGAGAAAGGTGGAAACTTTTTCTCTCAGAACTGCGCGAAAACTTGTATTCCGGCTCAAAACAACGGGATACATCGTTTTAGATCGAAACTAGCAAGATTCACGAGCATCGATTTTACAAGTCGTCGAAGAGTAGATGAGAGAAAGGTGGAAACTTTTTCTCTCAGAACTGCGCAAAAACTCGTATTCCGGCTCAAAACAACGGGATACATCGTTTTAGATCGAAACTAGCAAGATTCACGTACATCGATTTTACAAGTCGTCGAAGAGTAGACGAGAGCGAGCTGAAAACTTTTTATCTCAGAACTGCGTGAAAACTTGTATTGTGGCTCAAAACAACGGGATACATCGTTTTAGATCGAAACTAGCAAGATTCACGAGCCTCGATTTTACAAGTCGTCGAAGAGTAGACGAGAGAAAGGTGGAAACTTTTTCTCTCAGAACTGCGCGAAAACTCGTATTCCGGCTCAAAACAATGGATACATCGTTTTAGATCGAAACTAGCAAGATTCACGAGCATCAATTTTACAAGTCGTCGAAGAGTAGACGAGAGAAAGGTGGAAACTTTTTCTCTCGGAACTGCGCGAAAACTTGTATTCCGGCTCAAAACAACGGGATACATATTTTAGATCGAAACTGGCAAGATTCACGAGCACCGAGTTTACAAGTCGTCGAAGTGTAGACGAGAGAAAGGTGAAAACTTTTTTCTCTCAGAACTGCGCGAAAACTTGTATTCCGTCTCAAAACAACGGAAAACATCGTTTTAGATCGAAACTAGAAAGATTCTCGAGCATCGATTTTACAAGTCGTCGAAGAGTAGACGAGAGAAAGGTGGAACCTTTTTCTCTCAGAACTGCGCGAAAACTTTATTCCGGCTCAAAAAAACGGGATACATCGTTTTAGATCAAAACTAGCAAGATTCACGAGCATCGATTTTACAAGTCGTCGAAGTGTAGACGAGAGAAAGGTGGAAACTTTTTCTCTCAGAACTGCGCGAAAACTTGTATTCCGGCTCAAAACAACGGGATACATCGTTTTAGATCGAAACTAGCAAGATTCACGAGCATCGATTTTACAAGTCGTCGAAGTGTAGACGAGAGAAAGGTGAAAACTTTTTTCTCTCAGAACTGCGCGAAAACTTGTATTCCGTCTCAAAACAACGGAACACATCGTTTTAGATCGAAACTAGAAAGATTCTCGAGCATCGATTTTACAAGTCGTCGAAGAGTAGACGAGAGAAAGGTGGAACCTTTTTCTCTCAGAACTGCGCGAAAACTTTATTCCGGCTCAAAATAACGGGATACATCGTTTTAGATCAAAACTAGCAAGATTCACGAGCATCGATTTTACAAGTCGTCGAAGTGTAGACGAGAGAAAGGTGGAAACTTTTTCTCTCAGAACTGCGCGAAAACTTGTATTCCGGCTCAAAACAACGGGATACATCGTTTTAGATCGAAACTAGCAAGATTCACGAGCATCGATTTTACAAGTCGTCGAAGAGTAGATGAGAGAAAGGTGGAAACTTTTTCTCTCAGAACTGCGCAAAAACTCGTATTCCGGCTCAAAACAACGGGATACATCGTTTTAGATCGAAACTAGCAAGATTCACGAGCATCGATTTTACAAGTCGTCGAAGAGTAGACGAGAGCGAGCTGAAAACTTTTTATCTCAGAACTGCGTGAAAACTTGTATTGTGGCTCAAAACAACGGGATACATCGTTTTAGATCGAAACTAGCAAGATTCACGAGCCTCGATTTTACAAGTCGTCGAAGAGTAGACGAGAGAAAGGTGGAAACTTTTTCTCTCAGAACTGCGCGAAAACTCGTATTCCGGCTCAAACCAATGGATACATCGTTTTAGATCGAAACTAGCAAGATTCACGAGCATCAATTTTACAAGTCGTCGAAGAGTAGACGAGAGAAAGGCGGAAACTTTTTCTCTCGGAACTGCGCGAAAACTTGTATTCCGGCTCAAAACAACGGGATACATATTTTAGATCGAAACTGGCAAGATTCACGAGCACCGAGTTTACAAGTCGTCGAAGTGTAGACGAGAGAAAGGTGAAAACTTTTTTCTCTCAGAACTGCGCGAAAACTTGTATTCCGTCTCAAAACAACGGAACACATCGTTTTAGATCGAAACTAGAAAGATTCTCGAGCATCGATTTTATAAGTCGTCGAAGAGTAGACGAGAGAAAGGTGGAACCTTTTTCTCTCAGAACTGCGCGAAGACTTTATTCCGGCTCAAAAAAAACGGGATACATCGTTTTAGATCAAAACTAGCAAGATTCACGAGCATCGATTTTACAAGTCGTCGAAGTGTAGACGAGAGAAAGGTGGAAACCTTTTCTCTCAGAACTGCGCGAAAACTTGTATTCCGGCTCAAAACAACGGGATACATCGTTTTAGATCGAAACTAGCAAGATTCACGAGCATCGATTTTACAAGTCGTCGAAGAGTAGATGAGAGAAAGGTGGAAACTTTTTCTCTCAGAACTGCGCAAAAACTCGTATTCCGGCTCAAAACAACGGGATACATCGTTTTAGATCGAAACTAGCAAGATTCACGAGCATCGATTTTACAAGTCGTCGAAGAGTAGACGAGAGCGAGCTGAAAACTTTTTATCTCAGAACTGCGTAACTGCGTGAAAACTTGAATTCCGGCTCAAAACAACGGGATACATCGTTTTAGATCGAAACTAGCAAGATTCTCGAGCATCGATTTTACAAGTCGTCGAGGAGTAGACGATAGAAAGGTGGAAACTTTTTCTCCCAGAACTGCGCGAAAACTCGTATTCCGGCTCAAAACAACGGGATACATCGTTTTAGATCGAAACAAGCAAGATTCTCGAGCATCGATTTTACAAGTCGTCGAAGAGTAGACGAGAGAAAGGTGGAAACTTTTTCTCTCAGAACTGCGCGAATACTTTATTCCGGCTCAAAAAAACGGGATACATCGTTTTAGATCAAAACTAGCAAGATTCACGAGCATCGATTTTACAAGTCGTCGAAGTGTAGACGAGAGAAAGGTGGAAACTTTTTCTCTCAGAACTGCGCGAAAACATGTATTCCAGCTCAAAACAACGGGGTACATCGTTTTAGATCGAAACTAGCAAGATTCACGAGCATCGATTTTACAAGTCGTCGAAGAGTAGACGAGAGAAAGGTGGAAACTTTTTCTCTCAGAACTGCGCGAAAACTCGTATTCCGGCTCAAAACAACGGGATACATCGTTTTAGATCGAAACTAGCAAGATTCACGAGCATCGATTTTACAAGTCGTCGAAGAGTAGACGAGAGCGAGCTGAAAACTTTTTATCTCAGAACTGCGCGAAAACTTGAATTCCGGCTCAAAACAACGGGATACATCGTTTTAGATCGAAACTAGCAAGATTCTCGAGCATCGATTTTACAAGTCGTCGAAGAGTAGACGAGAGAAAGGTGGAAACTTTTTCTCTCAGAACTGCGCGAAAACTTTATTGCGGCTCAAAAAAACGGGATACATTGTTTTAGATCAAAACTAGCAAGATTCACGAGCATCGATTTTACAAGTCGTCGAAGTGTAGACGAGAGAAAGGTGGAAACTTTTTCTCTCAGAACTGCGCGAAAACTTGTATTCCGGCTCAAAACAACGGGATACATCGTTTTAGATCGAAACTAGCAAGATTCACGAGCATCGATTTTACAAGTCGTCGAAGAGCAGACGAGAGAAAGGTGGAAACTTTTTCTCTCAGAACTGCGCGAAAACTCGTATTCCGGCTCAAAACAACGGGATACATCGTGTTAGATCGAAACTAGCAAGATTCACGAATATCGATTTTACAAGTCGTCGAAGAGTAGACGAGAGCGAGCTGAAAACTTTTTATCTCAGAACTGCGCGAAAACTTGAATTCCGGCTCAAAACAACGGGATACATCGTTTTAGATCGAAACTAGCAAGATTCTCGAGCATCGATTTTACAAGTCGTCGAGGAGTAGACGATAGAAAGGGTGGAAACTTTTTCTCTCAGAACTGCGAGAAAACTCGTATTCCGCTCAAAACAACGGGATACATCGTTTTAGATCGAAACTAGCAAGATTCTCGAGCATCGATTTTACAAGTCGTCGAAGAGTAGACGAGAGAAAGGTGGAAACTTTTTCTCTCAGAACTGCGCGAAAACTTGTATTCCGGCTCAAAACAACGGGATACATTGTTTTAGATCGAAACTAGCAAGATTCACGAGCATCGATTTTACAAGTCGTCGAAGAGTAGACGAGAGCGAGCTGAAAACTTTTTATCTCAGAACTGCGCGAAAACTTGAATTCCGGCTCAAAACAACGGGATACATCGTTTTAGATCGAAACTAGCAAGATTCTCGAGCATCGATTTTACAAGTCGTCGAGGAGTAGACGATAGAAAGGTGGAATCTTTTTCTCTCAGAACTGCGCAAAAACTCGTATTCCGGCTCAAAACAACGGGATACATCGTTTTAGATCGAAACTAGCAAGATTCTCGAGCATCGATTTTACAAGTCGTCGAAGAGTAGACGAGAGAAAGGTGGAAACTTTTTCTCTCAGAACTGCGCGAAAACTCGTATTCCGGCTCAAAACAACGGGATACATCGTTTTAGATCGAAACTAGCAAGATTCACGAGCATCGATTTTACAAGTCGGCGAAGAGTAGACGAGAGCGAGCTGAAAACTTTTTCTCTCAGAACTGCGCGAAAACTTGTATTCCGGCTCAAAACAACGGGATACATCGTTTTAGATCGAAACTAGCAAGATTCTCGAGCATCGATTTTACAAGTCGCCGAAGAGTAGACGAGAGAAAGGTGGCAACTTTTTCTCTCAGAACTGCGCGAAAACTCGTATTCCGGCTCAAAGCAACGGGATACATCGTTTTAGATCGAAACTAGCAAGATTCTCGAGCATCGATTTTACAAGTCGTCGAAGAGTTGACGAGAGAAAGGTGGAAACTTTTTCTCTCAGAACTGCGCGAAAACTTGTATTCCGGCTAAAACCAACTGCGCGAAAACTCGTATTCCGGCTCAAAACAACGGGATACATCGTTTTAGATCGAAACTAGCAAGATTCACGAGCATCGATTTTACAAGTCGTCGAAGAGTAGACGAGAGCGAGCTGAAAACTTTTTATCTCAGAACTGCGCGAAAACTTGAATTCCGGCTCAAAACAACGGGATACATCGTTCTAGATCGAAACTAGCAAGATTCTCGAGCATCGATTTTACAAGTCGTCGAAGAGTAGACGAGAGAAAGGTGGAAACTTTTTCTCTCAGAACTGCGCGAAAACTTTATTGCGGCTCAAAAAAACGGGATACATTGTTTTAGATCGAAACTAGCAAGATTCACGAGCATCGATTTTACAAGTCGTCGAAGAGTAGACGAGAGAAAGGTGGAAACTTTTTCTCTCAGAACTGCGCGAAAACTCGTATTCCGGCTCAAAACAACGGGATACATCGTTTTAGATCGAAACTAGCAAGATTCACGAATATCGATTTTACAAGTCGTCGAAGAGTAGACGAGAGCGAGCTGAAAACGTTTTATCTCAGAACTGCGCGAAAACTTGAATTCCGGCTCAAAACAACGGGATACATCGTTTTAGATCGAAACTAGCAAGAGTCTCGAGCATCGATTTTACAAGTCGTCGAAGAGTAGACGAGAGAAAGGTGGAAACTTTTTCTCTCAGAACTGCGCGAAAACTCGTATTCCGGCTCAAAACAACGGGATACATCGTTTTAGATCGAAACTAGCAAGATTCACGAGCATCGATTTTACAAGTCGTCGAAGAGTAGACGAGAGCGAGCTGAAAACTTTTTCTCTCAGAACTGCGCGAAAACTTGTATTCCGGCTCAAAACAACAGGATACATCGTTTTAGATCGAAACTAGCAAGATTCTCGAGCATCGATTTTACAAGTCGCCGAAGAGTAGACGAGAGAAAGGTGGCAACTTTTTCTGTCAGAACTGCGCGAAAACTCGTATTCCGGCTCAAAACAACGGGATACATCGTTTTAGATCGAAACTAGCAAGATTCTCGAGCATCGATTTTACAAGTCGTCGAAGAGTTGACGAGAGAAAGGTGAAACTTTTTCTCTCAGAATCTGCGCGAAAACTTGTATTCCGGCTAAAACCAACGGGATACATCGTTTTAGATCGAAACTAGCAAGATTCACGAGCATCGATTTTACAAGTCGTCGAAGTGTAGACGAGAGAAAGGTGGAAACTTTTTTCTCTCAGAACTGCGCGAAAACTTGTATTTCGTCTCAAAACAACGGGATACATCGTTTTAAATCGAAACTAGCAAGATTCTCGAGCATCGATTTTACAAGTCGTCGAAGAGTAGACGAGAGAAAGGTGGAAACTTTTTCTCTCAGAACTGCGCGAGAACTTGTATTCCGGCTCAAAACAACGGGATACATCGTTTTAGATCGAAACTAGCAAGATTCACGAGCATCGATTTTAAAAGTCGTCTAAGTGCAGACGAGAGAAAGGTGGAAACTTTTTCTCTCAGAACTGCGCGAAAACTTGTATTCCGGCTCAAACAACGGGATACATCGTTTTAGATCGAAACTAGCAAGATTCACGAGCATCGATTTTACAAGTCGTCGAAGAGTAGACGAGAGAGAGCTGAAAACTTTTTATCTCAGAACTGCGCGAAAACTTGTATTCTGGCTCAAAACAACGGGATACATCGTTTTAGATCGAAACTAGCAAGATTCACGAGGCCTCGATTTTACAAGTCGTCGAAGAGTAGACGAGAGAAAGGTGGAAACTTTTTCTCTCAGAACTGCGCGAAAACTCGTATTCCGGCTCAAAACAATGGATTCATCGTTTTAGACCGAAACTAGCAAGATTCACGAGCATCAATTTTACAAGTCGTCGAAGAGTAGACGAGAGAAAGGTGTAAACTTTTTCTCTCAGAACTGCGCGAAAACGTGTATTCCGGCTCAAAACAACGGGATACATCCTTTTAGATCGAAAGTAGCGAGATTTACGCACTTCGATTTTACAAGTCGTCGAAGAGTAGACGAGAGAAAGGTGGAAACTTTTTCTCTCGGAACTGCGCGAAAACTTGTATTCCGGCTCAAACAACGGGATACATATTTTAGACCGAAACTGGCAAGATTCACGAGCACCGAGTTTACAAGTCGTCGAAGTGTAGACGAGAGAAAGGTGAAAACTTTTTTCTCTCAGAACTGCGCGAAAACTTGTATTCCGTCTCAAAACAACGGAACACATCGTTTTAGATCGAAACTAGAAAGATTCTCGAGCATCGATTTTACAAGTCGTCGAAGAGTAGACGAGAGAAAGGTGGAACCTTTTTTCTCTCAGAACTGCGCGAAAACTTTATTCCGGCTCAAAAAAACGGGATACATCGTTTTAGATCAAAACTAGCAAGATTCACGAGCATCGATTTTACAAGTCGTCGAAGTGTAGACGAGAGAAAGGTGGAAACTTTTTTCTCTCAGAACTGCGCGAAAACTTGTATTCCGGCTCAATACAACGGGATACATCGTTTTAGATCGAAACTAGCAAGATTCACGAGCATCGATTTTACAAGTCGTCGAAGAGTAGATGAGAGAAAGGTGGAAACTTTTTCTCTCAGAACTGCGCAAAAACTCGTATTCCGGCTCAAAACAACGGGATACATCGTTTTAGATCGAAACTAGCAAGATTCACGAGCATCGATTTTACAAGTCGTCGAAGAGTAGACGAGAGCGAGCTGAAAACTTTTTATCTCAGAACTGCGCGAAACTTGAATTCGGCTCAAAACAACGGGATACATCGTTTTAGATCGAAACTAGCAAGATTCTCGAGCATCGATTTTACAAGTCGTCGAGGAGTAGACGATAGAAAGGTGGAAACTTTTTCTCTCAGAACTGCGCGAAAACTCGTATTCCGGCTCAAAACACGGGATACATCGTGTTAGATCGAAACTAGCAAGATTCTCGAGCATCGATTTTACAAGTCGTCGAAGAGTAGACGAGAGAAAGGTGGAAACTTTTTCTCTCAGAACTGCGCGAATACTTTATTCCGGCTCAAAAAAACGGGATACATCGTTTTAGATCAAAACTAGCAAGATTCACGAGCATCGATTTTACAAGTCGTCGAAGTGTAGACGAGAGAAAGGTGGAAACTTTTTCTCTCAGAACTGCGCGAAAACTTGTATTCCGGCTCAAAACAACGGGATACATCGTTTTAGATCGAAATTAGCAAGATTCACGAGCATCGATTTTACAAGTCGTCGAAGAGTAGACGAGAGAAAGGTGGAAACTTTTTCTCTCAGAACTGCGCGAAAACTCGTATTCCGGCTCAAAAGAACGGGATACATCGTTTTAGATCGAAACTAGCAAGATTCACGAGCATCGATTTTACAAGTCGTCGAAGAGTAGACGAGAGCGAGCTGAAAACTTTTTATCTCAGAACTGCGCGAAAACTTGAATTCCGGCTCAAAACAACGGGATACATCGTTTTAGATCGAAACTAGCAAGATTCTCGAGCATCGATTTTACAAGTCGTCGAGGAGTAGACGATAGAAAGGTGGAAACTTTTTCTCTCAGAACTGCGCGAAAACTCGTATTCCGGCTCAAAACAACGGGATACATCGTTTTAGATCGAAACTAGCAAGATTCTCGAGCATCGATTTTACAAGTCGTCGAAGAGTAGACGAGAGAAAGGTGGAAACTTTTTCTCTCAGAACTGCGCGAAAACTCGTATTCCGGCTCAAAACAACGGGATACATCGTTTTAGATCGAAACTAGCAAGATTCACGAGCATCGATTTTACAAGTCGTCGAAGAGTAGACGAGAGCGAGCTGAAAACTTTTTCTCTCAGAACTGCGCGAAAACTTGTATTCCGGCTCAAAACAACGGGATACATCGTTTTAGATCGAAACTAGCAAGATTCTCGAGCATCGATTTTACAAGTCGCCGAAGAGTAGACGAGAGAAAGGTGGCAACTTTTTCTCTCAGAACTGCGCAAAAACTCGTATTCCGGCTCAAAACAACGGGATACATCGTTTTAGATCGAAACTAGCAAGATTCTCGAGCATCGATTTTACAAGTCGTCGAAGAGTTGACGAGAGAAAGGTGGAAACGTTTTCTCTCAGAACTGCGCGAAAACTTGTATTCCGGCTAAAACCAACGGGATACATCGTTTTAGATCGAAACTAGCAAGATTCACGAGCATCGATTTTAAAAGTCGTCTAAGTGCAGACGAGAGAAAGGTGGAAACTTTTTCTCTCAGAACTGCGCGAATACTTTATTCCGGCTCAAAAAAACGGGATACATCGTTTTAGATCAAAACTAGGAAGATTCACGAGCATCGATTTTACAAGTCGTCGAAGTGTAGACGAGAGAAAGGTGGAAACTTTTTCTCTCAAAACTGCGCGAAAACTTGTATTCCGGCTGAAAACAACGGGATACATCGTTTTAGATCGAAATTAGCAAGATTCACGAGCATCGATTTTACAAGTCGTCGAAGAGTAGACGAGAGAAAGGTGGAAACTTTTTCTCTCAGAACTGCGCGAAAACTCGTATTCCGGCTCAAAAGAACGGGATACATCGTTTTAGATCGAAACTAGCAAGATTCACGAGCATCGATTTTACAAGTCGTCGAAGTGTAGACGAGAGAAAGGTGGAAACTTTTTTCTCTCAGAACTGCGCGAAAACTTGTATTCCGTCTCAAAACAACGGGATACATCGTTTTAAATCGAAACTAGCAAGATTCTCGAGCATCGATTTTACAAGTCGTCGAAGAGTAGACGAGAGAAAGGTGAAAACTTTTTTCTCTCAGAACTGCGCGAAAACTTGTATTTCGTCTCAAAACAACGGGATACATCGTTTTAAATCGAAACTAGCAAGATTCTCGAGCATCGATTTTACAAGTCGTCGAAGAGTAGACGAGAGAAAGGTGGAAACTTTTTCTCTCAGAACTGCGCGAGAACTTGTATTCCGGCTCAAAACAACGGGATACATCGTTTTAGATCGAAACTAGCAAGATTCACGAGCATCGATTTTAAAAGTCGTCTAAGTGCAGACGAGAGAAAGGTGGAAACTTTTTCTCTCAGAACTGCGCGAAAACTTGTATTCCGGCTCAAAACAACGGGATACATCGTTTTAGATCGAAACTAGCAAGATTCACGAGCATCGATTTTACAAGTCGTCGAAGAGTAGACGAGAGAGAGCTGAAAACTTTTTATCTCAGAACTGCGCGAAAACTTGTATTCTGGCTCAAAACAACGGGATACATCGTTTTAGATCGAAACTAGCAAGATTCACGAGCCTCGATTTTACAAGTCGTCGAAGAGTAGACGAGAGAAAGGTGGAAACTTTTTCTCTCAGAACTGCGCGAAAACTCGTATTCCGGCTCAAAACAATGGATTCATCGTTTTAGATCGAAACTAGCAAGATTCACGAGCATCAATTTTACAAGTCGTCGAAGAGTAGACGAGAGAAAGGTGTAAACTTTTTCTCTCAGAACTGCGCGAAAACGTGTATTCCGGCTCAAAACAACGGGATACATCCTTTTAGATCGAAAGTAGCGAGATTTACGCACTTCGATTTTACAAGTCGTCGAAGAGTAGACGAGAGAAAGGTGGAAACTTTTTCTCTCGGAACTGCGCGAAAACTTGTATTCCGGCTCAAAACAACGGGATACATATTTTAGACCGAAACTGGCAAGATTCACGAGCACCGAGTTTACAAGTCGTCGAAGTGTAGACGAGAGAAAGGTGAAAACTTTTTTCTCTCAGAACTGCGCGAAAACTTGTATTCCGTCTCAAAACAACGGAACACATCGTTTTAGATCGAAACTAGAAAGATTCTCGAGCATCGATTTTACAAGTCGTCGAAGAGTAGACGAGAGAAAGGTGGAACCTTTTTCTCTCAGAACTGCGCGAAAACTTTATTCCGGCTCAAAAAAACGGGATACATCGTTTTAGATCAAAACTAGCAAGATTCACGAGCATCGATTTTACAAGTCGTCGAAGTGTAGACGAGAGAAAGGTGGAAACTTTTTCTCTCAGAACTGCGCGAAAACTTGTATTCCGGCTCAATACAACGGGATACATCGTTTTAGATCGAAACTAGCAAGATTCACGAGCATCGATTTTACAAGTCGTCGAAGAGTAGATGAGAGAAAGGTGGAAACTTTTTCTCTCAGAACTGCGCAAAAACTCGTATTCCGGCTCAAAACAACGGGATACATCGTTTTAGATCGAAACTAGCAAGATTCACGAGCATCGATTTTACAAGTCGTCGAAGAGTAGACGAGAGCGAGCTGAAAACTTTTTATCTCAGAACTGCGCGAAAACTTGAATTCCGGCTCAAAACAACGGGATACATCGTTTTAGATCGAAACTAGCAAGATTCTCGAGCATCGATTTTACAAGTCGTCGAGGAGTAGACGATAGAAAGGTGGAAACTTTTTCTCTCAGAACTGCGCGAAAACTCGTATTCCGGCTCAAAACAACGGGATACATCGTGTTAGATCGAAACTAGCAAGATTCTCGAGCATCGATTTTACAAGTCGTCGAAGAGTAGACGAGAGAAAGGTGGAAACTTTTTCTCTCAGAACTGCGCGAATACTTTATTCCGGCTCAAAAAAACGGGATACATCGTTTTAGATCAAAACTAGCAAGATTCACGAGCATCGATTTTACAAGTCGTCGAAGTGTAGACGAGAGAAAGGTGGAAACTTTTTCTCTCAGAACTGCGCGAAAACTTGTATTCCGGCTCAAAACAACGGGATACATCGTTTTAGATCGAAATTAGCAAGATTCACGAGCATCGATTTTACAAGTCGTCGAAGAGTAGACGAGAGAAAGGTGGAAACTTTTTCTCTCAGAACTGCGCGAAAACTCGTATTCCGGCTCAAAAGAACGGGATACATCGTTTTAGATCGAAACTAGCAAGATTCACGAGCATCGATTTTACAAGTCGTCGAAGAGTAGACGAGAGCGAGCTGAAAACTTTTTATCTCAGAACTGCGCGAAAACTTGAATTCCGGCTCAAAACAACGGGATACATCGTTTTAGATCGAAACTAGCAAGATTCTCGAGCATCGATTTTACAAGTCGTCGAGGAGTAGACGATAGAAAGGTGGAAACTTTTTCTCTCAGAACTGCGCGAAAACTCGTATTCCGGCTCAAAACAACGGGATACATCGTTTTAGATCGAAACTAGCAAGATTCTCGAGCATCGATTTTACAAGTCGTCGAAGAGTAGACGAGAGAAAGGTGGAAACTTTTTCTCTCAGAACTGCGCGAAAACTCGTATTCCGGCTCAAAACAACGGGATACATCGTTTTAGATCGAAACTAGCAAGATTCACGAGCATCGATTTTACAAGTCGTCGAAGAGTAGACGAGAGCGAGCTGAAAACTTTTTCTCTCAGAACTGCGCGAAAACTTGTATTCCGGCTCAAAACAACGGGATACATCGTTTTAGATCGAAACTAGCAAGATTCTCGAGCATCGATTTTACAAGTCGCCGAAGAGTAGACGAGAGAAAGGTGGCAACTTTTTCTCTCAGAACTGCGCAAAAACTCGTATTCCGGCTCAAAACAACGGGATACATCGTTTTAGATCGAAACTAGCAAGATTCTCGAGCATCGATTTTACAAGTCGTCGAAGAGTTGACGAGAGAAAGGTGGAAACGTTTTCTCTCAGAACTGCGCGAAAACTTGTATTCCGGCTAAAACCAACGGGATACATCGTTTTAGATCGAAACTAGCAAGATTCACGAGCATCGATTTTAAAAGTCGTCTAAGTGCAGACGAGAGAAAGGTGGAAACTTTTTCTCTCAGAACTGCGCGAATACTTTATTCCGGCTCAAAAAAACGGGATACATCGTTTTAGATCAAAACTAGGAAGATTCACGAGCATCGATTTTACAAGTCGTCGAAGTGTAGACGAGAGAAAGGTGGAAACTTTTTCTCTCAAAACTGCGCGAAAACTTGTATTCCGGCTGAAAACAACGGGATACATCGTTTTAGATCGAAATTAGCAAGATTCACGAGCATCGATTTTACAAGTCGTCGAAGAGTAGACGAGAGAAAGGTGGAAACTTTTTCTCTCAGAACTGCGCGAAAACTCGTATTCCGGCTCAAAAGAACGGGATACATCGTTTTAGATCGAAACTAGCAAGATTCACGAGCATCGATTTTACAAGTCGTCGAAGAGTAGACGAGAGCGAGTTGAAAACTTTTTATCTCAGAACTGCGCGAAAACTTGAATTCCGGCTCAAAACAACGCGATACATCGTTTTAGATCGAAACTAGCAAGATTCACGAGCATCGATTTTACAAGTCGTCGAAGTGTAGACGAGAGAAAGGTGGAAACTTTTTTCTCTCAGAACTGCGCGAAAACTTGTATTCCGTCTCAAAACAACGGGATACATCGTTTTAAATCGAAACTAGCAAGATTCTCGAGCATCGATTTTACAAGTCGTCGAAGAGTAGACGAGAGAAAGGTGAAAACTTTTTCTCTCAGAACAGCGCGAGAACTTGTATTCCGGCTCAAAACAACGGGATACATCGTTTTAGATCGAAACTAGCAAGATTCACGAGCATCGATTTTAAAAGTCGTCTAAGTGCAGACGAGAGAAAGGTGGAAACTTTTTCTCTCAGAACTGCGCGAAAACTTGTATTCCGGCTCAAAACAACGGGATACATCGTTTTAGATCGAAACTAGCAAGATTCACGAGCATCGATTTTACAAGTCGTCGAAGAGTACACGAGAGAGAGCTGAAAACTTTTTATCTCAGAACTGCGCGAAAACTTGTATTCTGGCTCAAAACAACGGGATACATCGTTTTAGATCGAAACTAGCAAGATTCACGAGCCTCGATTTTACAAGTCGTCGAAGAGTAGACGAGAGAAAGGTGGAAACTTTTTCTCTCAGAACTGCGCGAAAACTCGTATTCCGGCTCAAAACAATGGATACATCGTTTTAGATCGAAACTAGCAAGATTCACGAGCATCAATTTTACAAGTCGTCGAAGAGTAGACGAGAGAAAGGTGTAAACTTTTTCTCTCAGAACTGCGCGAAAACGTGTATTCCGGCTCAAAACAACGGGATACATCCTTTTAGATCGAAAGTAGCGAGATTTACGCACTTCGATTTTACAAGTCGTGGAAGAGTAGACGAGAGAGAGCTGAAAACTTTTTTCTCTCAGAACTGCGCGAAACCTTGTATTCCGTCTCAAAACAACGGGATACATCGTTTTAAATCGAAACTAGCAAGATTCTCGAGCATCGATTTTACAAGTCGTCGAAGAGTAGACGAGAGAAAGGTGGAAACTTTTTCTCTCAGAACTGCGCGAAAACTTGTATTCCGGCTCAAAACAACGGGATACATCGTTTTAGATCGAAACTAGCAAGATTCACGAGCATCGATTTTAAAAGTCGTCGAAGTGTAGACGAGAGAAAGGTGGAAACTTTTTCTCTCAGAACTGCGCGAAAACTTGTATTCCAGTTCAAAACAACGGGATACATCGTTTTAGATCGAAACTAGCAAGATTCACGAGCATCGATTTTACAAGTCGTCGAAGAGTAGACGAGAGAGAGCTGAAAACTTTTTCTCTCAGAACTGCGCGAAAACTTGTATTCCGGCTCAAAACAACGGGATACATCGTTTTATATCGAAACTAGCAAGATTCTCGAGCATCGATTTTGCAAGTCGTCGAAGAGTAGACGAGAGAAAGGTGGAAACTTTTTCTCTCAGAACTGCGCGAAAACTTGTATTCCGGCTCAAAACAACGGGGTACACCGTTTTAGATCGAAACTAGCAAAATTCTCGAGCATCGATTATACAAGTCGTCGAAGAGTAGACGAGAGAAAGGTGGAAACTTTTTCTCTGAGAACTGCGCGAAAACTTGTATTCCGGCTCAAAACATTTGGGAAACACCGTTTTAGATCGAAACTAGCAAGATTCACGAGCCTCGATTTTACAAGTCGTCGAAGAGTAGACGAGAGAAAGGTGGCAACTTTTTCTCTCAGAACTGCGAGAAAACTTGTATTCCGGCTCAAAACAACGGGATACATCGTTTTAGATCGAAACTAGCAAGATTCACGAGCATCGATTTTACAAGTCGTCGAAGAGTAGACGAGAGAAAGGTGGAAACTTTTTCTCTCAGAACTGCGCGAAAACTCGTATTCCGGCTCAAAATAACGGGATACATCGTTTTAGATCGAAACTAGCAAGATTCACGAGCATCGATTTTACAAGTCGTCGAAGAGTAGACGAGAGCGAGTTGAAAACTTTTTATCTCAGAACTGCGCGAAAACTTGAATTCCGGCTCAAAACAACGGGATACATCGTTTTAGATCGAAACTAGCAAGATTCACGAGCATCGATTTTACAAGTCGTCGAAGTGTAGACGAGAGAAAGGTGGAAACTTTTTTCTCTCAGAACTGCGCGAAAACTTGTATTCCGTCTCAAAACAACGGGATACATCGTTTTAAATCGAAACTAGCAAGATTCTCGAGCATCGATTTTACAAGTCGTCGAAGAGTAGACGAGAGAAAGGTGAAAACTTTTTCTCTCAGAACAGCGCGAGAACTTGTATTCCGGCTCAAAACAACGGGATACATCGTTTTAGATCGAAACTAGCAAGATTCACGAGCATCGATTTTAAAAGTCGTCTAAGTGCAGACGAGAGAAAGGTGGAAACTTTTTCTCTCAGAACTGCGCGAAAACTTGTATTCCGGCTCAAAACAACGGGATACATCGTTTTAGATCGAAACTAGCAAGATTCACGAGCATCGATTTTACAAGTCGTCGAAGAGTAGACGAGAGAGAGCTGAAAACTTTTTATCTCAGAACTGCGCGAAAACTTGTATTCTGGCTCAAAACAACGGGATACATCGTTTTAGATCGAAACTAGCAAGATTCACGAGCCTCGATTTTACAAGTCGTCGAAGAGTAGACGAGAGAAAGGTGGAAACTTTTTCTCTCAGAACTGCGCGAAAACTCGTATTCCGGCTCAAAACAATGGATACATCGTTTTAGATCGAAACTAGCAAGATTCACGAGCATCAATTTTACAAGTCGTCGAAGAGTAGACGAGAGAAAGGTGTAAACGTTTTCTCTCAGAACTGCGCGAAAACGTGTATTCCGGCTCAAAACAACGGGATACATCCTTTTAGATCGAAAGTAGCGAGATTTACGCACTTCGATTTTACAAGTCGTGGAAGAGTAGACGAGAGAGAGCTGAAAACTTTTTATCTGAGAACTGCGGGAAAACTTGTATTCCGGCTCAAAACAACGGGACACATCGTTTTAGATTGAAACTAGCTAGATTCACGAGCATCAATTTTAAAATCGTCGAAGAGTAGACGATAGAAAGGTGAAAACTTTTTCTCTCAGAACTGCGCGAAAACTTGTATTCCGGCTCAAAACAACGGGATTTATCGTTTTAGACCGAAACTAGCAAGATTCTCGAGCATCGATTTTACAAGTCGCCGAAAAGTAGACGAGAGAAAGGTGGCAACTTTTTCTCTCAGAACTGCGCGAAAACTCGTATTCCGGCCCAAAACAACGGGATACATCGTTTTAGATCGAAACTAGCAAGATTCTCGAGCATCGATTTTACAAGTCGTCGAAGAGTAGACGAGAGAAAGGTGGAAACTTTTTCTCTCAGAACTGCGCGAAAACTTGTATTCCGGCTCAAAACAACGGGATACATTGTTTTATATCGAAACTAGCAAGATTCACGAGCATCGATTTTACAAGTCGTCGAAGTGTAGACGAGAGAGAGGTGGAAACTTTTTTCTCTCAGAACTGCGCGAAACCTTGTATTCCGTCTCAAAACAACGGGATACATCGTTTTAAATCGAAACTAGCAAGATTCTCGAGCATCGATTTTACAAGTCGTCGAAGAGTAGACGAGAGAAAGGTGGAAACTTTTTCTCTCAGAACTGCGCGAAAACTTGTATTCCGGCTCAAAACAACGGGATACATCGTTTTAGATCGAAACTAGCAAGATTCACGAGCATCGATTTTAAAAGTCGTCGAAGTGTAGACGAGAGAAAGGTGGAAACTTTTTCTCTCAGAACTGCGCGAAAACTTGTATTCCAGTTCAAAACAACGGGATACATCGTTTTAGATCGAAACTAGCAAGATTCACGAGCATCGATTTTACAAGTCGTCGAAGAGTAGACGAGAGAGAGCTGAAAACTTTTTCTCTCAGAACTGCGCGAAAACTTGTATTCCGGCTCAAAACAACGGGATACATCGTTTTATATCGAAACTAGCAAGATTCTCGAGCATCGATTTTGCAAGTCGTCGAAGAGTAGACGAGAGAAAGGTGGAAACTTTTTCTCTCAGAACTGCGCGAAAACTTGTATTCCGGCTCAAAACAACGGGGTACACCGTTTTAGATCGAAACTAGCAAAATTCTCGAGCATCGATTATACAAGTCGTCGAAGAGTAGACGAGAGAAAGGTGGAAACTTTTTCTCTGAGAACTGCGCGAAAACTTGTATTCCGTTTCAAAACATTTGGGAAACACCGTTTTAGATCGAAACTAGCAAGATTCACGAGCCTCGATTTTACAAGTCGTCGAAGAGTAGACGAGAGAAAGGTGGCAACTTTTTCTCTCAGAACTGCGCGAAAACTCGTATTCCGGCTCAAAACAACGGGATACATTGTTTTAGATCGAAACTAGCAAGATTCACGAGCCTCGATTTTACAAGTCGTCGAAGAGTAGACGAGAGAAAGGTGGAAACTTTTTCTCTCAGAACTGCGCGAAAACTCGTATTCCGGCTCAAAACAATGGATACATCGTTTTAGATCGAAACTAGCAAGATTCACGAGCATCAATTTTACAAGTCGTCGAAGAGTAGACGAGAGAAAGGTGTAAACTTTTTCTCTCAGAACTGCGCGAAAACGTGTATTCCGGCTCAAAACAACGGGATACATCCTTTTAGATCGAAAGTAGCGAGATTTACGCACTTCGATTTTACAAGTCGTGGAAGAGTAGACGAGAGAGAGCTGAAAACTTTTTTCTCTCAGAACTGCGCGAAACCTTGTATTCCGTCTCAAAACAACGGGATACATCGTTTTAAATCGAAACTAGCAAGATTCTCGAGCATCGATTTTACAAGTCGTCGAAGAGTAGACGAGAGAAAGGTGGAAACTTTTTCTCTCAGAACTGCGCGAAAACTTGTATTCCGGCTCAAAACAACGGGATACATCGTTTTAGATCGAAACTAGCAAGATTCACGAGCATCGATTTTAAAAGTCGTCGAAGTGTAGACGAGAGAAAGGTGGAAACTTTTTCTCTCAGAACTGCGCGAAAACTTGTATTCCAGTTCAAAACAACGGGATACATCGTTTTAGATCGAAACTAGCAAGATTCACGAGCATCGATTTTACAAGTCGTCGAAGAGTAGACGAGAGAGAGCTGAAAACTTTTTCTCTCAGAACTGCGCGAAAACTTGTATTCCGGCTCAAAACAACGGGATACATCGTTTTATATCGAAACTAGCAAGATTCTCGAGCATCGATTTTGCAAGTCGTCGAAGAGTAGACGAGAGAAAGGTGGAAACTTTTTCTCTCAGAACTGCGCGAAAACTTGTATTCCGGCTCAAAACAACGGGGTACACCGTTTTAGATCGAAACTAGCAAAATTCTCGAGCATCGATTATACAAGTCGTCGAAGAGTAGACGAGAGAAAGGTGGAAACTTTTTCTCTGAGAACTGCGCGAAAACTTGTATTCCGGCTCAAAACATTTGGGAAACACCGTTTTAGATCGAAACTAGCAAGATTCACGAGCCTCGATTTTACAAGTCGTCGAAGAGTAGACGAGAGAAAGGTGGCAACTTTTTCTCTCAGAACTGCGAGAAAACTTGTATTCCGGCTCAAAACAACGGGATACATCGTTTTAGATCGAAACTAGCAAGATTCACGAGCATCGATTTTACAAGTCGTCGAAGAGTAGACGAGAGAAAGGTGGAAACTTTTTCTCTCAGAACTGCGCGAAAACTCGTATTCCGGCTCAAAATAACGGGATACATCGTTTTAGATCGAAACTAGCAAGATTCACGAGCATCGATTTTACAAGTCGTCGAAGAGTAGACGAGAGCGAGTTGAAAACTTTTTATCTCAGAACTGCGCGAAAACTTGAATTCCGGCTCAAAACAACGGGATACATCGTTTTAGATCGAAACTAGCAAGATTCACGAGCATCGATTTTACAAGTCGTCGAAGTGTAGACGAGAGAAAGGTGGAAACTTTTTTCTCTCAGAACTGCGCGAAAACTTGTATTCCGTCTCAAAACAACGGGATACATCGTTTTAAATCGAAACTAGCAAGATTCTCGAGCATCGATTTTACAAGTCGTCGAAGAGTAGACGAGAGAAAGGTGAAAACTTTTTCTCTCAGAACAGCGCGAGAACTTGTATTCCGGCTCAAAACAACGGGATACATCGTTTTAGATCGAAACTAGCAAGATTCACGAGCATCGATTTTAAAAGTCGTCTAAGTGCAGACGAGAGAAAGGTGGAAACTTTTTCTCTCAGAACTGCGCGAAAACTTGTATTCCGGCTCAAAACAACGGGATACATCGTTTTAGATCGAAACTAGCAAGATTCACGAGCATTGATTTTACAAGTCGTCGAAGAGTAGACGAGAGAGAGCTGAAAACTTTTTATCTCAGAACTGCGCGAAAACTTGTATTCTGGCTCAAAACAACGGGATACATCGTTTTAGATCGAAACTAGCAAGATTCACGAGCCTCGATTTTACAAGTCGTCGAAGAGTAGACGAGAGAAAGGTGGAAACTTTTTCTCTCAGAACTGCGCGAAAACTCGTATTCCGGCTCAAAACAATGGATACATCGTTTTAGATCGAAACTAGCAAGATTCACGAGCATCAATTTTACAAGTCGTCGAAGAGTAGACGAGAGAAAGGTGTAAACGTTTTCTCTCAGAACTGCGCGAAAACGTGTATTCCGGCTCAAAACAACGGGATACATCCTTTTAGATCGAAAGTAGCGAGATTTACGCACTTCGATTTTACAAGTCGTGGAAGAGTAGACGAGAGAGAGCTGAAAACTTTTTATCTGAGAACTGCGGGACAAAACTTGTATTCCGGCTCAAAACAACGGGACACATCGTTTTAGATTGAAACTAGCTAGATTCACGAGCATCAATTTTAAAATCGTCGAAGAGTAGACGATAGAAAGGTGAAAACTTTTTCTCTCAGAACTGCGCGAAAACTTGTATTCCGGCTCAAAACAACGGGATTTATCGTTTTAGACCGAAAGTAGCAAGATTCTCGAGCATCGATTTTACAAGCCGTCGAAGAGTAGACGAGAGAAAGGTGTAAACTTTTTCTCTCAGAACTGCGCGAAAACTTGTATTCCGGCTCAAAACAACGGGATACATCGTTTTAGATCGAAACTAGCAAGATTCACGAGCATCGATTTTAAAAGTCGTCGAAGTGTAGACGAGAGAAAGGTGGAAACTTTTTCTCTCAGAACTGCGCGAAAACTTGTATTCCAGTTCAAAACAACGGGATACATCGTTTTAGATCGAAACTAGCAAGATTCACGAGCATCGATTTTACAAGTCGTCGAAGAGTAGACGAGAGAGAGCTGAAAACTTTTTCTCTCAGAACTGCGCGAAAACTTGTATTCCGGCTCAAAACAACGGGATACATCGTTTTATATCGAAACTAGCAAGATTCTCGAGCATCGATTTTGCAAGTCGTCGAAGAGTAGACGAGAGAAAGGTGGAAACTTTTTCTCTCAGAACTGCGCGAAAACTTGTATTCCGGCTCAAAACAACGGGGTACACCGTTTTAGATCGAAACTAGCAAAATTCTCGAGCATCGATTATACAAGTCGTCGAAGAGTAGACGAGAGAAAGGTGGAAACTTTTTCTCTGAGAACTGCGCGAAAACTTGTATTCCGTTTCAAAACATTTGGGAAACACCGTTTTAGATCGAAACTAGCAAGATTCACGAGCCTCGATTTTACAAGTCGTCGAAGAGTAGACGAGAGAAAGGTGGCAACTTTTTCTCTCAGAACTGCGCGAAAACTCGTATTCCGGCTCAAAACAACGGGATACATTGTTTTAGATCGAAACTAGCAAGATTCACGAGCCTCGATTTTACAAGTCGTCGAAGAGTAGACGAGAGAAAGGTGGAAACTTTTTCTCTCAGAACTGCGCGAAAACTCGTATTCCGGCTCAAAACAATGGATACATCGTTTTAGATCGAAACTAGCAAGATTCACGAGCATCAATTTTACAAGTCGTCGAAGAGTAGACGAGAGAAAGGTGTAAACTTTTTCTCTCAGAACTGCGCGAAAACGTGTATTCCGGCTCAAAACAACGGGATACATCCTTTTAGATCGAAAGTAGCGAGATTTACGCACTTCGATTTTACAAGTCGTGGAAGAGTAGACGAGAGAGAGCTGAAAACTTTTTTCTCTCAGAACTGCGCGAAACCTTGTATTCCGTCTCAAAACAACGGGATACATCGTTTTAAATCGAAACTAGCAAGATTCTCGAGCATCGATTTTACAAGTCGTCGAAGAGTAGACGAGAGAAAGGTGGAAACTTTTTCTCTCAGAACTGCGCGAAAACTTGTATTCCGGCTCAAAACAACGGGATACATCGTTTTAGATCGAAACTAGCAAGATTCACGAGCATCGATTTTAAAAGTCGTCGAAGTGTAGACGAGAGAAAGGTGGAAACTTTTTCTCTCAGAACTGCGCGAAAACTTGTATTCCAGTTCAAAACAACGGGATACATCGTTTTAGATCGAAACTAGCAAGATTCACGAGCATCGATTTTACAAGTCGTCGAAGAGTAGACGAGAGAGAGCTGAAAACTTTTTCTCTCAGAACTGCGCGAAAACTTGTATTCCGGCTCAAAACAACGGGATACATCGTTTTATATCGAAACTAGCAAGATTCTCGAGCATCGATTTTGCAAGTCGTCGAAGAGTAGACGAGAGAAAGGTGGAAACTTTTTCTCTCAGAACTGCGCGAAAACTTGTATTCCGGCTCAAAACAACGGGGTACACCGTTTTAGATCGAAACTAGCAAAATTCTCGAGCATCGATTATACAAGTCGTCGAAGAGTAGACGAGAGAAAGGTGGAAACTTTTTCTCTGAGAACTGCGCGAAAACTTGTATTCCGGCTCAAAACATTTGGGAAACACCGTTTTAGATCGAAACTAGCAAGATTCACGAGCCTCGATTTTACAAGTCGTCGAAGAGTAGACGAGAGAAAGGTGGCAACTTTTTCTCTCAGAACTGCGAGAAAACTTGTATTCCGGCTCAAAACAACGGGATACATCGTTTTAGATCGAAACTAGCAAGATTCACGAGCATCGATTTTACAAGTCGTCGAAGAGTAGACGAGAGAAAGGTGGAAACTTTTTCTCTCAGAACTGCGCGAAAACTCGTATTCCGGCTCAAAATAACGGGATACATCGTTTTAGATCGAAACTAGCAAGATTCACGAGCATCGATTTTACAAGTCGTCGAAGAGTAGACGAGAGCGAGTTGAAAACTTTTTATCTCAGAACTGCGCGAAAACTTGAATTCCGGCTCAAAACAACGGGATACATCGTTTTAGATCGAAACTAGCAAGATTCACGAGCATCGATTTTACAAGTCGTCGAAGTGTAGACGAGAGAAAGGTGGAAACTTTTTTCTCTCAGAACTGCGCGAAAACTTGTATTCCGTCTCAAAACAACGGGATACATCGTTTTAAATCGAAACTAGCAAGATTCTCGAGCATCGATTTTACAAGTCGTCGAAGAGTAGACGAGAGAAAGGTGAAAACTTTTTCTCTCAGAACAGCGCGAGAACTTGTATTCCGGCTCAAAACAACGGGATACATCGTTTTAGATCGAAACTAGCAAGATTCACGAGCATCGATTTTAAAAGTCGTCTAAGTGCAGACGAGAGAAAGGTGGAAACTTTTTCTCTCAGAACTGCGCGAAAACTTGTATTCCGGCTCAAAACAACGGGATACATCGTTTTAGATCGAAACTAGCAAGATTCACGAGCATCGATTTTACAAGTCGTCGAAGAGTAGACGAGAGAGAGCTGAAAACTTTTTATCTCAGAACTGCGCGAAAACTTGTATTCTGGCTCAAAACAACGGGATACATCGTTTTAGATCGAAACTAGCAAGATTCACGAGCCTCGATTTTACAAGTCGTCGAAGAGTAGACGAGAGAAAGGTGGAAACTTTTTCTCTCAGAACTGCGCGAAAACTCGTATTCCGGCTCAAAACAATGGATACATCGTTTTAGATCGAAACTAGCAAGATTCACGAGCATCAATTTTACAAGTCGTCGAAGAGTAGACGAGAGAAAGGTGTAAACGTTTTCTCTCAGAACTGCGCGAAAACGTGTATTCCGGCTCAAAACAACGGGATACATCCTTTTAGATCGAAAGTAGCGAGATTTACGCACTTCGATTTTACAAGTCGTGGAAGAGTAGACGAGAGAGAGCTGAAAACTTTTTATCTGAGAACTGCGGGAAAACTTGTATTCCGGCTCAAAACAACGGGACACATCGTTTTAGATTGAAACTAGCTAGATTCACGAGCATCAATTTTAAAATCGTCGAAGAGTAGACGATAGAAAGGTGAAAACTTTTTCTCTCAGAACTGCGCGAAAACTTGTATTCCGGCTCAAAACAACGGGATTTATCGTTTTAGACCGAAAGTAGCAAGATTCTCGAGCATCGATTTTACAAGTCGCCGAAAAGTAGACGAGAGAAAGGTGGCAACTTTTTCTCTCAGAACTGCGCGAAAACTCGTATTCCGGCCCAAAACAACGGGATACATCGTTTTAGATCGAAACTAGCAAGATTCTCGAGCATCGATTTTACAAGTCGTCGAAGAGTAGACGAGAGAAAGGTGGAAACTTTTTCTCTCAGAACTGCGCGAAAACTTGTATTCCGGCTCAAAACAACGGGATACATTGTTTTAAATCGAAACTAGCAAGATTCACGAGCATCGATTTTACAAGTCGTCGAAGTGTAGACGAGAGAGAGGTGGAAACTTTTTTCTCTCAGAACTGCGCGAAACCTTGTATTCCGTCTCAAAACAACGGGATACATCGTTTTAAATCGAAACTAGCAAGATTCTCGAGCATCGATTTTACAAGTCGTCGAAGAGTAGACGAGAGAAAGGTGGAAACTTTTTCTCTCAGAACTGCGCGAAAACTTGTATTCCGGCTCAAAACAACGGGATACATCGTTTTAGATCGAAACTAGCAAGATTCACGAGCATCGATTTTAAAAGTCGTCGAAGTGTAGACGAGAGAAAGGTGGAAACTTTTTCTCTCAGAACTGCGCGAAAACTTGTATTCCAGTTCAAAACAACGGGATACATCGTTTTAGATCGAAACTAGCAAGATTCACGAGCATCGATTTTACAAGTCGTCGAAGAGTAGACGAGAGAGAGCTGAAAACTTTTTCTCTCAGAACTGCGCGAAAACTTGTATTCCGGCTCAAAACAACGGGATACATCGTTTTATATCGAAACTAGCAAGATTCTCGAGCATCGATTTTGCAAGTCGTCGAAGAGTAGACGAGAGAAAGGTGGAAACTTTTTCTCTCAGAACTGCGCGAAAACTTGTATTCCGGCTCAAAACAACGGGGTACACCGTTTTAGATCGAAACTAGCAAAATTCTCGAGCATCGATTATACAAGTCGTCGAAGAGTAGACGAGAGAAAGGTGGAAACTTTTTCTCTGAGAACTGCGCGAAAACTTGTATTCCGTTTCAAAACATTTGGGAAACACCGTTTTAGATCGAAACTAGCAAGATTCACGAGCCTCGATTTTACAAGTCGTCGAAGAGTAGACGAGAGAAAGGTGGCAACTTTTTCTCTCAGAACTGCGCGAAAACTCGTATTCCGGCTCAAAACAACGGGATACATCGTTTTAGATCGAAACTAGCAAGATTCACGAGCATCGATTTTACAAGTCGTCGAAGAGTAGACGAGAGAGAGCTGAAAACTTTTTATCTCAGAACTGCGCGAAAACTTGTATTCTGGCTCAAAACAACGGGATACATCGTTTTAGATCGAAACTAGCAAGATTCACGAGCCTCGATTTTACAAGTCGTCGAAGAGTAGACGAGAGAAAGTTGGAAACTTTTTCTTTCAGAACTGCGCGAAAACTTGTATTTCGGCTCAAAACAACGGGATACACCGTTTTAGATCGAAACTAGCAAGATTCACGAGCATCATTTTTACAAGTCGTTGAAGAGTAGACCAGAGAAAGGTGCAAACTTTTTCTCTCAGAACTGCCCGAAAACTTGTATTCCGGCTCAAAACAACGAGATACATCGTTTTAGATCGAAACTTGCAAGATTCTCGAGCATCGATTTTACAAGTCGTCGAAGAGTAGACGAGAGAAAGGTGGAAACTTTTTCTCGCGAAAACTTTTATTCTCGCTCAAAACAACGGGATACATCGGTTTAGATCGAAACTAGCAAGATTCAAGAGCCTCGATTTTACAAGTCGTCGAAGAGTAGACGAGAGAAAGGAGGCAACTTTTTCTCTCAGAACTGCGCGAAAACATGTATTCCGGCTCAAATCAACAGGATACATCGTTTTAGATCGAAACTAGCAAGATTCATGAGCCTCGATTTTACAAGTCGTCGAAGAGTAGACGAGAGAAAGTTGGAAACTTTTTCTATCAGAACTGCGCGAAAACTTGTATTCCGGCTCAAAACAACGGGATACATCGTTTTAGATCGAAACTAGCAAGATTCACGAGCATCATTTTTACAAGTCGTCGAAGTGTAGACGAGAGAAAGGTGGAAACTTTTTCTCTCAGAACTGCGCGAAAATTTGTATTCCGGCTCAAAACAACGGGATACATCGTTTTAGATCGAAACTAGCAAGATTCACGAGCATCGAATTTACAAGTCGTCGAAGAGTAGACGAGAGAGAGCTGAAAACTTTTTATCTGAGAACTGCGCGAAAACTTGTATTCCGGCTCAAAACAACGGGATACATCGTTTTAGATCGAAACTAGCAAGATTCTCGAGCATCGATTTTAGAAGTCGTCGAAGAGTAGACGAGAGAGAGCTGAAAACTTTTTATCTCAGATCTGCGCGAAAACTTCTATTCTGGCTCAAAACAACGGGATACATCGGTTTAGATCGAAACTAGCAAGATTCACGAGCCTCGATTTTACAAGTCGTCGAAGAGTAGACGAGAGAAAGGTGGAAACTTTTTCTCTCAGAACTGCGCGAAAACTTGTATTCCGGCTCAAAACAACGGGATACATCGTTTTAGATCGAAACTAGCAAGATTCACGAGCATCATTTTTACAAGTCGTCGAAGAGTAGACCAGACAAAGGTGTAAACTTTTTCTCTCAGAACTGCCCGAAAACTTGTATTCTGGCTCAAAACAACGGGATACATCGTTTTAGATCGAAACTAGCAAGATTCAAAGAGCCTTGATTTTACAAGTCGTCGAAGAGTAGACGAGAGAAAGGTGGCAACTTTTTCTCTCAGAACTGCGCGAAAACATGTATTCCGGGTCAAAACAACGGGATACATCGTTTTAGATCGAAACTAGCAAGACTCACGAGCATCGATTTTACAAGTCGTCGAAGTGTAGACGAGAGAGAGGTGGAAACTTTTTTCTCTCAGAACTGCGCGAAACCTTGTATTCCGTCTCAAAACAACGGGATACATCGTTTTAAATCGAAACTAGCAAGATTCTCGAGCATCGATTTTACAAGTCGTCGAAGAGTAGACGAGAGAAAGGTGGAAACTTTTTCTCTCAGAACTGCGCGAAAACTTGTATTCCGGCTCAAAACAACGGGATACATCGTTTTAGATCGAAACTAGCAAGATTCACGAGCATCGATTTTAAAAGTCGTCGAAGTGTAGACGAGAGAAAGGTGGAAACTTTTTCTCTCAGAACTGCGCGAAAACTTGTATTCCAGTTCAAAACAACGGGATACATCGTTTTAGATCGAAACTAGCAAGATTCACGAGCATCGATTTTACAAGTCGTCGAAGAGTAGACGAGAGAGAGCTGAAAACTTTTTCTCTCAGAACTGCGCGAAAACTTGTATTCCGGCTCAAAACAACGGGATACATCGTTTTATATCGAAACTAGCAAGATTCTCGAGCATCGATTTTGCAAGTCGTCGAAGAGTAGACGAGAGAAAGGTGGAAACTTTTTCTCTCAGAACTGCGCGAAAACTTGTATTCCGGCTCAAAACAACGGGGTACACCGTTTTAGATCGAAACTAGCAAGATTCTCGAGCATCGATTATACAAGTCGTCGAAGAGTAGACGAGAGAAAGGTGGAAACTTTTTCTCTCAGAACTGCGCGAAAACTTGTATTCCGGCTCAAAACATTTGGGAAACACCGTTTTAGATCGAAACTATCAAGATTCACAAGCCTCGATTTTACAAGTCGTCGAAGAGTAGACCAGAGAAAGGTGGAAACGTTTTCTCTCAGAACTGCGCAAAAACTCGTATTCCGGCTCAAAACAACGGGATACATCGTTTTAGATCGAAACTAGCAAGATTCACGAGCATCGATTTCACAAGTCGTCGAAGAGTAGACGAGAGAGAGCTGAAAACTTTTTATCTCAGAACTGCGCGAAAATTTGTATTACGGCTCAAAACAACGGGATACATCGTTTTAGATCGAAACTAGCAAGATTCTCGAGCATCGATTTTACAAGTCGTCGAAGAGTAGACGATAGAAAGGTGAGAACTTTTTCTCTCAGAACTGCGCGAAAACTTGTATTCCGGCTCAAAACAACGGGATACATCGTTTTAGACCGAAACTAGCAAGATTCTCGAGCATCGATTTTACAAGTCGTCGAAAAGTAGACGAGAGAAAGGTGGCAACTTTTTCTCTCAGAACTGCGCGAAAACTCGTATTCCGGCTCAAAACAACGGGATACATCGTTTTAGATCGAAACTAGCAAGATTCTCGAGCATCGATTTTACAAGTCGTCGAAGAGTAGACGAGAGAAAGGTGGAAACTTTTTCTCTCAGAACTGCGCGAAAACTTGTATTCCGGCTCAAAACAACGGGATACATCGTTTCAAATCGAAACTAGCAAGATTCACGAGCATCGATTTTACAAGTCGTCGAAGTGTAGACGAGAGAGAGGTGGAAACTTTTTTCTCTCAGAACTGCGCGAAAACTTGTATTCTGGCTCAAAACAACGGGATACATCGTTTTAGATCGAAACTAGCAAGATTCACGAGCCTCGATTTTACAAGTCGTCGAAGAGTAGACGAGAGAAAGTTGGAAACTTTTTCTTTCAGAACTGCGCGAAAACTTGTATTTCGGCTCAAAACAACGGGATACACCGTTTTAGATCGAAACTAGCAAGATTCACGAGCATCATTTTTACAAGTCGTTGAAGAGTAGACCAGAGAAAGGTGCAAACTTTTTCTCTCAGAACTGCCCGAAAACTTGTATTCCGGCTCAAAACAACGAGATACATCGTTTTAGATCGAAACTTGCAAGATTCTCGAGCATCGATTTTACAAGTCGTCGAAGAGTAGACGAGAGAAAGGTGGAAACTTTTTCTCGCGAAAACTTTTATTCTCGCTCAAAACAACGGGATACATCGGTTTAGATCGAAACTAGCAAGATTCAAGAGCCTCGATTTTACAAGTCGTCGAAGAGTAGACGAGAGAAAGGAGGCAACTTTTTCTCTCAGAACTGCGCGAAAACATGTATTCCGGCTCAAATCAACAGGATACATCGTTTTAGATCGAAACTAGCAAGATTCATGAGCCTCGATTTTACAAGTCGTCGAAGAGTAGACGAGAGAAAGTTGGAAACTTTTTCTATCAGAACTGCGCGAAAACTTGTATTCCGGCTCAAAACAACGGGATACATCGTTTTAGATCGAAACTAGCAAGATTCACGAGCATCATTTTTACAAGTCGTCGAAGTGTAGACGAGAGAAAGGTGGAAACTTTTTCTCTCAGAACTGCGCGAAAATTTGTATTCCGGCTCAAAACAACGGGATACATCGTTTTAGATCGAAACTAGCAAGATTCACGAGCATCGAATTTACAAGTCGTCGAAGAGTAGACGAGAGAGAGCTGAAAACTTTTTATCTGAGAACTGCGCGAAAACTTGTATTCCGGCTCAAAACAACGGGATACATCGTTTTAGATCGAAACTAGCAAGATTCTCGAGCATCGATTTTAGAAGTCGTCGAAGAGTAGACGAGAGAGAGCTGAAAACTTTTTATCTCAGATCTGCGCGAAAACTTCTATTCTGGCTCAAAACAACGGGATACATCGGTTTAGATCGAAACTAGCAAGATTCACGAGCCTCGATTTTACAAGTCGTCGAAGAGTAGACGAGAGAAAGGTGGAAACTTTTTCTCTCAGAACTGCGCGAAAACTTGTATTCCGGCTCAAAACAACGGGATACATCGTTTTAGATCGAAACTAGCAAGATTCACGAGCATCATTTTTACAAGTCGTCGAAGAGTAGACCAGACAAAGGTGTAAACTTTTTCTCTCAGAACTGCCCGAAAACTTGTATTCTGGCTCAAAACAACGGGATACATCGTTTTAGATCGAAACTAGCAAGATTCAAAGAGCCTTGATTTTACAAGTCGTCGAAGAGTAGACGAGAGAAAGGTGGCAACTTTTTCTCTCAGAACTGCGCGAAAACATGTATTCCGGGTCAAAACAACGGGATACATCGTTTTAGATCGAAACTAGCAAGACTCACGAGCATCGATTTTACAAGTCGTCGAAGTGTAGACGAGAGAGAGGTGGAAACTTTTTTCTCTCAGAACTGCGCGAAACCTTGTATTCCGTCTCAAAACAACGGGATACATCGTTTTAAATCGAAACTAGCAAGATTCTCGAGCATCGATTTTACAAGTCGTCGAAGAGTAGACGAGAGAAAGGTGGAAACTTTTTCTCTCAGAACTGCGCGAAAACTTGTATTCCGGCTCAAAACAACGGGATACATCGTTTTAGATCGAAACTAGCAAGATTCACGAGCATCGATTTTAAAAGTCGTCGAAGTGTAGACGAGAGAAAGGTGGAAACTTTTTCTCTCAGAACTGCGCGAAAACTTGTATTCCAGTTCAAAACAACGGGATACATCGTTTTAGATCGAAACTAGCAAGATTCACGAGCATCGATTTTACAAGTCGTCGAAGAGTAGACGAGAGAGAGCTGAAAACTTTTTCTCTCAGAACTGCGCGAAAACTTGTATTCCGGCTCAAAACAACGGGATACATCGTTTTATATCGAAACTAGCAAGATTCTCGAGCATCGATTTTGCAAGTCGTCGAAGAGTAGACGAGAGAAAGGTGGAAACTTTTTCTCTCAGAACTGCGCGAAAACTTGTATTCCGGCTCAAAACAACGGGGTACACCGTTTTAGATCGAAACTAGCAAGATTCTCGAGCATCGATTATACAAGTCGTCGAAGAGTAGACGAGAGAAAGGTGGAAACTTTTTCTCTCAGAACTGCGCGAAAACTTGTATTCCGGCTCAAAACATTTGGGAAACACCGTTTTAGATCGAAACTATCAAGATTCACAAGCCTCGATTTTACAAGTCGTCGAAGAGTAGACGAGAGAAAGGTGGAAACGTTTTCTCTCAGAACTGCGCAAAAACTCGTATTCCGGCTCAAAACAACGGGATACATCGTTTTAGATCGAAACTAGCAAGATTCACGAGCATCGATTTCACAAGTCGTCGAAGAGTAGACGAGAGAGAGCTGAAAACTTTTTATCTCAGAACTGCGCGAAAATTTGTATTACGGCTCAAAACAACGGGATACATCGTTTTAGATCGAAACTAGCAAGATTCTCGAGCATCGATTTTACAAGTCGTCGAAGAGTAGACGATAGAAAGGTGAGAACTTTTTCTCTCAGAACTGCGCGAAAACTTGTATTCCGGCTCAAAACAACGGGATACATCGTTTTAGACCGAAACTAGCAAGATTCTCGAGCATCGATTTTACAAGTCGTCGAAAAGTAGACGAGAGAAAGGTGGCAACTTTTTCTCTCAGAACTGCGCGAAAACTCGTATTCCGGCTCAAAACAACGGGATAGATCGTTTTAGATCGAAACTAGCAAGATTCTCGAGCATCGATTTTACAAGTCGTCGAAGAGTAGACGAGAGAAAGGTGGAAACTTTTTCTCTCAGAACTGCGCGAAAACTTGTATTCCGGCTCAAAACAACGGGATACATCGTTTCAAATCGAAACTAGCAAGATTCACGAGCATCGATTTTACAAGTCGTCGAAGTGTAGACGAGAGAGAGGTGGAAACTTTTTTCTCTCAGAACTGCGCGAAACCTTGTATTCCGTCTCAAAACAACGGGATACATCGTTTTAAATCGAAACTAGCAAGATTCTCGAGCATCGATTTTACAAGTCGTCGAAGAGTAGACGAGAGGAAGGTGGAAACTTTTTCTCTGAGAACTGCGCGAAAACTTGTATTCCGGCTCAAAACAACGGGATACATCGTTTTAGATCGAAACTAGCAAGATTCACGAGCATCAATTTTAAAAGTCGTCGAAGTGTAGACGAGAAAAAGGTGGAAACTTTTTCTCTCGGAACTGCGCGAAAACTTGTATTCCAGCTCAAAACAACGGGATACATCGTTTTAGATCGAAACTAGCAAGATTCACGAGCATCGATTTTACAAGTCGTCGAAGAGTAGAGGAGAGAGAGCTGAAAACTTTTTCTCTCAGAACTGCGCGAAAACTTGTATTCCGGCTCAAAACAACGGGATACATCGTTTTATATCGAAACTAGCAAGATTCTCGAGCATCGATTTTGCAAGTCGTCGAAGAGTAGACGAGAGAAAGGTGGAAACTTTTTCTCTCAGAACTGCGCGAAAACTTGTATTCCGGCTCAAAACAACGGGTACACAGTTTTAGATCGAAACTAGCAAGATTCTCGAGCATCGATTATACAAGTCGTCGAAGAGTAGACGAGAGAAAGGTGGAAACTTTTTCTCTGAGAACTGCGCGAAAACTTGTATTCCGGCTCAAAACATTTGTGAAACACCGTTTTAGGTCGAAACTAGCAAGATTCACGAGCCTCGATTTTACAAGTCGTCGAAGAGTAGACGAGAGAAAGGTGGAAACTTTTTCTCTCGGAACTGCGCGAAAACTTGTATTCCGGCTCAAAACAACGGGATACATCGTTTTAGATCGAAACTAGCAAGATTCACGAGCATCGAATTAACAAGTCGTCGAAGTGTAGACGAGAGAAAGGTGGATACTTTTTTCTCTGAGAACTGCGCGAAAACTTGTATTCCGTCTCAAAACAACGGAACACATCGTTTTAGATCGAAACTAGAAAGATTCTCGAGCATCGATTTTACATGTCGTCGAAGAGTAGACGAGAAAAAGGTGGAAACGTTTTCTCTCAGAACTGCGCGAAAACTTGTATTCCGGCTCAAAAAAACGGGATACATCGTTTTAGATCGAAACTAGCAAGATTCACGAGCATCGATTTTACAAGTCGTCGAAGTGTAGGCGAGAGAAAGGTGGAAACTTTTTCTCTCAGAACTGCGCGAAAACTTGTATTCCGGCTCAAAACAACGGGATACATCGTTTTAGATCAAAACTAGCAAGATTCACGAGCATCAATTTTACATGTCGTCGAAGAGTAGACGAGAGAAAGGTGTAAACTTTTTCTCTCAGAACTGCGCGAAAACGTGTATTCCGGCTCAAAACAACGGGATACATCGTTTTAGATCGAAAGTAGCGAGATTTACGCAGTTCGATTTTACAAGTCGTGGAAGAGTAGACGAGAGAGAGCTGAAAACTTTTTATCTGAGAACTGCGGGAAAACTTGTATTCCGGCTCAAAACAACGGGACACATCGTTTTAGATTGAAACTAGCTAGATTCTCGAGCATCGATTTTACAAGTCGTCGAAGAGTAGACGAGAGAAAGGTGGAAACTTTTTCTCTCAGAACTGCGCGAAAACTTGTATTCCGGCTCAAAACAACGGGATACATCGTTTTAAATCGAAACTAGCAAGATTCACGAGCATCGATTTTACAAGTCGTCGAAGTGTAGACGAGAGAGAGGTGGAAACTTTTTTCTCTCAGAACTGCGCGAAACCTTGTATTCCGTCTCAAAACAACGGGATACATCGTTTTAAATCGAAACTAGCAAGATTCTCGAGCATCGATTTTACAAGTCGTCGAAGAGTAGACGAGAGAAAGGTGGAAACTTTTTCTCTCAGAACTGCGCGAAAACTTGTATTCCGGCTCAAAACAACGGGATACATCGTTTTATGTCGAAACTAGCAAGATTCTCGAGCATCGATTTTGCAAGTCGTCGAAGAGTAGACGAGAGAAAGGTGGAAACTTTTTCTCTCAGAACTGCGCGAAAACTTGTATTCCGGCTCAAAACAACGGGTACACAGTTTTAGATCGAAACTAGCAAGATTCTCGAGCATCGATTATACAAGTCGTCGAAGAGTAGACGAGAGAAAGGTGGAAACTTTTTCTCTGAGAACTGCGCGAAAACTTGTATTCCGGCTCAAAACATTTGTGAAACACCGTTTTAGGTCGAAACTAGCAAGATTCACGAGCATCGATTTTACAAGTCGTCGAAGAGTAGAGGAGAGAGAGCTGAAAACTTTTTCTCTCAGAACTGCGCGAAAACTTGTATTCCGGCTCAAAACAACGGGATACATCGTTTTATATCGAAACTAGCAAGATTCTCGAGCATCGATTTTGCAAGTCGTCGAAGAGTAGACGAGAGAAAGGTGGAAACTTTTTCTCTCAGAACTGCGCGAAAACTTGTATTCCGGCTCAAAACAACGGGGTACACCGTTTTAGATCGAAACTAGCAAGATTCTCGAGCATCGATTATACAAGTCGTCGAAGAGTAGACGAGAGAAAGGTGGAAACTTTTTCTCTGAGAACTGCGCGAAAACTTGTATTCCGGCTCAAAACATTTGTGAACCACCGTTTTAGGTCGAAACTAGAGAGATTCACGAGCCTCGATTTTACAAGTCGTCGAAGAGTAGACGAGAGAAAGGTGGCAACTTTTTCTCTCAGAACTGCGCGAAAACTTGTATTCCGGCTCAAAACATTTGGGAAACACCGTTTTAGATCGAAACTAGCAAGATTCACGAGCCTCGATTTTACAAGTCGTCGAAGAGTAGACGAGAGAAAGGTGGCAACTTTTTCTCTCAGAACTGCGCGAAAACTTGTATTCCGGCTCAAAACAACGCGATACATCGTTTTAGAGCGAAACTAGCAAGATTCACGAGTATCGATTTTACAAGTCGTCGAAGTGTAGACGAGAGAAAGGTGGAAACTTTTTCTCTCAGAACTGCGCGAAAACTCGTATTCCGGCTCAAAACAACGGGATACATCGTTTTAGATCGAAACTAGCAAGATTCACGAGCATCAATTTTACAAGTCGTCGAAGAGTAGACGAGAGAGAGCTGAAAACTTTTTATCTCAGAACTGCGCGAAAACTTGTATTCTGGCTCAAAACAACGGGATACATCGTTTTAGATCGAAACTAGCAAGATTCAAGAGCCTCGATTTTACAAGTCGTCGAAGAGTAGACGAGAGAAAGGTGGCAACTTTTTCTCTCAGAACTGCGCGAAAACATGTATTCCGGCTCAAAACAACGGGATACATCGTATTAGATCGAAACTAACAAGATTCTCGAGCATCGATTTTACAAGCCGTCGAAGAGTAGACGAGAGAAAGGTGGAAACTTTTTCTCTCGGAACTGCGCGAAAACTTGTATTCCGGCTCAAAACAACGGGATACATCGTTTTAGATCGAAACTAGCAAGATTCACGAGCATCGAATTAACAAGTCGTCGAAGTGTAGACGAGAGAAAGGTGGAAACTTTTTTCTCTCAGAACTGCGCGAAAACTTGTATTCCGTCTCAAAACAACGGAACACATCGTTTTAGATCGAAACTAGAAAGATTCTCGAGCATCGATTTTACAAGTCGTCGAAGAGTAGACGAGAGAAAGGTGGAAACGTTTTCTCACAGAACTGCGCGAAAACTTGTATTCCGGCTCAAAAAAACGGGATACATCGTTTTAGATCGAAACTAGCAAGATTCACGAGCATCAATTTTACAAGTCGTCGAAGAGTAGACGAGAGAGAGCTGAAAACTTTTTATCTCAGAACTGCGCGAAAACTTGTATTCTGGCTCAAAACAACGGGATACATCGTTTTAGATCGAAACTAGCAAGATTCAAGAGCCTCGATTTTACAAGTCGTCGAAGAGTAGACGAGAGAAAGGTGGCAACTTTTTCTCTCAGAACTGCGCGAAAACTTGTATTCCGGCTCAAAACAACGGGGTACACCGTGTTAGATCGAAACTAGCAAGATTCTCGAGCATCGATTATACAAGTCGTCGAAGAGTAGACGAGAGAAAGGTGGAAACTTTTTCTCTGAGAACTGCGCGAAAACTTGTATTCCGGCTCAAAACATTTGTGAAACACCGTTTTAGGTCGAAACTAGAGAGATTCACGAGCCTCGATTTTACAAGTCGTCGAAGAGTAGACGAGAGAAAGGTGGAAACTTTTTCTCTGAGAACTGCGCGAAATCTTGTATTCCGGCTCAAAACAACGGGATACATCGTTTTAGATCGAAACTAGCAAGATTCACGAGCCTCGATTTTACAAGTCGTCGAAGAGTAGACGAGAGAAAGTTGGAAACTTTTTCTTTCAGAACTGCGCGAAAACTTGTATTTCGGCTCAAAACAACGGGATACACCGTTTTAGATCGAAACTAGCAAGATTCACGAGCATCATTTTTACAAGTCGTTGAAGAGTAGACCAGAGAAAGGTGCAAACTTTTTCTCTCAGAACTGCCCGAAAACTTGTATTCCGGCTCAAAACAACGAGATACATCGTTTTAGATCGAAACTTGCAAGATTCTCGAGCATCGATTTTACAAGTCGTCGAAGAGTAGACGAGAGAAAGGTGGAAACTTTTTCTCGCAAAAACTTTTATTCTCGCTCAAAACAACGGGATACATCGGTTTAGATCGAAACTAGCAAGATTCAAGAGCCTCGATTTTACAAGTCGTCGAAGAGTAGACGAGAGAAAGGAGGCAACTTTTTCTCTCAGAACTGCGCGAAAACATGTATTCCGGCTCAAATCAACAGGATACATCGTTTTAGATCGAAACTAGCAAGATTCATGAGCCTCGATTTTACAAGTCGTCGAAGAGTAGACGAGAGAAAGTTGGAAACTTTTTCTATCAGAACTGCGCGAAAACTTGTATTCCGGCTCAAAACAACGGGATACATCGTTTTAGATCGAAACTAGCAAGATTCACGAGCATCATTTTTACAAGTCGTCGAAGTGTAGACGAGAGAAAGGTGGAAACTTTTTCTCTCAGAACTGCGCGAAAATTTGTATTCCGGCTCAAAACAACGGGATACATCGTTTTAGATCGAAACTAGCAAGATTCACGAGCATCGAATTTACAAGTCGTCGAAGAGTAGACGAGAGAGAGCTGAAAACTTTTTATCTGAGAACTGCGCGAAAACTTGTATTCCGGCTCAAAACAACGGGATACATCGTTTTAGATCGAAACTAGCAAGATTCTCGAGCATCGATTTTAGAAGTCGTCGAAGAGTAGACGAGAGAGAGCTGAAAACTTTTTATCTCAGATCTGCGCGAAAACTTCTATTCTGGCTCAAAACAACGGGATACATCGGTTTAGATCGAAACTAGCAAGATTCACGAGCCTCGATTTTACAAGTCGTCGAAGAGTAGACGAGAGAAAGGTGGAAACTTTTTCTCTCAGAACTGCGCGAAAACTTGTATTCCGGCTCAAAACAACGGGATACATCGTTTTAGATCGAAACTAGCAAGATTCACGAGCATCATTTTTACAAGTCGTCGAAGAGTAGACCAGACAAAGGTGTAAACTTTTTCTCTCAGAACTGCCCGAAAACTTGTATTCTGGCTCAAAACAACGGGATACATCGTTTTAGATCGAAACTAGCAAGATTCAAAGAGCCTTGATTTTACAAGTCGTCGAAGAGTAGACGAGAGAAAGGTGGCAACTTTTTCTCTCAGAACTGCGCGAAAACATGTATTCCGGGTCAAAACAACGGGATACATCGTTTTAGATCGAAACTAGCAAGACTCACGAGCATCGATTTTACAAGTCGTCGAAGTGTAGACGAGAGAGAGGTGGAAACTTTTTTCTCTCAGAACTGCGCGAAACCTTGTATTCCGTCTCAAAACAACGGGATACATCGTTTTAAATCGAAACTAGCAAGATTCTCGAGCATCGATTTTACAAGTCGTCGAAGAGTAGACGAGAGAAAGGTGGAAACTTTTTCTCTCAGAACTGCGCGAAAACTTGTATTCCGGCTCAAAACAACGGGATACATCGTTTTAGATCGAAACTAGCAAGATTCACGAGCATCGATTTTAAAAGTCGTCGAAGTGTAGACGAGAGAAAGGTGGAAACTTTTTCTCTCAGAACTGCGCGAAAACTTGTATTCCAGTTCAAAACAACGGGATACATCGTTTTAGATCGAAACTAGCAAGATTCACGAGCATCGATTTTACAAGTCGTCGAAGAGTAGACGAGAGAGAGCTGAAAACTTTTTCTCTCAGAACTGCGCGAAAACTTGTATTCCGGCTCAAAACAACGGGATACATCGTTTTATATCGAAACTAGCAAGATTCTCGAGCATCGATTTTGCAAGTCGTCGAAGAGTAGACGAGAGAAAGGTGGAAACTTTTTCTCTCAGAACTGCGCGAAAACTTGTATTCCGGCTCAAAACAACGGGGTACACCGTTTTAGATCGAAACTAGCAAGATTCTCGAGCATCGATTATACAAGTCGTCGAAGAGTAGACGAGAGAAAGGTGGAAACTTTTTCTCTCAGAACTGCGCGAAAACTTGTATTCCGGCTCAAAACATTTGGGAAACACCGTTTTAGATCGAAACTATCAAGATTCACAAGCCTCGATTTTACAAGTCGTCGAAGAGTAGACGAGAGAAAGGTGGAAACGTTTTCTCTCAGAACTGCGCAAAAACTCGTATTCCGGCTCAAAACAACGGGATACATCGTTTTAGATCGAAACTAGCAAGATTCACGAGCATCGATTTCACAAGTCGTCGAAGAGTAGACGAGAGAGAGCTGAAAACTTTTTATCTCAGAACTGCGCGAAAATTTGTATTACGGCTCAAAACAACGGGATACATCGTTTTAGATCGAAACTAGCAAGATTCTCGAGCATCGATTTTACAAGTCGTCGAAGAGTAGACGATAGAAAGGTGAGAACTTTTTCTCTCAGAACTGCGCGAAAACTTGTATTCCGGCTCAAAACAACGGGATACATCGTTTTAGACCGAAACTAGCAAGATTCTCGAGCATCGATTTTACAAGTCGTCGAAAAGTAGACGAGAGAAAGGTGGCAACTTTTTCTCTCAGAACTGCGCGAAAACTCGTATTCCGGCTCAAAACAACGGGATACATCGTTTTAGATCGAAACTAGCAAGATTCTCGAGCATCGATTTTACAAGTCGTCGAAGAGTAGACGAGAGAAAGGTGGAAACTTTTTCTCTCAGAACTGCGCGAAAACTTGTATTCCGGCTCAAAACAACGGGATACATCGTTTCAAATCGAAACTAGCAAGATTCACGAGCATCGATTTTACAAGTCGTCGAAGTGTAGACGAGAGAGAGGTGGAAACTTTTTTCTCTCAGAACTGCGCGAAACCTTGTATTCCGTCTCAAAACAACGGGATACATCGTTTTAAATCGAAACTAGCAAGATTCTCGAGCATCGATTTTACAAGTCGTCGAAGAGTAGACGAGAGGAAGGTGGAAACTTTTTCTCTGAGAACTGCGCGAAAACTTGTATTCCGGCTCAAAACAACGGGATACATCGTTTTAGATCTAAACTAGCAAGATTCACGAGCATCAATTTTAAAAGTCGTCGAAGTGTAGACGAGAAAAAGGTGGAAACTTTTTCTCTCGGAACTGCGCGAAAACTTGTATTCCAGCTCAAAACAACGGGATACATCGTTTTAGATCGAAACTAGCAAGATTCACGAGCATCGATTTTACAAGTCGTCGAAGAGTAGAGGAGAGAGAGCTGAAAACTTTTTCTCTCAGAACTGCGCGAAAACTTGTATTCCGGCTCAAAACAACGGGATACATCGTTTTATATCGAAACTAGCAAGATTCTCGAGCATCGATTTTGCAAGTCGTCGAAGAGTAGACGAGAGAAAGGTGGAAACTTTTTCTCTCAGAACTGCGCGAAAACTTGTATTCCGGCTCAAAACAACGGGTACACAGTTTTAGATCGAAACTAGCAAGATTCTCGAGCATCGATTATACAAGTCGTCGAAGAGTAGACGAGAGAAAGGTGGAAACTTTTTCTCTGAGAACTGCGCGAAAACTTGTATTCCGGCTCAAAACATTTGTGAAACACCGTTTTAGGTCGAAACTAGCAAGATTCACGAGCCTCGATTTTACAAGTCGTCGAAGAGTAGACGAGAGAAAGGTGGAAACTTTTTCTCTCGGAACTGCGCGAAAACTTGTATTCCGGCTCAAAACAACGGGATACATCGTTTTAGATCGAAACTAGCAAGATTCACGAGCATCGAATTAACAAGTCGTCGAAGTGTAGACGAGAGAAAGGTGGATACTTTTTTCTCTGAGAACTGCGCGAAAACTTGTATTCCGTCTCAAAACAACGGAACACATCGTTTTAGATCGAAACTAGAAAGATTCTCGAGCATCGATTTTACATGTCGTCGAAGAGTAGACGAGAAAAAGGTGGAAACGTTTTCTCTCAGAACTGCGCGAAAACTTGTATTCCGGCTCAAAAAAACGGGATACATCGTTTTAGATCGAAACTAGCAAGATTCACGAGCATCGATTTTACAAGTCGTCGAAGTGTAGGCGAGAGAAAGGTGGAAACTTTTTCTCTCAGAACTGCGCGAAAACTTGTATTCCGGCTCAAAACAACGGGATACATCGTTTTAGATCAAAACTAGCAAGATTCACGAGCATCAATTTTACATGTCGTCGAAGAGTAGACGAGAGAAAGGTGTAAACTTTTTCTCTCAGAACTGCGCGAAAACGTGTATTCCGGCTCAAAACAACGGGATACATCGTTTTAGATCGAAAGTAGCGAGATTTACGCAGTTCGATTTTACAAGTCGTGGAAGAGTAGACGAGAGAGAGCTGAAAACTTTTTATCTGAGAACTGCGGGAAAACTTGTATTCCGGCTCAAAACAACGGGACACATCGTTTTAGATTGAAACTAGCTAGATTCTCGAGCATCGATTTTACAAGTCGTCGAAGAGTACACGAGAGAAAGGTGGAAACTTTTTCTCTCAGAACTGCGCGAAAACTTGTATTCCGGCTCAAAACAACGGGATACATCGTTTTAAATCGAAACTAGCAAGATTCACGAGCATCGATTTTACAAGTCGTCGAAGTGTAGACGAGAGAGAGGTGGAAACTTTTTTCTCTCAGAACTGCGCGAAACCTTGTATTCCGTCTCAAAACAACGGGATACATCGTTTTAAATCGAAACTAGCAAGATTCTCGAGCATCGATTTTACAAGTCGTCGAAGAGTAGACGAGAGAAAGGTGGAAACTTTTTCTCTCAGAACTGCGCGAAAACTTGTATTCCGGCTCAAAACAACGGGATACATCGTTTTAGATCGAAACTAGCAAGATTCACGAGCATCGATTTTAAAAGTCGTCGAAGTGTAGACGAGAGAAAGGTGGAAACTTTTTCTCTGAGAACTGCGCGAAAACTTGTATTCCAGCTCAAAACAACGGGATACATCGTTTTAGATCGAAACTAGCAAGATTCACGAGCATCGATTTTACAAGTCGTCGAAGAGTAGAGGAGAGAGAGCTGAAAACTTTTTCTCTCAGAACTGCGCGAAAACTTGTATTCCGGCTCAAAACAACGGGATACATCGTTTTATATCGAAACTAGCAAGATTCTCGAGCATCGATTTTGCAAGTCGTCGAAGAGTAGACGAGAGAAAGGTGGAAACTTTTTCTCTCAGAACTGCGCGAAAACTTGTATTCCGGCTCAAAACAACGGGGTACACCGTTTTAGATCGAAACTAGCAAGATTCTCGAGCATCGATTATACAAGTCGTCGAAGAGTAGACGAGAGAAAGGTGGAAACTTTTTCTCTGAGAACTGCGCGAAAACTTGTATTCCGGCTCAAAACATTTGTGAACCACCGTTTTAGGTCGAAACTAGAGAGATTCACGAGCCTCGATTTTACAAGTCGTCGAAGAGTAGACGAGAGACAGGTGGCAACTTTTTCTCTCAGAACTGCGCGAAAACTTGTATTCCGGCTCAAAACATTTGGGAAACACCGTTTTAGATCGAAACTAGCAAGATTCACGAGCCTCGATTTTACAAGTCGTCGAAGAGTAGACGAGAGAAAGGTGGCAACTTTTTCTCTCAGAACTGCGCGAAAACTTGTATTCCGGCTCAAAACAACGCGATACATCGTTTTAGAGCGAAACTAGCAAGATTCACGAGTATCGATTTTACAAGTCGTCGAAGTGTAGACGAGAGAAAGGTGGAAACTTTTTCTCTCAGAACTGCGCGAAAACTCGTATTCCGGCTCAAAACAACGGGATACATCGTTTTAGATCGAAACTAGCAAGATTCACGAGCATCAATTTTACAAGTCGTCGAAGAGTAGACGAGAGAGAGCTGAAAACTTTTTATCTCAGAACTGCGCGAAAACTTGTATTCTGGCTCAAAACAACGGGATACATCGTTTTAGATCGAAACTAGCAAGATTCAAGAGCCTCGATTTTACAAGTCGTCGAAGAGTAGACGAGAGAAAGGTGGCAACTTTTTCTCTCAGAACTGCGCGAAAACATGTATTCCGGCTCAAAACAACGGGATACATCGTATTAGATCGAAACTAACAAGATTCTCGAGCATCGATTTTACAAGCCGTCGAAGAGTAGACGAGAGAAAGGTGGAAACTTTTTCTCTCGGAACTGCGCGAAAACTTGTATTCCGGCTCAAAACAACGGGATACATCGTTTTAGATCGAAACTAGCAAGATTCACGAGCATCGAATTAACAAGTCGTCGAAGTGTAGACGAGAGAAAGGTGGAAACTTTTTTCTCTCAGAACTGCGCGAAAACTTGTATTCCGTCTCAAAACAACGGAACACATCGTTTTAGATCGAAACTAGAAAGATTCCCGAGCATCGATTTTACAAGTCGTCGAAGAGTAGACGAGAGAAAGGTGGAAACGTTTTCTCACAGAACTGCGCGAAAACTTGTATTCCGGCTCAAAAAAACGGGATACATCGTTTTAGATCGAAACTAGCAAGATTCACGAGCATCAATTTTACAAGTCGTCGAAGAGTAGACGAGAGAGAGCTGAAAACTTTTTATCTCAGACCTGCGCGAAAACTTGTATTCTGGCTCAAAACAACGGGATACATCGTTTTAGATCGAAACTAGCAAGATTCAAGAGCCTCGATTTTACAAGTCGTCGAAGAGTAGACGAGAGAAAGGTGGCAACTTTTTCTCTCAGAACTGCGCGAAAACTTGTATTCCGGCTCAAAACAACGGGGTACACCGTGTTAGATCGAAACTAGCAAGATTCTCGAGCATCGATTATACAAGTCGTCGAAGAGTAGACGAGAGAAAGGTGGAAACTTTTTCTCTGAGAACTGCGCGAAAACTTGTATTCCGGCTCAAAACATTTGTGAAACACCGTTTTAGGTCGAAACTAGAGAGATTCACGAGCCTCGATTTTACAAGTCGTCGAAGAGTAGACGAGAGAAAGGTGGCAACTTTTTCTCTCAGAACTGCGCGAAAACTTGTATTCCGGCTCAAAACATCTGGGAAACACCGTTTTAGATCGAAACTAGAAAGATTCTCGAGCATCGATTTTACATGTCGTCGAAGAGTAGACGAGAAAAAGGTGGAAACGTTTTCTCTCAGAACTGCGCGAAAACTTGTATTCCGGCTCAAAAAAACGGGATACATCGTTTTAGATCGAAACTAGCAAGATTCACGAGCATCGATTTTACAAGTCGTCGAAGTGTAGGCGAGAGAAAGGTGGAAACTTTTTCTCTCAGAACTGCGCGAAAACTTGTATTCCGGCTCAAAACAACGGGATACATCGTTTTAGATCAAAACTAGCAAGATTCACGAGCATCAATTTTACATGTCGTCGAAGAGTAGACGAGAGAAAGGTGTAAACTTTTTCTCTCAGAACTGCGCGAAAACGTGTATTCCGGCTCAAAACAACGGGATACATCGTTTTAGATCGAAAGTAGCGAGATTTACGCAGTTCGATTTTACAAGTCGTGGAAGAGTAGACGAGAGAGAGCTGAAAACTTTTTATCTGAGAACTGCGGGAAAACTTGTATTCCGGCTCAAAACAACGGGACACATCGTTTTAGATTGAAACTAGCTAGATTCTCGAGCATCGATTTTACAAGTCGTCGAAGAGTAGACGAGAGAAAGGTGGAAACTTTTTCTCTCAGAACTGCGCGAAAACTTGTATTCCGGCTCAAAACAACGGGATACATCGTTTTAAATCGAAACTAGCAAGATTCACGAGCATCGATTTTACAAGTCGTCGAAGTGTAGACGAGAGAGAGGTGGAAACTTTTTTCTCTCAGAACTGCGCGAAACCTTGTATTCCGTCTCAAAACAACGGGATACATCGTTTTAAATCGAAACTAGCAAGATTCTCGAGCATCGATTTTACAAGTCGTCGAAGAGTAGACGAGAGAAAGGTGGAAACTTTTTCTCTCAGAACTGCGCGAAAACTTGTATTCCGGCTCAAAACAACGGGATACATCGTTTTAGATCGAAACTAGCAAGATTCACGAGCATCGATTTTAAAAGTCGTCGAAGTGTAGACGAGAGAAAGGTGGAAACTTTTTCTCTGAGAACTGCGCGAAAACTTGTATTCCAGCTCAAAACAACGGGATACATCGTTTTAGATCGAAACTAGCAAGATTCACGAGCATCGATTTTACAAGTCGTCGAAGAGTAGAGGAGAGAGAGCTGAAAACTTTTTCTCTCAGAACTGCGCGAAAACTTGTATTCCGGCTCAAAACAACGGGATACATCGTTTTATATCGAAACTAGCAAGATTCTCGAGCATCGATTTTGCAAGTCGTCGAAGAGTAGACGAGAGAAAGGTGGAAACTTTTTCTCTCAGAACTGCGCGAAAACTTGTATTCCGGCTCAAAACAACGGGGTACACCGTTTTAGATCGAAACTAGCAAGATTCTCGAGCATCGATTATACAAGTCGTCGAAGAGTAGACGAGAGAAAGGTGGAAACTTTTTCTCTGAGAACTGCGCGAAAACTTGTATTCCGGCTCAAAACATTTGTGAACCACCGTTTTAGGTCGAAACTAGAGAGATTCACGAGCCTCGATTTTACAAGTCGTCGAAGAGTAGACGAGAGAAAGGTGGCAACTTTTTCTCTCAGAACTGCGCGAAAACTTGTATTCCGGCTCAAAACATTTGGGAAACACCGTTTTAGATCGAAACTAGCAAGATTCACGAGCCTCGATTTTACAAGTCGTTGAAGAGTAGACGAGAGAAAGGTGGCAACTTTTCTCTCAGAACTGCGCGAAAACTTGTATTCCGGCTCAAAACAACGCGATACATCGTTTTAGAGCGAAACTAGCAAGATTCACGAGTATCGATTTTACAAGTCGTCGAAGTGTAGACGAGAGAAAGGTGGAAACTTTTTCTCTCAGAACTGCGCGAAAACTCGTATTCCGGCTCAAAACAACGGGATACATCGTTTTAGATCGAAACTAGCAAGATTCACGAGCATCAATTTTACAAGTCGTCGAAGAGTAGACGAGAGAGAGCTGAAAACTTTTTATCTCAGAACTGCGCGAAAACTTGTATTCTGGCTCAAAACAACGGGATACATCGTTTTAGATCGAAACTAGCAAGATTCAAGAGCCTCGATTTTACAAGTCGTCGAAGAGTAGACGAGAGAAAGGTGGCAACTTTTTCTCTCAGAACTGCGCGAAAACATGTATTCCGGCTCAAAACAACGGGATACATCGTATTAGATCGAAACTAACAAGATTCTCGAGCATCGATTTTACAAGCCGTCGAAGAGTAGACGAGAGAAAGGTGGAAACTTTTTCTCTCGGAACTGCACGAAAACTTGTATTCCGGCTCAAAACAACGGGATACATCGTTTTAGATCGAAACTAGCAAGATTCACGAGCATCGAATTAACAAGTCGTCGAAGTGTAGACGAGAGAAAGGTGGAAACTTTTTTCTCTCAGAACTGCGCGAAAACTTGTATTCCGTCTCAAAACAACGGAACACATCGTTTTAGATCGAAACTAGAAAGATTCTCGAGCATCGATTTTACAAGTCGTCGAAGAGTAGACGAGAGAAAGGTGGAAACGTTTTCTCACAGAACTGCGCGAAAACTTGTATTCCGGCTCAAAAAAACGGGATACATCGTTTTAGATCGAAACTAGCAAGATTCACGAGCATCAACTTTACAAGTCGTCGAAGAGTAGACGAGAGAGAGCTGAAAACTTTTTATCTCAGAACTGCGCGAAAACTTGTATTCTGGCTCAAAACAACGGGATACATCGTTTTAGATCGAAACTAGCAAGATTCAAGAGCCTCGATTTTACAAGTCGTCTAAGAGTAGACGAGAGAAAGGTGGCAACTTTTTCTCTCAGAACTGCGCGAAAACTTGTATTCCGGCTCAAAACAACGGGGTACACCGTGTTAGATCGAAACTAGCAAGATTCTCGAGCATCGATTATACAAGTCGTAGAAGAGTAGACGAGAGAAAGGTGGAAACTTTTTCTCTGAGAACTGCGCGAAAACTTGTATTCCGGCTCAAAACATTTGTGAAACACCGTTTTAGGTCGAAACTAGAGAGATTCACGAGCCTCGATTTTACAAGTCGTCGAAGAGTAGACGAGAGAAAGGTGGCAACTTTTTCTCTCAGAACTGCGCGAAAACTTGTATTCCGGCTCAAAACATCTGGGAAACACCGTTTTAGATCGAAACTAGCAAGATTCACGAGCCTCGATTTTACAAGTCGTCGAAGAGTAGACGAGAGAAAGGTGGCAACTTTTTCTCTCAAAACTGCGCGAAAACTTGTATTCCGGCTCAAAACAACGCGATACATCGTTTTAGAGCGAAACTAGCAAGATTCACGAGTATCGATTTTACAAGTCGTCGAAGTGTAGACGAGAGAAAGGTGGAAACTTTTTCTCTCAGAACAGCGCGAAAACTTGTATTCTGGCTCAAAACAACGGGATACATCGTTTTAGATCGAAACTAGCAAGATTCAAGAGCCTCGATTTTACAAGTCCTCGAAGAGTAGACGAGAGAAAGGTGGCAACTTTTTCTCTCAGAACTGCGCGAAAACATGTATTCCGGCTCAAAACAACGGGATACATCGTATTAGATCGAAACTAACAAGATTCTCGAGCATCGATTTTACAAGCCGTCGAAGAGTAGACGAGAGAAAGGTGGAAACTTTTTCTCTCAGAACTGCGCGAAAACTTGTATTCCGGCTCAAAACAACGGGATACATTGTTTTAAATCGAAACTAGCAAGATTCACGAGCATCGATTTTACAAGTCGTCGAAGTGTAGACGAGAGAGAGGTGGAAACTTTTTTCTCTCAGAACTGCGCAAAACCTTGTATTCCGTCTCAAAACAACGGGATACATCGTTTTAAATTGAAACTAGCAAGATTCTCGAGCATCGATTTTACAAGTCGTCGAAGAGTAGACGAGAGAAAGGTGGAAACTTTTTCTCTCAGAACTGCGCGAAAACTTGTATTCCGGCTCAAAACATTTGTGAACCACCGTTTTAGGTCGAAACTAGAGAGATTCACGAGCCTCGATTTTACAAGTCGTCGAAGAGTAGACGAGAGAAAGGTGGCAACTTTTTCTCTCAGAACTGCGCGAAAACTTGTATTCCGGCTCAAAACATTTGGGAAACACCGTTTTAGATCGAAACTAGCAAGATTCACGAGCCTCGATTTTACAAGTCGTTGAAGAGTAGACGAGAGAAAGGTGGCAACTTTTTCTCTCAGAACTGCGCGAAAACTTGTATTCCGGCTCAAAACAACGCGATACATTGTTTTAGAGCGAAACTAGCAAGATTCACGAGTATCGATTTTACAAGTCGTCGAAGTGTAGACGAGAGAAAGGTGGAAACTTTTTCTCTCAGAACTGCGCGAAAACTCGTATTCCGGCTCAAAACAACGGGATACATCGTTTTAGATCGAAACTAGCAAGATTCACGAGCATCAATTTTACAAGTCGTCGAAGAGTAGACGAGAGAGAGCTGAAAACTTTTTATCTCAGAACTGCGCGAAAACTTGTATTCTGGCTCAAAACAACGGGATACATCGTTTTAGATCGAAACTAGCAAGATTCAAGAGCCTCGATTTTACAAGTCGTCGAAGAGTAGACGAGAGAAAGGTGGCAACTTTTTCTCTCAGAACTGCGCGAAAACATGTATTCCGGCTCAAAACAACGGGATACATCGTATTAGATCGAAACTAACAAGATTCTCGAGCATCGATTTTACAAGCCGTCGAAGAGTAGACGAGAGAAAGGTGGAAACTTTTTCTCTCGGAACTGCGCGAAAACTTGTATTCCGGCTCAAAACAACGGGATACATCGTTTTAGATCGAAACTAGCAAGATTCACGAGCATCGAATTAACAAGTCGTCGAAGTGTAGACGAGAGAAAGGTGGAAACTTTTTTCTCTCAGAACTGCGCGAAAACTTGTATTCCGTCTCAAAACAACGGAACACATCGTTTTAGATCGAAACTAGAAAGATTCTCGAGCATCGATTTTACAAGTCGTCGAAGAGTAGACGAGAGAAAGGTGGAAACGTTTTCTCACAGAACTGCGCGAAAACTTGTATTCCGGCTCAAAAAAACGGGATACATCGTTTTAGATCGAAACTAGCAAGATTCACGAGCATCAATTTTACAAGTCGTCGAAGAGTAGACGAGAGAGAGCTGAAAACTTTTTATCTCAGAACTGCGCGAAAACTTGTATTCTGGCTCAAAACAACGGGATACATCGTTTTAGATCGAAACTAGCAAGATTCAAGAGCCTCGATTTTACAAGTCGTCTAAGAGTAGACGAGAGAAAGGTGGCAACTTTTTCTCTCAGAACTGCGCGAAAACTTGTATTCCGGCTCAAAACAACGGGGTACACCGTGTTAGATCGAAACTAGCAAGATTCTCGAGCATCGATTATACAAGTCGTAGAAGAGTAGACGAGAGAAAGGTGGAAACTTTTTCTCTGAGAACTGCGCGAAAACTTGTATTGCGGCTCAAAACATTTGTGAAACACCGTTTTAGGTCGAAACTAGAGAGATTCACGAGCCTCGATTTTACAAGTCGTCGAAGAGTAGACGAGAGAAAGGTGGCAACTTTTTCTCTCAGAACTGCGCGAAAACTTGTATTCCGGCTCAAAACATCTGGGAAACACCGTTTTAGATCGAAACTAGCAAGATTCACGAGCCTCGATTTTACAAGTCGTCGAAGAGTAGACGAGAGAAAGGTGGCAACTTTTTCTCTCAAAACTGCGCGAAAACTTGTATTCCGGCTCAAAACAACGCGATACATCGTTTTAGAGCGAAACTAGCAAGATTCACGAGTATCGATTTTACAAGTCGTCGAAGTGTAGACGAGAGAAAGGTGGAAACTTTTTCTCTCAGAACAGCGCGAAAACTTGTATTCTGGCTCAAAACAACGGGATACATCGTTTTAGATCGAAACTAGCAAGATTCAAGAGCCTCGATTTTACAAGTCCTCGAAGAGTAGACGAGAGAAAGGTGGCAACTTTTTCTCTCAGAACTGCGCGAAAACATGTATTCCGGCTCAAAACAACGGGATACATCGTATTAGATCGAAACTAACAAGATTCTCGAGCATCGATTTTACAAGCCGTCGAAGAGTAGACGAGAGAAAGGTGGAAACTTTTTCTCTCAGAACTGCGCGAAAACTTGTATTCCGGCTCAAAACAACGGGATACATTGTTTTAAATCGAAACTAGCAAGATTCACGAGCATCGATTTTACAAGTCGTCGAAGTGTAGACGAGAGAGAGGTGGAAACTTTTTTCTCTCAGAACTGCGCAAAACCTTGTATTCCGTCTCAAAACAACGGGATACATCGTTTTAAATTGAAACTAGCAAGATTCTCGAGCATCGATTTTACAAGTCGTCGAAGAGTAGACGAGAGAAAGGTGGAAACTTTTTCTCTCAGAACTGCGCGAAAACTTGTATTCCGGCTCAAAACAACGGGATACATCGTTTTAGATCGAAACTAGCAAGATTTACGAGCATCGATTTTAAAAGTCGTCGAAGTGTAGACGAGAGAAAGGTGGAAACTTTTTCTCTCAGAACTGCGCGAAAACTTGTATTCCAGCTCAAAACAACGGGATACATCGTTTTATATCGAAACTAGCAAGATTCTCGAGCATCGATTTTGCAAGTCGTCGAAGAGTAGACGAGAGAAAGGTGGAAACTTTTTCTCTCAGAACTGCGCGAAAACTTGTATTCCGGCTCAAAACAACGGGGTACACCGTTTTAGATCGAAACTAGCAAGATTCTCGAGCATCGATTATACAAGTCGACGAAGAGTAGACGAGAGAAAGGTGGAAACTTTTTCTCTGAGAACTGCGCGAAAACTTGTATTCCGGCTCAAAACATTTGGGAAACACCGTTTTAGGTCGAAACTAGCAAGATTCACGAGCCTCGATTTTACAAGTCGTCGAAGAGTAGACGAGAGAAAGGTGGCCACTTTTTCTCTCAGAACTGCGCGAAAACTTGTATTCCGGCTCAAAACATTTGGGAAACACCGTTTTAGATCGAAACTAGCAAGATTCACGAGCCTCGATTTTACAAGTCGTCGAAGAGTAGACGAGAGAAAGGTGGCAACTTTTTCTCTCAGAACTGCGCGAAAACTTGTATTCCGGCTTAAAACAACGCGATACATCGTTTTAGAGCGAAACTAGCAAGATTCACGAGCATCGATTTTACAAGTCGTCGAAGTGTAGACGAGAGAAAGGTGGAAACTTTTTCTCTCAGAACTGCGCGAAAACTTGTATTCCGGCTCAAAACAACGGGATACATCGTTTTAGATCGAAACTAGCAAGATTCACGAGCATCGATTTTACAAGTCGTCGAAGAGTAGACGAGAGAAAGGTGGCAACTTTTTCTCTCAGAACTGCGCGAAAACTTGTATTCCGTCTCAAAACAACGGAACACATCGTTTTAGATCGAAACTAGAAAGATTCTCGAGCATCGATTTTACAAGTCGCCGAAGAGTAGACGAGAGAAAGGTGGCAACTTTTTCTCTCAGAACTGCGCGAAAACATGTATTCCGGCTCACAACATAGGGATACATCGTTTTAGATCGAAACTAGCAAGATTCACGAGCATCAATTTTACAAGTCGTCGAAGAGTAGACGAGAGAGAGCTGAAAACTTTTTATCTCAGAACTGCGCGAAAACTTGTATTCTGGCTCAAAACAACGGGATACATCGTTTTAGATCGAAACTAGCAAGATTCAAGAGCCTCGATTTTACAAGTCGTCGAAGAGTAGACGAGAGAAAGGTGGCAACTTTTTCTCTCAGAACTGCGCGAAACATGTATTCCGGCTCAAAACAACGGGATACATCGTATTAGATCGAAACTAACAAGATTCTCGAACATCGATTTTACAAGCCGTCGAAGAGTAGACGAGAGAAAGGTGGAAACTTTTTCTCTCGGAACTGCGCGAAAACTTGTATTCCGGCTCAAAACAACGGGATACATCGTTTTAGATCGAAACTAGCAAGATTCACGAGCATCGAATTAACAAGTCGTCGAAGTGTAGACGAGAGAAAGGTGGAAACTTTTTTCTCTCAGAACTGCGCGAAAACTTGTATTCTGTCTCAAAACAACGGAACACATCGTTTTAGATCGAAACTAGAAAGATTCTCGAGCATCGATTTTACAAGTCGCCGAAGAGTAGACGAGAGAAAGGTGGAAACGTTTTCTCACAGAACTGCGCGAAAACTTGTATTCCGGCTCAAAAAAACGGGATACATCGTTTTAGATCGAAACTAGCAAGATTCACGAGCATCGATTTTACAAGTCGTCGAAGTGTAGACGAGAGAAAGGTGGAAACGTTTTCTCTCAGAACTGCGCGAAAACTTGTATTCCGGCTCAAAACAACGGGATACATCGTTTTAGATCGAAACTAGCAAGATTCACGAGCATCAATTTTACATGTCGTCGAAGAGTAGACGAGAGAAAGGTGTAAACTTTTTCTCTCAGAACTGCGCGAAAACGTGTATTCCGGCTCAAAACAACGGGATACATCGTTTTAGATCGAAAGTAGCGAGATTTACGCACTTCGATTTTACAAGTCATGGAAGAGTAGACGAGAGAGAGCTGAAAACTTTTTATCTGAGAACTGCGGGAAAACTTGTATTCCGGCTCAAAACAACGGGACACATCGTTTTAGTTGAAACTAGCTAGATTCACGAGCATCAATTTTAAAAGTCGTCGAAGAGTAGACGAGAGTTAGGTGTAAACGTTTTCTCTCAGAACTGCGCGAAAACTTGTATTCCGGCTTAAAACAACGGGATACATCGTTTTATATCGAAACTAGCAAGATTCTCGAGCATCGATTTTACAAGTCGTCAAAGAGGAGACGTGAGAAAGGTGGAAACTTTTTCTCTCAGAACAGCGCAAAAACTTGTATTCCGGCTCAAAACAACGGGGTACACCGTTTTAGATCGAAACTAGCAAGATTCTCGAGCATCGATTATACAAGTCGTCGAAGAGTAGACGAGATAAAGGTGGAAACTTTTTCTCTCAGAACTGCGCGAAAACTTGTATTCCGGCTCAAACAACGGGATACATCGTTTTAGATCGAAACTAGCAAGATTCTCGAGCATCGATTTTACAAGTCGTCGAAGAGTAGACGAGAGAAAGGTGGAAACTTTTTCTCTCAGAACTGCGCGAAAACTTGTATTCCGGCTCAAAACATTTGGGAAACACCGTTTTAGATCGAAACTAGCAAGATTCACGAGCCTCGATTTTACAAGTCGTCGAAGAGTAGACGAGAGAAATGTGGCAACTTTTTCTCTCAGAACTGCGCGAAAACTTGTATTCCGGCTCAAAACAACGGGATACATCGTCTTAGATCGAAACTAGCAAGATTCACGAGCATCGATTTTACAAGTCGTCGAAGTGTAGACGAGAGAAAGGTGGAAACTTTTTCTCTCAGAACTGCGCGAAAACTTGTATTCCGGCTCAAACAACGGGATACATCGTTTTAGATCGAAACTAGCAAGATTCTCGAGCATCGATTTTACAAGTCGTCGAAGAGTAGACGAGAGAAAGGTGGAAACTTTTTCTCTCAGAACTGCGCGAAAACTTGTATTCCGGCTCAAAACAACGGGATACATCGTTTTAGATCGAAACTAGAAAGATTCTCGAGCATCGATTTTACAAGTCGTCGAAGAGTAGACGAGAGAAAGGTGGAAACGTTTTCTCACAGAACTGCGCGAAAACTTGTATTCCGGCTCAAAAAAACGGGATACATCGTTTTAGATCGAAACTAGCAAGATTCACGAGCATCAATTTTACAAGTCGTCGAAGAGTAGACGAGAGAGAGCTGAAAACTTTTTATCTCAGAACTGCGCGAAAACTTGTATTCTGGCTCAAAACAACGGGATACATCGTTTTAGATCGAAACTAGCAAGATTCAAGAGCCTCGATTTTACAAGTCGTCGAAGAGTAGACGAGAGAAAGGTGGCAACTTTTTCTCTCAGAACTGCGCGAAAACTTGTATTCCGGCTCAAAACAACGGGGTACACCGTGTTAGATCGAAACTAGCAAGATTCTCGAGCATCGATTATACAAGTCGTCGAAGAGTAGACGAGAGAAAGGTGGAAACTTTTTCTCTGAGAACTGCGCGAAAACTTGTATTCCGGCTCAAAACATTTGTGAAACACCGTTTTAGGTCGAAACTAGAGAGATTCACGAGCCTCGATTTTACAAGTCGTCGAAGAGTAGACGAGAGAAAGGTGGCAACTTTTTCTCTCAGAACTGCGCGAAAACTTGTATTCCGGCTCAAAACATCTGGGAAACAGCGTTTTAGATCGAAACTAGCAAGATTCACGAGCCTCGATTTTACAAGTCGTCGAAGAGTAGACGAGAGAAAGGTGGCAACTTTTTCTCTCAAAACTGCGCGAAAACTTGTATTCCGGCTCAAAACAACGCGATACATCGTTTTAGAGCGAAACTAGCAAGATTCACGAGTATCGATTTTACAAGTCGTCGAAGTGTAGACGAGAGAAAGGTGGAAACTTTTTCTCTCAGAACTGCGCGAAAACTCGTATTCCGGCTCAAAACAACGGGATACATCGTTTTAGATCGAAACTAGCAAGATTCACGAGCATCAATTTTACAAGTCGTCGAAGAGTAGACGAGAGAGAGCTGAAAACTTTTTATCTCAGAACTGCGCGAAAACTTGTATTCTGGCTCAAAACAACGGGATACATCGTTTTAGATCGAAACTAGCAAGATTCAAGAGCCTCGATTTTACAAGTCCTCGAAGAGTAGACGAGAGAAAGGTGGCAACTTTTTCTCTCAGAACTGCGCGAAAACATGTATTCCGGCTCAAAACAACGGGATACATCGTATTAGATCGAAACTAACAAGATTCTCAAGCATCGATTTTACAAGCCGTCGAAGAGTAGACGAGAGAAAGGTGGAAACTTTTTCTCTCGGAACTGCGCGAAAACTTGTATTCCGGCTCAAAACAACGGGATACATCGTTTTAGATCGAAACTAGCAAGATTCAAGAGCCTCGATTTTACAAGTCGTCGAAGAGTAGACGAGAGAAAGGTGGCAACTTTTTCTCTCAGAACTGCGCGAAAACATGTATTCCGGCTCAAAACAACGGGATACATCGTATTAGATCGAAACTAACAAGATTCTCGAGCATCGATTTTACAAGCCGTCGAAGAGTAGACGAGAGAAAGGTGGAAACTTTTTCTCTCAGAACTGCGCGAAAACTTGTATTCCGGCTCAAAACAACGGGATACATTGTTTTAAATCGAAACTAGCAAGATTCACGAGCATCGATTTTACAAGTCGTCGAAGTGTAGACGAGAGAGAGGTGGAAACTTTTTTCTCTCAGAACTGCGCGAAACCTTGTATTCCGTCTCAAAACAACGGGATACATCGTTTTAAATTGAAACTAGCAAGATTCTCGAGCATCGATTTTACAAGTCGTCGAAGAGTAGACGAGAGAAAGGTGGAAACTTTTTCTCTCAGAACTGCGCGAAAACTTGTATTCCAGCTCAAAACAACGGGATACATCGTTTTATATCGAAACTAGCAAGATTCTCGAGCATCGATTTTGCAAGTCGTCGAAGAGTAGACGAGAGAAAGGTGGAAACTTTTTCTCTCAGAACTGCGCGAAAACTTGTATTCCGGCTCAAAACAACGGGGTACACCGTTTTAGATCGAAACTAGCAAGATTCTCGAGCATCGATTATACAAGTCGACGAAGAGTAGACGAGAGAAAGGTGGAAACTTTTTCTCTGAGAACTGCGCGAAAACTTGTATTCCGGCTCAAAACATTTGGGAAACACCGTTTTAGGTCGAAACTAGCAAGATTCACGAGCCTCGATTTTACAAGTCGTCGAAGAGTAGACGAGAGAAAGGTGGCAACTTTTTCTCTCAGAACTGCGCGAAAACTTGTATTCCGGCTCAAAACATTTGGGAAACACCGTTTTAGATCGAAACTAGCAAGATTCACGAGCCTCGATTTTACAAGTCGTCGAAGAGTAGACGAGAGAAAGGTGGCAACTTTTTCTCTCAGAACTGCGCGAAAACTTGTATTCCGGCTTAAAACAACGCGATACATCGTTTTAGAGCGAAACTAGCAAGATTCACGAGCATCGATTTTAAAGTCGTCGAAGTGTAGACGAGAGAAAGGTGGAAACTTTTTCTCTCAGAACTGCGCGAAAACTTGTATTCCGGCTCAAAACAACGGGATACATCGTTTTAGATCGAAACTAGCAAGATTCACGAGCATCGATTTTACAAGTCGTCGAAGAGTAGACGAGAGAAAGGTGGCAACTTTTTCTCTCAGAACTGCGCGAAAACTTGTATTCCGTCTCAAAACAACGGAACACATCGTTTTAGATCGAAACTAGAAAGATTCTCGAGCATCGATTTTACAAGTCGCCGAAGAGTAGACGAGAGAAAGGTGGCAACTTTTTCTCTCAGAACTGCGCGAAAACATGTATTCCGGCTCACAACATAGGGATACATCGTTTTAGATCGAAACTAGCAAGATTCACGAGCATCAATTTTACAAGTCGTCGAAGAGTAGACGAGAGAGAGCTGAAAACTTTTTATCTCAGAACTGCGCGAAAACTTGTATTCTGGCTCAAAACAACGGGATACATCGTTTTAGATCGAAACTAGCAAGATTCAAGAGCCTCGATTTTACAAGTCGTCGAAGAGTAGACGAGAGAAAGGTGGCAACTTTTTCTCTCAGAACTGCGCGAAAACATGTATTCCGGCTCAAAACAACGGGATACATCGTATTAGATCGAAACTAACAAGATTCTCGAGCATCGATTTTACAAGCCGTCGAAGAGTAGACGAGAGAAAGGTGGAAACTTTTTCTCTCGGAACTGCGCGAAAACTTGTATTCCGGCTCAAAACAACGGGATACATCGTTTTAGATCGAAACTAGCAAGATTCACGAGCATCGAATTAACAAGTCGTCGAAGTGTAGACGAGAGAAAGGTGGAAACTTTTTTCTCTCAGAACTGCGCGAAAACTTGTATTCTGTCTCAAAACAACGGAACACATCGTTTTAGATCGAAACTAGAAAGATTCTCGAGCATCGATTTTACAAGTCGCCGAAGAGTAGACGAGAGAAAGGTGGAAACGTTTTCTCACAGAACTGCGCGAAAACTTGTATTCCGGCTCAAAAAAACGGGATACATCGTTTTAGATCGAAACTAGCAAGATTCACGAGCATCAATTTTACATGTCGTCGAAGAGTAGACGAGAGAAAGGTGTAAACTTTTTCTCTCAGAACTGCGCGAAAACGTGTATTCCGGCTCAAAACAACGGGATACATCGTTTTAGATCGAAAGTAGCGAGATTTACGCACTTCGATTTTACAAGTCGTGGAAGAGTAGACGAGAGAGAGCTGAAAACTTTTTATCTGAGAACTGCGGGAAAACTTGTATTCCGGCTCAAAACAACGGGACACATCGTTTTAGATTGAAACTAGCTAGATTCACGAGCATCAATTTTAAAAGTCGTCGAAGAGTAGACGAGAGTTAGGTGTAAACGTTTTCTCTCAGAACTGCGCGAAAACTTGTATTCCGGCTTAAAACAACGGGATACATCGTTTTATATCGAAACTAGCAAGATTCTCGAGCATCGATTTTACAAGTCGTCAAAGAGGAGACGTGAGAAAGGTGGAAACTTTTTCTCTCAGAACCGCGCAAAAACTTGTATTCCGGCTCAAAACAACGGGGTACACCGTTTTAGATCGAAACTAGCAAGATTCTCGAGCATCGATTATACAAGTCGTCGAAGAGTAGACGAGATAAAGGTGGAAACTTTTTCTCTCAGAACTGCGCGAAAACTTGTATTCCGGCTCAAACAACGGGATACATCGTTTTAGATCGAAACTAGCAAGATTCTCGAGCATCGATTTTACAAGTCGTCGAAGAGTAGACGAGAGAAAGGTGGAAACTTTTTCTCTCAGAACTGCGCGAAAACTTGTATTCCGGCTCAAAACATTTGGGAAACACCGTTTTAGATCGCAACTAGCAAGATTCACGAGCCTCGATTTTACAAGTCGTCGAAGAGTAGACGAGAGAAATGTGGCAACTTTTTCTCTCAGAACTGCGCGAAAACTTGTATTCCGGCTCAAAACAACGGGATACATCGTCTTAGATCGAAACTAGCAAGATTCACGAGCATCGATTTTACAAGTCGTCGAAGTGTAGACGAGAGAAAGGTGGAAACTTTTTCTCTCAGAACTGCGCGAAAACTTGTATTCCGGCTCAAACAACGGGATACATCGTTTTAGATCGAAACTAGCAAGATTCTCGAGCATCGATTTTACAAGTCGTCGAAGAGTAGACGAGAGAAAGGTGGAAACTTTTTCTCTCAGAACTGCGCGAAAACTTGTATTCCGGCTCAAAACAACGGGATACATCGTTTTAGATCGAAACTAGCAAGATTCACGAGCATCGATTTTAAAAGTCGTCGAAGTGTAGACGAGAGAAAGGTGGAAACTTTTTCTCTCAGAACTGCGCGAAAACTTGTATTCCAGCTCAAAACAACGGGATACATCGTTTTATATCGAAACTAGCAAGATTCTCGAGCATCGATTTTGCAAGTCGTCGAAGAGTAGACGAGAGAAAGGTGGAAACTTTTTCTCTCAGAACTGCGCGAAAACTTGTATTCCGGCTCAAAACAACGGGGTACACCGTTTTAGATCGAAACTAGCAAGATTCTCGAGCATCGATTATACAAGTCGTCGAAGAGTAGACGAGAGAAAGGTGGAAACTTTTTCTCTGAGAACTGCGCGAAAACTTGTATTCCGGCTCAAAACATTTGGGAAACACCGTTTTAGGTCGAAACTAGCAAGATTCACGAGCCTCGATTTTACAAGTCGTCGAAGAGTAGACGAGAGAAAGGTGGCAACTTTTTCTCTCAGAACTGCGCGAAAACTTGTATTCCGGCTCAAAACATTTGGGAAACACCGTTTTAGATCGAAACTAGCAAGATTCACGAGCCTCGATTTTACAAGTCGTCGAAGTGTAGACGAGAGAAAGGTGGAAACTTTTTCTCTCAGAACTGCGCGAAAACTTGTATTCCGGCTCAAACAACGGGATACATCGTTTTAGATCGAAACTAGCAAGATTCTCGAGCATCGATTTTACAAGTCGTCGAAGAGTAGACGAGAGAAAGGTGGAAACTTTTTCTCTCAGAACTGCGCGAAAACTTGTATTCCGGCTCAAAACAACGGGATACATCGTTTTAGATCGAAACTAGCAAGATTCACGAGCATCGATTTTAAAAGTCGTCGAAGTGTAGACGAGAGAAAGGTGGAAACTTTTTCTCTCAGAACTGCGCGAAAACTTGTATTCCAGCTCAAAACAACGGGATACATCGTTTTATATCGAAACTAGCAAGATTCTCGAGCATCGATTTTGCAAGTCGTCGAAGAGTAGACGAGAGAAAGGTGGAAACTTTTTCTCTCAGAACTGCGAGAAAACTTGTATTCCGGCTCAAAACAACGGGATACATCGTTTTAGATCGAAACTAGCAAGATTCTCGAGCATCGATTTTACAAGTCGTCAAAGAGGAGACGAGAGAAAGGTGGAAACTTTTTCTCTCAGAACTGCGCAAAAACTTGTATTCCGGCTCAAAACAACGGGGTACACAGTTTTAGATCGAAACTAGCAAGATTCTCGAGCATCGATTTTACAAGTCGTCGAAAAGTAGACGAGAGAAAGGTGGCAACTTTTTCTCTCAGAACTGCGCGAAAACTCGTATTCCGGCTCAAAACAACGGGATACATCGTTTTAGATCGAAACTAGCAAGATTCTCGAGCATCGATTTTACAAGTCGTCGAAGAGTAGACGAGAGAAAGGTGGAAACTTTTTCTCTCAGAACTGCGCGAAAACTTGTATTCCGGCTCAAAACAACGGGATACATCGTTTTAAATCGAAACTAGCAAGATTCACGAGCATAGATTTTACAAGTCGTCGAAGTGTAGACGAGAGAGAGGTGGAAACTTTTTTCTCTCAGAACTGCGCGAAACCTTGTATTCCGTCTCAAAACAACGGGATACATCGTTTTAAATCGAAACTAGCAAGATTCTCGAGCATCGATTTTACAAGTCGTCGAAGAGTAGACGAGAGAGAGCTGAAAACTTTTTCTCTCAGAACTGCGCGAAAACTTGTATTCCGGCTCAAAACAACGGGGTACACCGTTTTAGATCGAAACTAGCAAGATTCTCGAGCATCGATTATACAAGTCGTCGAAGAGTAGACGAGAGAAAGGTGGAAACTTTTTCTCTGAGAACTGCGCGAAAACTTGTATTCCGGCTCAAAACATTTGTGAAACACCGTTTTAGGTCGAAACTAGCAAGATTCACGAGCCTCGATTTTACAAGTCGTCGAAGAGTAGACGAGAGAAAGGTGGCAACTTTTTCTCTCAGAACTGCGCGAAAACTTGTATTCCGGCTCAAAACATTTGGGAAACACCGTTTTAGATCGAAACTAGCAAGATTCACGAGCCTCGATTTTACAAGTCGTCGAAGAGTAGACGAGAGAAAGGTGGCAACTTTTTCTCTCAGAACTGCGCGAAAACTTGTATTGCGGCTCAAAACAACGCGATACATCATTTTAGAGCGAAACTAGCAAGATTCACGAGTATCGATTTTACAAGTCGTCGAAGTGTAGACGAGAGAAAGGTGGAAACTTTTTTCTCTCAGAACTGCGCGAAAACTTGTATTCCGTCTCAAAACAACGGAACACATCGTTTTAGATCGAAACTAGAAAGATTCTCGAGCATCGATTTTACAAGTCGTCGAAGAGTAGACGAGAGAAAGATGGAAACGTTTTCTCTCAGAACTGCGCGAAAACTTGTATTCCGGCTCAAAAAAACGGGATACATCGTTTTAGATCGAAACTAGCAAGATTCACGAGCATCGATTTTACAAGTCGTCGAAGTGTAGACGAGAGAAAGGTGGAAACTTTTTCTCTCAGAACTGCGCGAAAACTTGTATTCCGGCTCAAAACAACGGGATACATCGTTTTAGATCGAAACTAGCAAGATTCACGAGCATCAATTTTACATGTCGTCGAAGAGTAGACGAGAGAAAGGTGTAAACTTTTTCTCTCAGAACTGCGCGAAAACGTGTATTCCGGCTCAAAACAACGGGATACATCGTTTAATATCGAAAGTAGCGAGATTTACGCACTTCGATTTTACAAGTCGTGGAAGAGTAGACGAGAGAGAGCTGAAAACTTTTTATCTGAGAACTGCGGGAAAACTTGTATTCCGGCTCAAAACAACGGGACACATCGTTTTAGATTGAAACTAGCTAGATTCACGAGCATCAATTTTAAAAGTCGTCGAAGAGTAGACGAGAGTTAGGTGTAAACGTTTTCTCTCAGAACTGCGCGAAAACTTGTATTCCGGCTTAAAACAACGGGATACATCGTTTTATATCGAAACTAGCAAGATTCTCGAGCATCGATTTTACAAGTCGTCAAAGAGGAGACGAGAGAAAGGTGGAAACTTTTTCTCTCAGAACTGCGCAAAAACTTGTATTCCGGCTCAAAACAACGGGGTACACCGTTTTAGATCGAAACTAGCAAGATTCTCGAGCATCGATTATACAAGTCGTCGAAGAGTAGACGAGAGAAAGGTGGAAGCTTTTTCTCTCAGAACTGCGCGAAAATTTGTATTCCGGCTCAAAACATTTGGGAAACACCGTTTTAGATCGAAACTAGCAAGATTCACGAGCCTCAATTTTGCAAGTCGTCGAAGAGTAGACGAGAGAAATGTGGCAACTTTTTCTCTCAGAACTGCGCGAAAACTTGTATTCCGGCTCAAAACAACGGGATACATCGTCTTAGATCGAAACTAGCAAGATTCACGAGCATCGATTTTACAAGTCGTCGAAGTGTAGACGAGAGAAAGGTGGAAACTTTTTCTCTCAGAACTGCGCGAAAACTTGTATTCCGGCTCAAACAACGGGATACATCGTTTTAGATCGAAACTAGCAAGATTCTCGAGCATCGATTTTACAAGTCGTCGAAGAGTAGACGAGAGAAAGGTGGAAACTTTTTCTCTCAGAACTGCGCGAAAACTTGTATTCCGGCTCAAAACAACGGGATACATAGTTTTAAATCGAAACTAGCAAGATTCACGAGCATCGATTTTACAAGTCGTCGAAGTGTAGACGAGAGAGAGGTGGAAACTTTTTTCTCTCAGAACTGCGCGAAACCTTGTATTCCGTCTCAAAACAACGGGATACATCGTTTTAAATCGAAACTAGCAAGATTCTCGAGCATCGATTTTACAAGTCGTCGAAGAGTAGACGAGAGAAAGGTGGAAACTTTTTCTCTCAGAACTGCGCGAAAACTTGTATTCCGGCTCAAAACAACGGGATACATCGTTTTAGATCGAAACTAGCAAGATTCACGAGCATCGATTTTAAAAGTCGTCGAAGTGTAGACGAGAGAAAGGTGGAAACTTTTTCTCTCAGAACTGCGCGAAAATTTGTATTCCGGCTCAAAACATTTGGGAAACACCGTTTTAGATCGAAACTAGCAAGATTCACGAGCCTCAATTTTGCAAGTCGTCGAAGAGTAGACGAGAGAAATGTGGCAACTTTTTCTCTCAGAACTGCGCGAAAACTTGTATTCCGGCTCAAAACAACGGGATACATCGTCTTAGATCGAAACTAGCAAGATTCACGAGCATCGATTTTACAAGTCGTCGAAGTGTAGACGAGAGAAAGGTGGAAACTTTTTCTCTCAGAACTGCGCGAAAACTTGTATTCCGGCTCAAACAACGGGATACATCGTTTTAGATCGAAACTAGCAAGATTCTCGAGCATCGATTTTACAAGTCGTCGAAGAGTAGACGAGAGAAAGGTGGAAACTTTTTCTCTCAGAACTGCGCGAAAACTTGTATTCCGGCTCAAAACAACGGGATACATAGTTTTAAATCGAAACTAGCAAGATTCACGAGCATCGATTTTACAAGTCGTCGAAGTGTAGACGAGAGAGAGGTGGAAACTTCTTTCTCTCAGAACTGCGCGAAACCTTGTATTCCGTCTCAAAACAACGGAATACATCGTTTTAAATCGAAACTAGCAAGATTCGCGAGCATCGATTTTACAAGTCGTCGAAGAGTAGACGAGAGAAAGGTGGAAACTTTTTCTCTCAGAACTGCGCGAAAACTTGTATTCCGGCTCAAAACAACGGGATACATCGTTTTAGATCGAAACTAGCAAGATTCACGAGCATCGATTTTAAAAGTCGTCGAAGTGTAGACGAGAGAAAGGTGGAAACTTTTTCTCTCAGAACTGCGCGAAAACTTGTATTCCAGCTCAAAACAACGGGATACATCGTTTTATATCGAAACTAGCAAGATTCTCGAGCATCGATTTTGCAAGTCGTCGAAGAGTAGACGAGAGAAAGGTGGAAACTTTTTCTCTCAGAACTGCGCGAAAACTTGTATTCCGGCTCAAAACAACGGGGTACACCGTTTTAGATCGAAACTAGCAAGATTCTCGAGCATCGATTATACAAGTCGTCGAAGAGTAGACGAGAGAAAGGTGGAAACTTTTTCTCTGAGAACTGCGCGAAAACTTGTTTTCCGGCTCAAACAACGGGATACATCGTTTTAGATCGAAACTAGCAAGATTCACGAGCATCGATTTTACAAGTCGTCGAAGAGTAGACGAGAGAAAGGTGGCAACTTTTTCTCTCAGAACTGCGCGAAAACTTGTATTCCGGCTCAAAACATTTGGGAAACACCATTTTAGATCGAAACTAGCAAGATTCACGAGCCTCGATTTTACAAGTCGTCGAAGAGTAGACGAGAGAAAGGTGGCAACTTTTTCTCTCAGAACTGCGCGAAAACTTGTATTCCGGCTTAAAACAACGCGATACATCGTTTTAGAGCGAAACTAGCAAGATTCACGAGCATCGATTTTACAAGTCGTCGAAGTGTAGACGAGAGAAAGGTGGAAACTTTTTCTCTCAGAACTGCGCGAAAACTTGTATTCCGGCTCAAAACAACGGGATACATCGTTTTAGATCGAAACTAGCAAGATTCACGAGCATCGATTTTACAAGTCGTCGAAGAGTAGACGAGAGAAAGGTGGCAACTTTTTCTCTCAGAACTGCGCGAAAACTCGTATTCCGGCTCAAAACAACGGGATACATCGTTTTAGATCGAAACTGGCAAGATTCACGAGCATCGATTTTACAAGTCGTCGAAGAGTAGACGAGAGAGAGCTGAAAACTTTTTATCTCAGAACTGCGCGAAAACTTGTATTCTGGCTCAAAACAACGGGATACATCGTTTTAGATCGAAACTAGCAAGATTCAAGAGCCTCGATTTTACGAGTCGTCGAAGAGTAGACGAGAGAAAGGTGGCAACTTTTTCTCTCAGAACTGCGCGAAAACATGTATTCCGGCTCAAAACAACGGGATACATCGTATTAGATCGAAACTAGCAAGATTCTCGAGCATCGATTTTACAAGCCGTCGAAGAGTAGACGAGAGAAAGGGGGAAACTTTTTCTCTCGGAACTGCGCGAAAACTTGTATTCCGGCTCAAAACAACGGGATACATCGTTTTAGATCGAAACTAGCAAGATTCACGAGCATCGAATTAACAAGTCGTCGAAGTGTAGACGAGAGAAAGGTGGAAACTTTTTTCTCTCAGAACTGCGCGAAAACTTGTATTCCGTCTCAAAACAACGGAACACATCGTTTTAGATCGAAACTAGAAAGATTCTCGAGCATCGATTTTACAAGTCGTCGAAGAGTAGACGAGAGAAAGGTGGAAACGTTTTCTCTCAGAACTGCGCGAAAACTTGTATTCCGGCTCAAAAAAACGGGATACATCGTTTTAGATCGAAACTAGCAAGATTCTCGAGAAACGATTTTACAAGTCGTCAAAGAGGAGACGAGAGAAAGGTGGAAACTTTTTCTCTCAGAACTGCGCAAAAACTTGTATTCCGGCTCAAAACAACAAGATACATCGTTTTAGATCGAAACTAGCAAGATTCACGAGCATCAATTTTACATGTCGTCGAAGAGTAGACGAGAGAAAGGTGGAAACTTTTTCTCTCAGAACTGCGCGAAAATTTGTATTCCGGCTCAAAACATTTGGGAAACACCGTTTTAGATCGAAACTAGCAAGATTCACGAGCCTCGATTTTACAAGTCGTCGAAGAGTAGACGAGAGAAATGTGGCAACTTTTTCTCTCAGAACTGCGCGAAAACTTGTATTCCGGCTCAAAACAACGGGATACATCGTCTTAGATCGAAACTAGCAAGATTCACGAGCATCAATTTTACAAGTCGTCGAAGTGTAGACGAGAGAAAGGTGGAAACTTTTTCTCTCAGAACTGCGCGAAAACTTGTTTTCCGGCTCAAACAACGGGATACATCGTTTTAGATCGAAACTAGCAAGATTCACGAGCATCGATTTTACAAGTCGTCGAAGAGTAGACGAGAGAGAGCTGAAAACTTTTTATGTCAGAACTGCGCGAAAACTTGTATTCCGGCTCAAAACAACGTGATACATCGTTTTAGATCGAAACTAGCAAGATTCTCGAGCATCGATTTTACAAGTCGTCGAAGAGTAGACGATAGGAAGGTGGAAACCTTTTCTCTCAGAACTGCGCGAAAACTTGTATTCCGGCTCAAACAACGGGATACATCGTTTTAGATCGAAACTAGCAAGATTCACGAGCATCGATTTTACAAGTCGTCGAAGAGTAGACGAGAGAGAGCTGAAAACTTTTTATCTCAGAACTGCGCGAAAACTTGTATTCCGGCTCAAAACAACGTGATACACCGTTTTAGATCGAAACTAGCAAGATTCACGAGCCTCGATTTTACAAGTCGTCGAAGAAAAGACGAGAGAAATGTGGCAACTTTTTCTCTCAGAACTGCGCGAAAACTTGTATTCCGGCTCAAAACAACGGGATACATCGTCTTAGATCGAAACTAGCAAGATTCACGAGCATCGATTTTACAAGTCGTCGAAGTGTAGACGAGAGAAATGTGGCAACTTTTTCTCTCAGAACTGCGCGAAAACTTGTATTATGGCTCAAAACAACGGGATACATCGTCTTAGATCGAAACTAGCAAGATTCACGAGCATCGATTTTACAAGTCGCCGAAGAGTAGACGAGAGAGAGCTGAAAACTTTTTATCTCAGAACTGCGCGAAAACTTGTATTCCGGCTCAAAACAACGTGATACATCGTTTTAGATCGAAACTAGCAAGATTCTCGAGCATCGATTTTACAAGTCGTCGAAGAGTAGACGATAGGAAGGTGGAAACCTTTTCTCTCAGAACTGCGCGAAAACTGGTATTCCGGCTCAAACAACGGGATACATCGTTTTAGATCGAAACTAGCAAGATTCACGAGCATCGATTTTACAAGTCGTCGAAGAGTAGACGAGAGAGAGCTGAAAACTTTTTATCTCAGAACTGCGCGAAAACTTGTATTCCGGCTCAAAACAACGTGATACACCGTTTTAGATCGAAACTAGCAAGATTCACGAGCCTCGATTTTACAAGTCGTCGAAGAGTAGACGAGAGAAATGTGGCAACTTTTTCTCTCAGAACTGCGCGAAAACTTGTATTCCGGCTCAAAACAACGGGATACATCGTCTTAGATCGAAACTAGCAAGATTCACGAGCATCGATTTTACAAGTCGTCGAAGTGTAGACGAGAGAAAGGTGGAAATTTTTTCTCTCAGAACTGCGCGAAAACTTGTATTCCGGCTCAAACAACGGGATACATCGTTTTAGATCGAAACTAGCAAGATTCACGAGCATCGATTTTACAAGTCGTCGAAGAGTAGACGAGAGAGAGCTGAAAACTTTTTATCTCAGAACTGCGTGAAAACTTGTATTCCGGCTCAAAACAACGTGATACATCGTTTTAGATCGAAACTAGCAAGATTCTCGAGCATCGATTTTACAAGTCGTCGAAGAGTAGACGATAGGAAGGTGGAAACCTTTTCTCTCAGAACTGCGCGAAAACTTGTATTCCGGCTCAAACAACGGGATACATCGTTTTAGATCGAAACTAGCAAGATTCACGAGCATCGATTTTACAAGTCGTCGAAGAGTAGACGAGAGAGAGCTGAAAACTTTTTATCTGAGAACTGCGGGAAAACTTGTATTCCGGCTCAAAACAACGGGACACATCGTTTTAGATTGAAACTAGCTAGATTCACGAGCATCGATTTTAAAAGTCGTCGAAGAGTAGACGAGAGTTAGGTGTAAACGTTTTCTCTCAGAACTGCGCGAAAACTTGTATTCCGGCTCAAAACAACGGGATACATCGTTTTATATCGAAACTAGCAAGATTCTCGAGCATCGATTTTACAAGTCGTCAAAGAGGAGACGAGAGAAAGGTGGAAACTTTTTCTCTCAGAACTGCGCAAAAACTTGTATTCCGGCTCAAAACAACGGGGTACACCGTTTTAGATCGAAACTAGCAAGATTCACGAGCATCGATTTTACAAGTCGCCGAAGAGTAGACGATAGAGAGCTGAAAACTTTTTATCTCAGAACTGCGCGAAAACTTGTATTCCGGCTCAAAACAACGTGATACATCGTTTTAGATCGAAACTAGCAAGATTCTCGAGCATCGATTTTACAAGTCGTCGAAGAGTAGACGATAGGAAGGTGGAAACCTTTTCTCTCAGAACTGCGCGAAAACTGGTATTCCGGCTCAAACAACGGGATACATCGTTTTAGATCGAAACTAGCAAGATTCACGAGCATCGATTTTACAAGTCGTCGAAGAGTAGACGAGAGAGAGCTGAAAACTTTTTATCTCAGAACTGCGCGAAAACTCTTATTCCGGCTCAAAACAACGTGATACACCGCTTTAGATCGAAGCTAGCAAGATTCACGAGCCTCGATTTTACAAGTCGTCGAAGAGTAGACGAGAGAAATGTGGCAACTTTTTCTCTCAGAACTGCGCGAAAACTTGTATTCCGGCTCAAAACAACGGGATACATCGTCTTAGATCGAAACTAGCAAGATTCACGAGCATCGATTTTACAAGTCGTCGAAGTGTAGACGAGAGAAAGGTGGAAACTTTTTCTCTCAGAACTGCGCGAAAACTTGTATTCCGGCTCAAACAACGGGATACATCGTTTTAGATCGAAACTAGCAAGATTCACGAGCATCGATTTTACAAGTCGTCGAAGAGTAGACGAGAGAGAGCTGAAAACTTTTTATCTCAGAACTGCGCGAAAACTGGTATTCCGGCTCAAAACAACGTGATACATCGTTTTAGATCGAAACTAGCAAGATTCTCGAGCATCGATTTTACAAGTCGTCGAAGAGTAGACGATAGGAAGGTGGAAACCTTTTCTCTCAGAACTGCGCGAAAACTTGTATTCCGGCTCAAACAACGGGATACATCGTTTTAGATCGAAACTAGCAAGATTCACGAGCATCGATTTTACAAGTCGTCGAAGAGTAGACGAGAGAGAGCTGAAAACTTTTTATCTCAGAACTGCGCGAAAACTTGTATTCTGGCTCAAAACAACGGGATACATCGTTTTAGATCGAAACTAGCAAGATTCAAGAGCCTCGATTTTACGAGTCGTCGAAGAGTAGACGAGAGAAAGGTGGCAACTTTTTCTCTCAGAACTGCGCGAAAACATGTATTCCGGCTCAAAACAACGGGATACATCGTATTAGATCGAAACTAGCAAGATTCTCGAGCATCGATTTTACAAGCCGTCGAAGAGTAGACGAGAGAAAGGGGGAAACTTTTTCTCTCGGAACTGCGCGAAAACTTGTATTCCGGCTCAAAACAACGGGATACATCGTTTTAGATCGAAACTAGCAAGATTCACGAGCATCGAATTAACAAGTCGTCGAAGTGTAGACGAGAGAAAGGTGGAAACTTTTTTCTCTCAGAACTGCGCGAAAACTTGTATTCCGTCTCAAAACAACGGAACACATCGTTTTAGATCGAAACTAGAAAGATTCTCGAGCATCGATTTTACAAGTCGTCGAAGAGTAGACGAGAGAAAGGTGGAAACGTTTTCTCTCAGAACTGCGCGAAAACTTGTATTCCGGCTCAAAAAAACGGGATACATCGTTTTAGATCGAAACTAGCAAGATTCTCGAGAAACGATTTTACAAGTCGTCAAAGAGGAGACGAGAGAAAGGTGGAAACTTTTTCTCTCAGAACTGCGCAAAAACTTGTATTCCGGCTCAAAACAACAAGATACATCGTTTTAGATCGAAACTAGCAAGATTCACGAGCATCAATTTTACATGTCGTCGAAGAGTAGACGAGAGAAAGGTGGAAACTTTTTCTCTCAGAACTGCGCGAAAATTTGTATTCCGGCTCAAAACATTTGGGAAACACCGTTTTAGATCGAAACTAGCAAGATTCACGAGCCTCGATTTTACAAGTCGTCGAAGAGTAGACGAGAGAAATGTGGCAACTTTTTCTCTCAGAACTGCGCGAAAACTTGTATTCCGGCTCAAAACAACGGGATACATCGTCTTAGATCGAAACTAGCAAGATTCACGAGCATCGATTTTACAAGTCGTCGAAGTGTAGACGAGAGAAAGGTGGAAACTTTTTCTCTCAGAACTGCGCGAAAACTTGTTTTCCGGCTCAAACAACGGGATACATCGTTTTAGATCGAAACTAGCAAGATTCACGAGCATCGATTTTACAAGTCGTCGAAGAGTAGACGAGAGAGAGCTGAAAACTTTTTATGTCAGAACTGCGCGAAAACTTGTATTCCGGCTCAAAACAACGTGATACATCGTTTTAGATCGAAACTAGCAAGATTCTCGAGCATCGATTTTACAAGTCGTCGAAGAGTAGACGATAGGAAGGTGGAAACCTTTTCTCTCAGAACTGCGCGAAAACTTGTATTCCGGCTCAAACAACGGGATACATCGTTTTAGATCGAAACTAGCAAGATTCACGAGCATCGATTTTACAAGTCGTCGAAGAGTAGACGAGAGAGAGCTGAAAACTTTTTATCTCAGAACTGCGCGAAAACTTGTATTCCGGCTCAAAACAACGTGATACACCGTTTTAGATCGAAACTAGCAAGATTCACGAGCCTCGATTTTACAAGTCGTCGAAGAGTAGACGAGAGAAATGTGGCAACTTTTTCTCTCAGAACTGCGCGAAAAATTGTATTCCGGCTCAAAACAACGGGATACATCGTCTTAGATCGAAACTAGCAAGATTCACGAGCATCGATTTTACAAGTCGTCGAAGTGTAGACGAGAGAAATGTGGCAACTTTTTCTCTCAGAACTGCGCGAAAACTTGTATTATGGCTCAAAACAACGGGATACATCGTCTTAGATCGAAACTAGCAAGATTCACGAGCATCGATTTTACAAGTCGCCGAAGAGTAGACGAGAGAGAGCTGAAAACTTTTTATCTCAGAACTGCGCGAAAACTTGTATTCCGGCTCAAAACAACGTGATACATCGTTTTAGATCGAAACTAGCAAGATTCTCGAGCATCGATTTTACAAGTCGTCGAAGAGTAGACGATAGGAAGGTGGAAACCTTTTCTCTCAGAACTGCGCGAAAACTGGTATTCCGGCTCAAACAACGGGATACATCGTTTTAGATCGAAACTAGCAAGATTCACGAGCATCGATTTTACAAGTCGTCGAAGAGTAGACGAGAGAGAGCTGAAAACTTTTTATCTCAGAACTGCGCGAAAACTTGTATTCCGGCTCAAAACAACGTGATACACCGTTTTAGATCGAAACTAGCAAGATTCACGAGCCTCGATTTTACAAGTCGTCGAAGAGTAGACGAGAGAAATGTGGCAACTTTTTCTCTCAGAACTGCGCGAAAACTTGTATTCCGGCTCAAAACAACGGGATACATCGTCTTAGATCGAAACTAGCAAGATTCACGAGCATCGATTTTACAAGTCGTCGAAGTGTAGACGAGAGAAAGGTGGAAATTTTTTCTCTCAGAACTGCGCGAAAACTTGTATTCCGGCTCAAACAACGGGATACATCGTTTTAGATCGAAACTAGCAAGATTCACGAGCATCGATTTTACAAGTCGTCGAAGAGTAGACGAGAGAGAGCTGAAAACTTTTTATCTCAGAACTGCGTGAAAACTTGTATTCCGGCTCAAAACAACGTGATACATCGTTTTAGATCGAAACTAGCAAGATTCTCGAGCATCGATTTTACAAGTCGTCGAAGAGTAGACGATAGGAAGGTGGAAACCTTTTCTCTCAGAACTGCGCGAAAACTTGTATTCCGGCTCAAACAACGGGATACATCGTTTTAGATCGAAACTAGCAAGATTCACGAGCATCGATTTTACAAGTCGTCGAAGAGTAGACGAGAGAGAGCTGAAAACTTTTTATCTGAGAACTGCGGGAAAACTTGTATTCCGGCTCAAAACAACGGGACACATCGTTTTAGATTGAAACTAGCTAGATTCACGAGCATCGATTTTAAAAGTCGTCGAAGAGTAGACGAGAGTTAGGTGTAAACGTTTTCTCTCAGAACTGCGCGAAAACTTGTATTCCGGCTCAAAACAACGGGATACATCGTTTTATATCGAAACTAGCAAGATTCTCGAGCATCGATTTTACAAGTCGTCAAAGAGGAGACGAGAGAAAGGTGGAAACTTTTTCTCTCAGAACTGCGCAAAAACTTGTATTCCGGCTCAAAACAACGGGGTACACCGTTTTAGATCGAAACTAGCAAGATTCACGAGCATCGATTTTACAAGTCGCCGAAGAGTAGACGAGAGAGAGCTGAAAACTTTTTATCTCAGAACTGCGCGAAAACTTGTATTCCGGCTCAAAACAACGTGATACATCGTTTTAGATCGAAACTAGCAAGATTCTCGAGCATCGATTTTACAAGTCGTCGAAGAGTAGACGATAGGAAGGTGGAAACCTTTTCTCTCAGAACTGCGCGAAAACTGGTATTCCGGCTCAAACAACGGGATACATCGTTTTAGATCGAAACTAGCAAGATTCACGAGCATCGATTTTACAAGTCGTCGAAGAGTAGACGAGAGAGAGCTGAAAACTTTTTATCTCAGAACTGCGCGAAAACTCTTATTCCGGCTCAAAACAACGTGATACACCGCTTTAGATCGAAGCTAGCAAGATTCACGAGCCTCGATTTTACAAGTCGTCGAAGAGTAGACGAGAGAAATGTGGCAACTTTTTCTCTCAGAACTGCGCGAAAACTTGTATTCCGGCTCAAAACAACGGGATACATCGTCTTAGATCGAAACTAGCAAGATTCACGAGCATCGATTTTACAAGTCGTCGAAGTGTAGACGAGAGAAAGGTGGAAACTTTTTCTCTCAGAACTGCGCGAAAACTTGTATTCCGGCTCAAACAACGGGATACATCGTTTTAGATCGAAACTAGCAAGATTCACGAGCATCGATTTTACAAGTCGTCGAAGAGTAGACGAGAGAGAGCTGAAAACTTTTTATCTCAGAACTGCGCGAAAACTGGTATTCCGGCTCAAAACAACGTGATACATCGTTTTAGATCGAAACTAGCAAGATTCTCGAGCATCGATTTTACAAGTCGTCGAAGAGTAGACGATAGGAAGGTGGAAACCTTTTCTCTCAGAACTGCGCGAAAACTTGTATTCCGGCTCAAACAACGGGATACATCGTTTTAGATCGAAACTAGCAAGATTCACGAGCATCGATTTTACAAGTCGTCGAAGAGTAGACGAGAGAGAGCTGAAAACTTTTTATCTCAGAACTGCGCGAAAACTTGTATTCCGGCTCAAAACAACGGGATACATCGTTTTAGATCGAAACTAGCAAGATTCACGAGCATCGAATTAACAAGTCGTCGAAGTGTAGACGAGAGAAAGGTGGAAACTTTTTTCTCTCAGAACTGCGCGAAAACTTGTATTCCGTCTCAAAACAACGGAACACATCGTTTTAGATCGAAACTAGAAAGATTCTCGAGCATCGATTTTACAAGCCGTCCAAGAGTAGACGAGAGAAAGGTGGAAACTTTTTCTCTCACAACTGCGCGAAAACTTGTATTCCGGCTCAAAACAACGGGATACATCGTTTTAGATCGAAACTAGCAAGATTCACGAGCATCATTTTTACAAGTCGTCGAAGAGTAGACGAGAGAAAGGTGGAAACTTTTTCTCTCAGAACTGCGCGAAAACTTGTATTCTGGCTCAAAACAACGGGATACATCGTTTTAGATCGAAACTAGCAAGATTCAAGAGCCTCGATTTTACAAGTCGTCGAAGAGTAGACGAGAGAAAGGTGGAAACTTTTTATCTCAGAACTGCGCGAAAACTTGTATTCTGGTTCAAACCAACAGGATACATCGTTTTAGATCGAAACTAGCAAGATTCACGAGCATCATTTTTACAAGTCGTCGAAAAGTAGACCAGTGAAAGGTGTAAACTTTCTCTCTCAGAACTGCCCGAAAACTTGTATTCCGGCTCAAAACAACGAGATACATCGCTTTAGATCTAAACTTGCAAGATTCACGAGCATCGATTTTACAAGTCGTCGAAGTGTAGACGAGAGAAAAGTGGAAACTTTTTCTCTCAGAACTGCGCGAAAATTTGTATTCCGGCTCAAAACATTTGGGAAACACCGTTTTAGATCGAAACTAGCAAGATTCACGAGCCTCGATTTTACAAGTCGTCGAAGAGTAGACGAGAGAAATGTGGCAACTTTTTCTCTCAGAACTGCGCGAAAACTTGTATTCCGGCTCAAAACAACGGGATACATCGTCTTAGATCGAAACTAGCAAGATTCACGAGCATCGATTTTACAAGTCGTCGAAGTGTAGACGAGAGAAAGGTGGAAACTTTTTCTCTCAGAACTGCGCGAAAACTTGTATTCCGGCTCAAACATCGGGATACATCGTTTTAGATAGAAACTAGCAAGATTCACGAGCATCGATTTTACAAGTCGTCGAAGAGTAGACGAGAGAGAGCTGAAAACTTTTTATCTCAGAACTGCGCGAAAACTTGTATTCCGGCTCAAAACAACGTGATACATCGTTTTAGATCGAAACTAGCAAGATTCTCGAGCATCGATTTTACAAGTCGTCGAAGAGTACACGATAGGAAGGTGGAAACCTTTTCTCTCAGAACTGCGCTAAAACTTGTATTCCGGCTCAAAACAACGGGATACATCGTTTTAGATCGAAACTAGCAAGATTCTCGAGCATCGATTTTACAAGTCGTCGAAGAGTAGGCGAGAGAAAGGTGGAAACTTATTCTCTCATAACTGCGCGAAAACTTGTATTCCGGCTCAAAACAACGGGATACATCGTTTTAGATCGAAACTAGCAAGATTCACGAGCATCGATTTTACAAGTCGTCGAAGAGTAGACGAGAGAAAGGTGGCAACTTTTTCTCTCAGAACTGCGCGAAAACACGTATTCCGGCTCAAAACAACGGGATACATTGTTTTAGATCGAAACTAGAAAGATTCACGAGCATCGATTTTACAAGTCGTCGAAGAGTAGACGAGAAAAAGGTGGCAACTTTTTCTCTCAGAACTGCGCGAAAACACGTATTCCGGCTCAAAACAACGGGATACATCGTTTTAGATCGAAACTAGCAAGATTCACGAGCATCGATTTTACAAGTCGTCGAAGAGTAGACGAGAGAAAGGTGGAAACTTTTTCTCTCACAACTGCGCGAAAACTTGTATTCCGGCTCAAAACAACGGGATACATCGTTTTAGATCGAAACTAGCAAGATTCACGAGCATCATTTTTACAAGTCGTCGAAGAGTAGACGAGAGAGAGCTGAAAACTTTTATCTCAGAACTGCGCGAAAACTTGTATTCTCGTTCAAACCAACGGGATACATCGTTTTAGATCGAAACTAGCAAGATTCACGAGCCTCGATTTTACAAGTCGTCGAAGAGTAGACGAGAGAAAGGTGGAAACTTTTTCTCTCAGAACTGCGCGAAAAATTGTATTCCGGCTCAAAACAACGGGATACATCGTTTTAGATCGAAACTAGCAAGATTCACGAGCATCATTTTTACAAGTCGTCGAAGAGTAGACCAGTGAAAGGTGTAAACTTTCTCTCTCAGAACTGCCCGAAAACTTGTATTCCGGCTCAAAACAACGAGATACATCGTTTTAGATCTAAACTTGCAAGATTCACGAGCATCGATTTTACAAGTCGTCGAAGTGTAGACGAGAGAAAAGTGGAAACTTTTTCTCTCAGAACTGCGCGAAAACTTGTATTCCGGCTCAAAACAACGGGATACATCGTTTTAGATCGAAACTAGCAAGATTCTCGAGCATCGATTTTACAAGTCGTCAAAGAGTAGACGATAGAAAGGTGGAAACTTTTTCTCTCAGAACTGCGCAAAAAACTTGTATTCCGGCTCAAAACAACGGGATACATCGTTTTAGATCGAAACTAGCAAGATTCTCGAGCATCGATTTTACAAGTCGTCGAAGAGTAGGCGAGAGAAAGGTGGAAATTTTTTCTCTCATAACTGCGCGAAAACTTGTATTCCGGCTCAAAACAACGGGATACATCGTTTTAGACCGAAACTAGCAAGATTCACGAGCATCGATTTTACAAGTCGTCGAAGAGTAGACGAGAGAAAGGTGGCAACTTTTTCTCTCAGAACTGCGCGAAAACACGTATTCCGGCTCAAAACAACCGGATACATCGTTTTAGATCGAAACTAGCAAGATTCACGAGCATCGATTTTACAAGTCGTCGAAGAGTAGACGAGAGAGAGCTGAAAACTTTTTATCTCAGAACGGCGCGAAAACTTGTATTCTGGTTCAAACCAACGGGATACATCGTTTTAGATCGAAACTAGCAAGATTCACGAGCCTCGATTTTACAAGTCGTCGAAGAGTAGACGAGAGAAAGGTGGAAACTTTTTCTCTCACAACTGCGCGAAAACTTGTATTCCGGCTCAAAACAACGGGATACATCGTTTTAGATCGAAACTAGCAAGATTCACGAGCATCATTTTTACAAGTCGTCGAAGAGTAGACGAGAGAAAGGTGGAAACTTTTTCTCTCAGAACTGCGCGAAAACTTGTATTCTGGCTCAAAACAACGGGATACATCGTTTTAGATCGAAACTAGCAAGATTCAAGAGCCTCGATTTTACAAGTCGTCGAAGAGTAGACGAGAGAAAGGTGGAAACTTTTTATCTCAGAACTGCGCGAAAACTTGTATTCTGGTTCAAACCAACAGGATACATCGTTTTAGATCGAAACTAGCAAGATTCACGAGCATCATTTTTACAAGTCGTCGAAAAGTAGACCAGTGAAAGGTGTAAACTTTCTCTCTCAGAACTGCCCGAAAACTTGTATTCCGGCTCAAAACAACGAGATACATCGCTTTAGATCTAAACTTGCAAGATTCACGAGCATCGATTTTACAAGTCGTCGAAGTGTAGACGAGAGAAAAGTGGAAACTTTTTCTCTCAGAACTGCGCGAAAACTTGTATTCCGGCTCAAACAACGGGATACATCGTTTTAGATCGAAACTAGCAAGATTCACGAGCATCATTTTTACAAGTCGTCGAAGAGTAGACGAGAGAAAGGTGGAAACTTATTCTCTCATAACTGCGCGAAAACTTGTATTCCGGCTCAAAACAACGGGATACATCGTTTTAGATCGAAACTAGCAAGATTCACGAGCATCGATTTTACAAGTCGTCTAAGAGTAGACGAGAGAAAGGTGGCAACTTTTTCTCTCAGAACTGCGCGAAAACACGTATTCCGGCTCAAAACAACGGGATACATCGTTTTAGATCGAAACTAGCAAGATTCACGTGCATCGATTTTACAAGCCGTCGAAGAGTAGACGAGAGAAAGGTGGCAACTTTTTCTCTCAGAACTCCGCGAAAACACGTATTCCGGCTCAAAACAACGGGATACATCGTTTTAGATCGAAACTAGCAAGATTCACGAGCATCGATTTTACAAGTCGTCGAAGAGTAGACGAGAGAGAGCTGAAAACTTTTTATCTCAGAACTGCGCGAAAACTTGTATTCTGGTTCAAACCAACGGGATACATCGTTTTAGATCGAAACTAGCAAGATTCACGAGCCTCGATGTTACAAGTCGTCGAAGAGTAGACGAGAGAAAGGTGGAAACTTTTTCTCTCAGAACTGCGCGAAAACTTGTATTCCGGCTCAAAACAACGGGATACATCGTTTTAGATCGAAACTAGCAAGATTCACGAGCATCATTTTTACAAGTCGCCGAAGAGTAGACCAGTGAAAGGTGTAAACTTTCTCTCTCAGAACTGCCCGAAAACTTGTATTCCGGCTCAAAACAACGGGATACATCGTTTTAGATCGAAACTAGCAAGATTCACGAGCATCGATTTTACAAGTCGTCGAAGAGTAGACGAGAGAGAGCTGAAAACTTTTTATCTCAGAACGGCGCGAAAACTTGTATTCTGGTTCAAACCAACGGGATACATCGTTTTAGATCGAAACTAGCAAGATTCACGAGCCTCGATTTTACAAGTCGTCGAAGAGTAGACGAGAGAAAGGTGGAAACTTTTTCTCTCACAACTGCGCGAAAACTTGTATTCCGGCTCAAAACAACGGGATACATCGTTTTAGATCGAAACTAGCAAGATTCACGAGCATCATTTTTACAAGTCGTCGAAGAGTAGACGAGAGAAAGGTGGAAACTTTTTCTCTCAGAACTGCGCGAAAACTTGTATTCTGGCTCAAAACAACGGGATACATCGTTTTAGATCGAAACTAGCAAGATTCAAGAGCCTCGATTTTACAAGTCGTCGAAGAGTAGACGAGAGAAAGGTGGAAACTTTTTATCTCAGAACTGCGCGAAAACTTGTATTCTGGTTCAAACCAACAGGATACATCGTTTTAGATCGAAACTAGCAAGATTCACGAGCATCATTTTTACAAGTCGTCGAAAAGTAGACCAGTGAAAGGTGTAAACTTTCTCTCTCAGAACTGCCCGAAAACTTGTATTCCGGCTCAAAACAACGAGATACATCGCTTTAGATCTAAACTTGCAAGATTCACGAGCATCGATTTTACAAGTCGTCGAAGTGTAGACGAGAGAAAAGTGGAAACTTTTTCTCTCAGAACTGCGCGAAAACTTGTATTCCGGCTCAAACAACGGGATACATCGTTTTAGATCGAAACTAGCAAGATTCACGAGCATCATTTTTACAAGTCGTCGAAGAGTAGACGAGAGAAAGGTGGAAACTTATTCTCTCATAACTGCGCGAAAACTTGTATTCCGGCTCAAAACAACGGGATACATCGTTTTAGATCGAAACTAGCAAGATTCACGAGCATCGATTTTACAAGTCGTCTAAGAGTAGACGAGAGAAAGGTGGCAACTTTTTCTCTCAGAACTGCGCGAAAACACGTATTCCGGCTCAAAACAACGGGATACATCGTTTTAGATCGAAACTAGCAAGATTCACGTGCATCGATTTTACAAGCCGTCGAAGAGTAGACGAGAGAAAGGTGGCAACTTTTTCTCTCAGAACTCCGCGAAAACACGTATTCCGGCTCAAAACAACGGGATACATCGTTTTAGATCGAAACTAGCAAGATTCACGAGCATCGATTTTACAAGTCGTCGAAGAGTAGACGAGAGAGAGCTGAAAACTTTTTATCTCAGAACTGCGCGAAAACTTGTATTCTGGTTCAAACCAACGGGATACATCGTTTTAGATCGAAACTAGCAAGATTCACGAGCCTCGATGTTACAAGTCGTCGAAGAGTAGACGAGAGAAAGGTGGAAACTTTTTCTCTCAGAACTGCGCGAAAACTTGTATTCCGGCTCAAAACAACGGGATACATCGTTTTAGATCGAAACTAGCAAGATTCACGAGCATCATTTTTACAAGTCGCCGAAGAGTAGACCAGTGAAAGGTGTAAACTTTCTCTCTCAGAACTGCCCGAAAACTTGTATTCCGGCTCAAAACAACGAGATACATCGTTTTAGATCTAAACTTGCAAGATTCACGAGCATCGATTTTACAAGTCGTCGAAGTGTAGACGAGAGAAAAGTGGAAACTTTTTCTCTCAGAACTGCGCGAAAACTTGTATTCCGGCTCAAACAACGGGATACATCGTTTTAGATCGAAACTAGCAAGATTCACGAGCATCATTTTTACAAGTCGTCGAAGAGTAGACGAGAGAAAGGTGGAAACTTATTCTCTCATAACTGCGCGAAAACTTGTATTCCGGCTCAAAACAACGGGATACATCGTTTTAGATCGAAACTAGCAAGATTCACGAGCATCGATTTTACAAGTCGTCTAAGAGTAGACGAGAGAAAGGTGGCAACTTTTTCTCTCAGAACTGCGCGAAAACACGTATTCCGTCTCAAAACAACGGGATACATCGTTTTAGATCGAAACTACCAAGATTCACGTGCATCGATTTTACAAGCCGTCGAAGAGTAGACGAGAGAAAGGTGGCAACTTTTTCTCTCAGAACTCCGCGAAAACACGTATTCCGGCTCAAAACAACGGGATACATCGTTTTAGATCGAAACTAGCAAGATTCACGAGCATCGATTTTACAAGTCGTCGAAGAGTAGACGAGAGAGAGCTGAAAACTTTTTATCTCAGAACTGCGCGAAAACTTGTATTCTGGTTCAAACCAACGGGATACATCGTTTTAGATCGAAACTAGCAAGATTCACGAGCCTCGATGTTACAAGTCGTCGAAGAGTAGACGAGAGAAAGGTGGAAACTTTTTCTCTCAGAACTGCGCGAAAACTTGTATTCCGGCTCAAAACAACGGGATACATCGTTTTAGATCGAAACTAGCAAGATTCACGAGCATCATTTTTACAAGTCGCCGAAGAGTAGACCAGTGAAAGGTGTAAACTTTCTCTCTCAGAACTGCCCGAAAACTTGTATTCCGGCTCAAACAACGGGATACATCGTTTTAGATCGAAACTAGCAAGATTCACGAGCATCGATTTTACAAGTCATCGAAGAGTAGACGAGAGAGAGCTGAAAACTTTTTATCTCAGAACTGCGCGAAAACTTGTATTCCGGCTCAAAACAACGGGATACATCGTTTTAGATCGAAACTAGCAAGATTCTCGAGCATCGAATTTACAAGTCGTCAAAGAGTAGACGATAGAAAGGTGGAAACTTTTTCTCTCAGAACTGCGCAAAAAACTTGTATTCCGGCTCAAAACAACGGGATACATCGTTTTAGATCGAAACTAGCAAGATTCTCGAGCATCGATTTTACAAGTCGTCGAAGAGTAGGCGAGAGAAAGGTGGAAACTTTTTCTCTCATAACTGCGCGAAAACTTGTATTCCGGCTCAAAACAACGGCATACATCGGTTTAGACCGAAACTAGCAAGATTCACGAGCATCGATTTTACAAGTAGTGGAAGAGTAGACGAGAGAAAGGTGGCAACTTTTTCTCTCAGAACTGCGCGAAAACACGTATTCCGGCTCAAAACAACGGGATACATCGTTTTAGATCGAAACTAGCAAGATTCACGAGCATCGATTTTACAAGCCGTCGAAGAGTAGACGAGAGAAAGGTGGCAACTTTTTCTCTCAGAACTCCGCGAAAACACGTATTCCGGCTCAAAACAACGGGATACATCGTTTTAGATCGAAACTAGCAAGATTCACGAGCATCGATTTTACAAGTCGTCGAAGAGTAGACGAGAGAGAGCTGAAAACTTTTTATCTCAGAACTGCGCGAAAACTTGTATTCTGGTTCAAACCAACGGGATACATCGTTTTAGATCGAAACTAGCAAGATTCACGAGCCTCGATGTTACAAGTCGTCGAAGAGTAGACGAGAGAAAGGTGGCAACTTTTTCTCTCAGAACTGCGCGAAAACACGTATTCCGGCTCAAAACAACGGGATACATCGTTTTAGATCGAAACTAGCAAGATTCACGAGCATCGATTTTACAAGTAGTGGAAGAGTAGACGAGAGAAAGGTGGCAACTTTTTCTCTCAGAACTGCGCGAAAACACGTATTCCGGCTCAAAACAACGGGATACATCGTTTTAGATCGAAACTAGCAAGATTCACGAGCATCGATTTTACAAGCCGTCGAAGAGTAGACGAGAGAAAGGTGGCAACTTTTTCTCTCAGAACTCCGCGAAAACACGTATTCCGGCTCAAAACAACGGGATACATCGTTTTAGATCGAAACTAGCAAGATTCACGAGCATCGATTTTACAAGTCGTCGAAGAGTAGACGAGAGAGAGCTGAAAACTTTTTATCTCAGAACTGCGCGAAAACTTGTATTCTGGTTCAAACCAACGGGATACATCGTTTTAGATCGAAACTAGCAAGATTCACGAGCCTCGATGTTACAAGTCGTCGAAGAGTAGACGAGAGAAAGGTGGCAACTTTTTCTCTCAGAACTGCGCGAAAACACGTATTCCGGCTCAAAACAACGGGATACATCGTTTTAGATCGAAACTAGAAAGATTCACGAGCATCAATTTTACAAGTCGTTGAAGAGTAGACGAGAAAAAGGTGGCAACTTTTTCTCTCAGAACTGCGCGAAAACACGTATTCCGGCTCAAAACAACGGGATACATCGTTTTAGATCGAAACTAGCAAGATTCACGAGCATCGATTTTACAAGTCGTCGAAGAGTAGACGAGAGAGAGCTGAAAACTTTTATCTCAGAACTGCGCGAAAACTGGTATTCTCGTTCAAACCAACGGGATACATCGTTTTAGATCGAAACTAGCAAGATTCACGAGCCTCGATTTTACAAGTCGTCGAAGAGTAGACGAGAGAAAGGTGGAAACTTTTTCTCTCAGAACTGCGCGAAAAATTGTATTCCGGCTCAAAACAACGGGATACATCGTTTTAGATCGAAACTAGCAAGATTCACGAGCATCATTTTTACAAGTCGTCGAAGAGTAGACCAGTGAAAGGTGTAAACTTTCTCTCTCAGAACTGCCCGAAAACTTGTATTCCGGCTCAAAACAACGAGATACATCGTTTTAGATCTAAACTTGCAAGATTCACGAGCATCGATTTTACAAGTCGTCGAAGTGTAGACGAGAGAAAAGTGGAAACTTTTTCTCTCAGAACTGCGCGAAAACTTGTATTCCGGCTCAAAACAACGGGATACATCGTTTTAGATCGAAACTAGCAAGATTCTCGAGCATCGATTTTACAAGTCGTCAAAGAGTAGACGATAGAAAGGTGGAAACTTTTTCTCTCAGAACTGCGCAAAAAACTTGTATTCCGGCTCAAAACAACGGGATACATCGTTTTAGATCGAAACTAGCAAGATTCTCGAGCATCGATTTTACAAGTCGTCGAAGAGTAGACGAGAGAGAGCTGAAAACTTTTTATCTCATAACTGCGCGAAAACTTATATTCTGGTTCAAACCAACGGGATACATCGTTTTAGATCGAAACTAGCAAGATTCACGAGCCTCGATGTTACAAGTCGTCGAAGAGTAGACGAGAGAAAGGTGGAAACTTTTTCTCTCAGAACTGCGCGAAAACTTGTATTCCGGCTCAAAACAACGGGATACATCGTTTTAGATCGAAACTAGCAAGATTCACGAGCATCATTTTTACAAGTCGCCGAAGAGTAGACCAGTGAAAGGTGTAAACTTTCTCTCTCAGAACTGCCCGAAAACTTGTATTCCGGCTCAAACAACGGGATACATCGTTTTAGATCGAAACTAGCAAGATTCACGAGCATCGATTTTACAAGTCATCGAAGAGTAGACGAGAGAGAGCTGAAAACTTTTTATCTCAGAACTGCGCGAAAACTTGTATTCCGGCTCAAAACAACGGGATACATCGTTTTAGATCGAAACTAGCAAGATTCTCGAGCATCGAGTTTACAAGTCGTCAAAGAGTAGACGATAGAAAGGTGGAAACTTTTTATCTCAGAACTGCGCGAAAACTTGTATTCTGGTTCAAACCAACGGGATACATCGTTTTAGATCGAAACTAGCAAGATTCACGAGCCTCGATGTTACAAGTCGTCGAAGAGTAGACGAGAGAAAGGTGGAAACTTTTTCTCTCAGAACTGCGCGAAAACTTGTATTCCGGCTCAAAACAACGGGATACATCGTTTTAGATCGAAACTAGCAAGATTCACGAGCATCATTTTTACAAGTCGCCGAAGAGTAGACCAGTGAAAGGTGTAAACTTTCTCTCTCAGAACTGCCCGAAAACTTGTATTCCGGCTCAAACAACGGGATACATTGTTTTAGATCGAAACTAGCAAGATTCACGAGCATCGATTTTACAAGTCGTCGAAGTGTAGACGAGAGAAAAGTGGAAACTTTTTCTCTCAGAACTGCGCGAAAACTTGTATTCCGGCTCAAACAACGGGATACACCGTTTTAGATCGAAACTAGCAAGATTCACGAGCATCATTTTTACAAGTCGTCGAAGAGTAGACGAGAGAAAGGTGGAAACTTATTCTCTCATAACTGCGCGAAAACTTGTATTCCGGCTCAAAACAACGGGATACATCGTTTTAGATCGAAACTAGCAAGATTCACGAGCATCGATTTTACAAGTCGTCTAAGAGTAGACGAGAGAAAGGTGGCAACTTTTTCTCTCAGAACTGCGCGAAAACACGTATTCCGTCTCAAAACAACGGGATACATCGTTTTAGATCGAAACTAGCAAGATTCACGTGCATCGATTTTACAAGCCGTCGAAGAGTAGACGAGAGAAAGGTGGCAACTTTTTCTCTCAGAACTCCGCGAAAACACGTATTCCGGCTCAAAACAACGGGATACATCGTTTTAGATCGAAACTAGCAAGATTCACGAGCATCGATTTTACAAGTCGTCGAAGAGTAGACGAGAGAGAGCTGAAAACTTTTTATCTCAGAACTGCGCGAAAACTTGTATTCTGGTTCAAACCAACGGGATACATCGTTTTAGATCGAAACTAGCAAGATTCACGAGCCTCGATGTTACAAGTCGTCGAAGAGTAGACGAGAGAAAGGTGGAAACTTTTTCTCTCAGAACTGCGCGAAAACTTGTATTCCGGCTCAAAACAACGGGATACATCGTTTTAGATCGAAACTAGCAAGATTCACGAGCATCATTTTTACAAGTCGCCGAAGAGTAGACCAGTGAAAGGTGTAAACTTTCTCTCTCAGAACTGCCCGAAAACTTGTATTCCGGCTCAAACAACGGGATACATCGTTTTAGATCGAAACTAGCAAGATTCACGAGCATCGATTTTACAAGTCATCGAAGAGTAGACGAGAGAGAGCTGAAAACTTTTTATCTCAGAACTGCGCGAAAACTTGTATTCCGGCTCAAAACAACGGGATACATCGTTTTAGATCGAAACTAGCAAGATTCTCGAGCATCGAGTTTACAAGTCGTCAAAGAGTAGACGATAGAAAGGTGGAAACTTTTTCTCTCAGAACTGCGCAAAAAACTTGTATTCCGGCTCAAAACAACGGGATACATCGTTTTAGATCGAAACTAGCAAGATTCTCGAGCATCGATTTTACAAGTCGTCGAAGAGTAGGCGAGAGAAAGGTGGAAACTTTTTCTCTCATAACTGCGCGAAAACTTGTATTCCGGCTCAAAACAACGGCATAAATCGTTTTAGACCGAAACTAGCAAGATTCACGAGCATCGATTTTACAAGTAGTGGAAGAGTAGACGAGAGAAAGGTGGCAACTTTTTCTCTCAGAACTGCGCGAAAACACGTATTCCGGCTCAAAACAACGGGATACATCGTTTTAGATCGAAACTAGCAAGATTCACGAGCATCGATTTTACAAGCCGTCGAAGAGTAGACGAGAGAAAGGTGGCAACTTTTTCTCTCAGAACTCCGCGAAAACACGTATTCCGGCTCAAAACAACGGGATACATCGTTTTAGATCGAAACTAGCAAGATTCACGAGCATCGATTTTACAAGTCGTCGAAGAGTAGACGAGAGAGAGCTGAAAACTTTTTATCTCAGAACTGCGCGAAAACTTGTATTCTGGTTCAAACCAACGGGATACATCGTTTTAGATCGAAACTAGCAAGATTCACGAGCCTCGATGTTACAAGTCGTCGAAGAGTAGACGAGAGAAAGGTGGAAACTTTTTCTCTCAGAACTGCGCGAAAACTTGTATTCCGGCTCAAAACAACGGGATACATCGTTTTAGATCGAAACTAGCAAGATTCACGAGCATCATTTTTACAAGTCGCCGAAGAGTAGACCAGTGAAAGGTGTAAACTTTCTCTCTCAGAACTGCCCGAAAACTTGTATTCCGGCTCAAAACAACGAGATACATCGTTTTAGATCGAAACTAGCAAGATTCACGAGCATCGATTTTACAAGTCGTCGAAGAGTAGACGAGAGAGAGCTGAAAACTTTTTATCTCAGAACTGCGCGAAAACTTGTATTCTGGTTCAAACCAACGGGATACATCGTTTTAGATCGAAACTAGCAAGATTCACGAGCCTCGATTTTACAAGTCGTCGAAGAGTAGACGAGAGAAAGGTGGAAACTTTTTCTCTCACAACTGCGCGAAAACTTGTATTCCGGCTCAAAACAACGGGATACATCGTCTTAGATCGAAACTAGCAAGATTCACGAGCATCGATTTTACAAGTCGTCGAAGTGTAGACGAGAGAAAGGTGGAAACTTTTTCTCTCAGAACTGCGCGAAAACTTGTATTCCGGCTCAAACAACGGGATACATCGTTTTAGATCGAAACTAGCAAGATTCACGAGCATCGATTTTACAAGTCGTCGAAGAGTAGACGAGAGAGAGCTGAAAACTTTTTATCTCAGAACTGCGCGAAAACTTGTATTCCGGCTCAAAACAACGTGATACATCGTTTTAGATCGAAACTAGCAAGATTCTCGAGCATCGATTTTACAAGTCGTCGAAGAGTAGACTATAGGAAGGTGGAAACCTTTTCTCTCAGAACTGCGCTAAAACTTGTATTCCGGCTCAAAACAACGGGATACATCGTTTTAGATCGAAACTAGCAAGATTCTCGAGCATCGATTTTACAAGTCGTCGAAGAGTAGGCGAGAGAAAGGTGGAAACTTATTCTCTCATAACTGCGCGAAAACTTGTATTCCGGCTCAAAACAACGGGATACATCGTTTTAGATCGAAACTAGCAAGATTCACGAGCATCGATTTTACAAGTCGTCGAAGAGTAGACGAGAGAAAGGTGGCAACTTTTTCTCTCAGAACTGCGCGAAAACACGTATTCCGGCTCAAAACAACGGGATACATCGTTTTAGATCGAAACTAGCAAGATTCACGAGCATCGATTTTACAAGTCGTCGAAGAGTAGACGAGAGAAAGGTGGCAACTTTTTCTCTCAGAACTGCGCGAAAACATGTATTCCGGCTCAAAACAACGGGATACATCGTTTTAGATCGAAACTAGCAAGATTCACGAGCATCGATTTTACAAGTCGTCGAAGAGTAGACGAGAGAGAGCTGAAAACTTTTTATCTCAGAACTGCGCGAAAATTTGTATTCCGGCTCAAAACAACGGGATACATCGTTTTAGATCGAAACTAGCAAGATTCTCGAGCATCGAATTTACAAGTCGTCAAAGAGTAGACGATAGAAAGGTGGAAACTTTTTCTCTCAGAACTGCGCAAAAAACTTGTATTCCGGCTCAAAACAACGGGATACATCGTTTTAGATCGAAACTAGCAAGATTCTCGAGCATCGATTTTACAAGTCGTCGAAGAGTAGGCGAGAGAAAGGTGGAAACTTTTTCTCTCATAACTGCGCGAAAACTTGTATTCCGGCTCAAAACAACGGCATACATCGTTTTAGACCGAAACTAGCAAGATTCACGAGCATCGATTTTACAAGTAGTGGAAGAGTAGACGAGAGAAAGGTGGCAACTTTTTCTCTCAGAACTGCGCGAAAACACGTATTCCGGCTCAAAACAACGGGATACATCGTTTTAGATCGAAACTAGCAAGATTCACGAGCATCGATTTTACAAGCCGTCGAAGAGTAGACGAGAGAAAGGTGGCAACTTTTTGTCTCAGAACTCCGCGAAAACACGTATTCCGGCTCAAAACAACGGGATACATCGTTTTAGATCGAAACTAGCAAGATTCACGAGCATCGATTTTACAAGTCGTCGAAGAGTAGACGAGAGAGAGCTGAAAACTTTTTATCTCAGAACTGCGCGAAAACTTGTATTCTGATTCAAACCAACGGGATACATCGTTTTAGATCGAAACTAGCAAGATTCACGAGCCTCGATGTTACAAGTCGTCGAAGAGTAGACGAGAGAAAGGTGGAAACTTTTTCTCTCAGAACTGCGCGAAAACTTGTATTCCGGCTCAAAACAACGGGATACATCGTTTTAGATCGAAACTAGCAAGATTCACGAGCATCATTTTTACAAGTCGCCGAAGAGTAGACCAGTGAAAGGTGTAAACTTTCTCTCTCAGAACTGCCCGGAAACTTGTATTCCGGCTCAAAACAACGAGATACATCGTTTTAGATCGAAACTAGCAAGATTCACGAGCATCGATTTTACAAGTCGTCGAAGAGTAGACGAGAGAGAGCTGAAAACTTTTTATCTCAGAACTGCGCGAAAACTTGTATTCTGGTTCAAACCAACGGGATACATCGTTTTAGATCGAAACTAGCAAGATTCACGAGCCTCGATTTTACAAGTCGTCGAAGAGTAGACGAGAGAAAGGTGGAAACTTTTTCTCTCACAACTGCGCGAAAACTTGTATTCCGGCTCAAAACAACGGGATACATCGTCTTAGATCGAAACTAGCAAGATTCACGAGCATCGATTTTACAAGTCGTCGAAGTGTAGACGAGAGAAAGGTGGAAACTTTTTCTCTCAGAACTGCGCGAAAACTTGTATTCCGGCTCAAACAACGGGATACATCGTTTTAGATCGAAACTAGCAAGATTCACGAGCATCGATTTTACAAGTCGTCGAAGAGTAGACGAGAGAGAGCTGAAAACTTTTTATCTCAGAACTGCGCGAAAACTTGTATTCCGGCTCAAAACAACGTGATACATCGTTTTAGATCGAAACTAGCAAGATTCTCGAGCATCGATTTTACAAGTCGTCGAAGAGTAGACTATAGGAAGGTGGAAACCTTTTCTCTCAGAACTGCGCTAAAACTTGTATTCCGGCTCAAAACAACGGGATACATCGTTTTAGATCGAAACTAGCAAGATTCTCGAGCATCGATTTTACAAGTCGTCGAAGAGTAGGCGAGAGAAAGGTGGAAACTTATTCTCTCATAACTGCGCGAAAACTTGTATTCCGGCTCAAAACAACGGGATACATCGTTTTAGATCGAAACTAGCAAGATTCACGAGCATCGATTTTACAAGTCGTCGAAGAGTAGACGAGAGAAAGGTGGCAACTTTTTCTCTCAGAACTGCGCGAAAACACGTATTCCGGCTCAAAACAACGGGATACATCGTTTTAGATCGAAACTAGCAAGATTCACGAGCATCGATTTTACAAGTCGTCGAAGAGTAGACGAGAGAAAGGTGGCAACTTTTTCTCTCAGAACTGCGCGAAAACACGTATTCCGGCTCAAAACAACCGAATACATCGTTTTAGATCGAAACAAGCAAGATTCACGAGCATCGATTTTACAAGTCGTCGAAGAGTAGACGAGAGAGAGCTGAAAACTTTTTATCTCAGAACTGCGCGAAAACTTGTATTCTGGTTCAAACCAACGGGATACATCGTTTTAGATCGAAACTAGCAAGATTCACGAGCCTCGATTTTACAAGTCGTCGAAGAGTAGACGAGAGAAAGGTGGAAACTTTTTCTCTCACAACTGCGCGAAAACTTGTATTCCGGCTCAAAACAACGGGATACATCGTTTTAGATCGAAACTAGCAAGATTCACGAGCATCATTTTTACAAGTCGTCGAAGAGTAGACGAGAGAAAGGTGTAAACTTTTTCTCTCAGAACTGCGCGAAAACTTGTATTCTGGCTCAAAACAACGGGATACATCGTTTTAGATCGAAACTAGCAAGATTCAAGAGCCTCGATTTTACAAGTCGTCGAAGAGTAGACGAGAGAAAGGTGGAAACTTTTTATCTCAGAACTGCGCGAAAACTTGTATTCTGGTTCAAACCAACGGGATACATCGTTTTAGATCGAAACTAGCAAGATTCACGAGCCTCGATTTTACAAGTCGTCGAAGAGTAGACGAGAGAAAGGTGGAAACTTTTTCTCTCAGAACTGCGCGAAAACTTGTATTCCGGCTCAAAACAACGGGATACATCGTTTTAGATCGAAACTAGCAAGATTCAAGAGCATCATTTTTACAAGTCGTCGAAGAGTAGACCAGTGAAAGGTGTAAACTTTCTCTCTCAGAACTGCCCGAAAACTTGTATTCCGGCTCAAAACAACGAGATACATCGCTTTAGAACTAAACTTGCAATATTCACGAGCATCGATTTTACAAGTCGTCGAAGTGTAGACGAGAGAAAAGTGGAAACTTTTTCTCTCAGAACTGCGCGAAAACTTGTATTCCGGCTCAAACAACGGGATACATCGTTTTAGATCGAAACTAGCAAGATTCACGAGCATAGATTTTACAAGTCATCGAAGAGTAGACGAGAGAGAGCTGAAAACCTTTTATCTCAGAACTGCGCGAAAACTTGTATTCCGGCTCAAAACAACGGGATACATCGTTTTAGATCGAAACTAGCAAGATTCTCGAGCATCGATTTTACAAGTCGTCGAAGAGTAGACGATAGAAAGGTTTAAACTTTTTCTCTCAGAACTGCGCAAAAAACTTGTATTCCGGCTCAAAACAACGGGATACATCGTTTTAGATCGAAACTAGCAAGATTCACGAGCATCATTTTTACAAGTCATCGAAGAGTAGACGAGAGAAAGGTGGAAACTTATTCTCTCATAACTGCGCGAAAACTTGTATTCCGGCTCAAAACAACGGGATACATCGTTTTAGATCGAAACTAGCAAGATTCACGAGCATCGATTTTACAAGTCGTCGAAGAGTAGACGAGAGAAAGGTGGCAACTTTTTCTCTCAGAACTGCGCGAAAACACGTATTCCGGCTCAAAACAACGGGATACATCGTTTTAGATCAAAACTAGCAAGATTCACGAGCATCGATTTTACAAGCCGTCGAAGAGTAGACGAGAGAAAGGTGGCAACTTTTTCTCTCAGAACTGCGCGAAAACACGTATTCCGGCTCAAAACAACGGGATACATCGTTTTAGATCGAAACTAGCAAGATTCACGAGCATCGATTTTACAAGTCGTCGAAGAGTAGACGAGAGAGAGCTGAAAACTTTTTATCTCAGAACTGCGCGAAAACTTGTATTCTGGTTCAAACCAACGGGATACATCGTTTTAGATCGAAACTAGCAAGATTCACGAGCCTCGATTTTACAAGTCGTCGAAGAGTAGACGAGAGAAAGGTGGAAACTTTTTCTCTCAGAACTGCGCGAAAACTTGTATTCCGGCTCAAAACAACGGGATACATCGTTTTAGATCGAAACTAGCAAGATTCACGAGCATCATTTTTACAAGTCGTCGAAGAGTAGACCAGTGAAAGGTGTAAACTTTCTCTCTCAGAACTGCCCGAAAACTTCTATTCCGGCTCAAAACAACGAGATACATCGTTTTAGATCTAAACTTGCAAGATTCACGAGCATCGATTTTACAAGTCGTGGAAGTGTAGACGAGAGAAAAGTGGAAACTTTTTCTCTCAGAACTGCGCGAAAACTTGTATTCCGGCTCAAACAACGGGATACATCGTTTTAGATCGAAACTAGCAAGATTCACGAGCATCGATTTTACAAGTCATCGAAGAGTAGACGAGAGAGAGCTGAAAACTTTTTATCTCAGAACTGCGCGAAAACTTGTATTCCGGCTCAAAACAACGGGATACATCGTTTAAGATCGAAACTAGCAAGATTCTCGAGCATCGAATTTACAAGTCGTCAAAGAGTAGACGATAGAAAGGTGGAAACTTTTTCTCTCAGAACTGCGCAAAAAACTTGTATTCCGGCTCAAAACAACGGGATACATCGTTTTAGATCGAAACTAGCAAGATTCTCGAGCATCGATTTTACAAGTCGTCGAAGAGTAGGCGAGAGAAAGGTGGAAACGTTTTCTCTCATAACTGCGCGAAAACTTGTATTCCGGCTCAAAACAACGGGATACATCGTTTTAGACCGAAACTAGCAAGATTCACGAGCATCGATTTTACAAGTCGTCGAAGAGTAGACGAGAGAAAGGTGGCAACTTTTTCTCTCAGAACTGCGCGAAAACTTGTATTCCGGCTCAAAACAACGGGATACATCGTTTTAGACCGAAACTAGCAAGATTCACGAGCATCGATTTTACAAGTCGTCGAAGAGTAGACGAGAGAAAGGTGGCAACTTTTTCTCTCAGAACTGCGCGAAAACACGTATTCCGGCTCAAAACAACCGGATACATCGTTTTAGATCGAAACTAGCAAGATTCACGAGCATCGATTTTACAAGTCGTCGAAGAGTAGACGAGAGAGAGCTGAAAACTTTTTATCTCAGAACTGCGCGAAAACTTGTATTCTGGTTCAAACCAACGGGATACATCGTTTTAGATCTAAACTTGCAAGATTCACGAGCATCGATTTTACAAGTCGTCGAAGTGTAGACGAGAGAAAAGTGGAAACTTTTTCTCTCAGAACTGCGCGAAAACTTGTATTCCGGCTCAAACAACGGGATACATCGTTTTAGATCGAAACTAGCAAGATTCACGAGCATAGATTTTACAAGTCATCGAAGAGTAGACGAGAGAGAGCTGAAAACTTTTTATCTCAGAACTGCGCGAAAACTTGTATTCCGGCTCAAAACAACGGGATACATCGTTTTAGATCGAAACTAGCAAGATTCTCGAGCATCGATTTTACAAGTCGTCGAAGAGTAGACGATAGAAGGGTTTACACTTTTTCTCTCAGAACTGCGCAAAAAACTTGTATTCCGGCTCAAAACAACGGGATACATCGTTTTAGATCGAAACTAGCAAGATCCTCGAGCATCGATTTTACAAGTCGTCGAAGAGTAGGCGAGAGAAAGGTGGAAACGTTTTCTCTCATAACTGCGCGAAAACTTGTATTCCGGCTCAAAACAAAGGGATACATCGTTTTAGACCGAAACTAGCAAGATTCACGAGCATCGATTTTACAAGTCGTCGAAGAGTAGACGAGAGAAAGGTGGCAACTTTTTCTCTCAGAACTGCGCGAAAACACGTATTCCGGCTCAAAACAACTGGATACATCGTTTTAGATCGAAACTAGCAAGATTCACGAGCATCGATTTTACAAGTCGTCGAAGAGTAGACGAGAGAGAGCTGAAAACTTTTTATCTCAGAACTGCGCGAAAACTTGTATTCTGGTTCAAACCAACGGGATACATCGTTTTAGATCGAAACTAGCAAGATTCACGAGCCTCGATTTTACAAGTCGTCGAAGAGTAGACGAGAGAAAGGTGGAAACTTTTTCTCTCATAACTGCGCGAAAACTTGTATTCCGGCTCAAAACAACGGGATACATCGTTTTAGATCGAAACTAGCAAGATTCATGAGCATCGATTTTACAAGTCGTCGAAGAGTAGACGAGAGAAAGGTGGCAACTTTTTCTCTCAGAACTGCGCGAAAACACGTATTCCGGCTCAAAACAACGGGATACATCGTTTTAGATCGAAACTAGCAAGATTCACGAGCATCGATTTTACAAGCCGTCGAAGAGTAGACGAGAGAAAGGTGGCAACTTTTTCTCTCAGAACTGCGCGAAAACACGTATTCCGGCTCAAAACAACGGGATACATCGTTTTAGATCGAAACTAGCAAGATTCACGAGCATCGATTTTACAAGTCGTCGAAGAGTAGACGAGAGAGAGCTGAAAACTTTTTATCTCAGAACTGCGCGAAAACTTGTATTCCGGCTCAAAACAACGGGATACATCGTTTTAGATCGAAACTAGCAAGATTCACGAGCATCGATTTTACAAGTCGTCGAAGTGTAGACGAGAGAAAGGTGGAAACTTTTTTCTCTCAGAACTGCGCGAAAACTTGTATTCCGTCTCAAAACAACGGAACACATCGATTTAGATCGAAACTAGAAAGATTCTCGAGCATCGATTATACAAGTCGTCGAAGAGTAGACGAGAGAAAGGTGGAAACTTTTTCTCTCAGAACTGCGCGAAAACGTGTATTCCTGCTCAAAACAACGGGATACATCGTTTTAAATCGAAAGTAGCGACATTTACGCACTTCTATTTTACAAGTCGTGGAAGAGTAGACGAGAGAGAGTTGAAAACTCTTTATCTGAGAACTGCGGGAAAACTTGTATTCCGGCTCAAAACAACGGGATACATCGTTTTAGATTGAAACTAGCTAGATTCACGAGCATCGATTTTAAAAGCCGGCGAAGAGTAGACGAGAGTTAGGTGTAAACGTTTTCTCTCAGAACTGCGCGAAAACTTGTATTCCGGCTCAAAACAACGAGATACATCGCTTTAGATCTAAACTTGCAAGATTCACGAGCATCGATTTTACAAGTCGTCGAAGTGTAGACGAGAGAAAAGTGGAAACTTTTTCTCTCAGAACTGCGCGAAAACTTGTATTCCGGCTCAAACAACGGGATACATCGTTTTAGATCGAAACTAGCAAGATTCACGAGCATAGATTTTACAAGTCATCGAAGAGTAGACGAGAGAGAGCTGAAAACTTTTTATCTCAGAACTGCGCGAAAACTTGTATTCCGGCTCAAAACAACGGGATACATCGTTTTAGATCGAAACTAGCAAGATTCTCGAGCATCGATTTTACAAGTCGTCGAAGAGTAGACGATAGAAAGGTTTAAACTTTTTCTCTCAGAACTGCGCAAAAAACTTGTATTCCGGCGCAAAACAACGGGATACATCGTTTTAGATCGAAACTAGCAAGATTCACGAGCATCGATTTTACAAGTCGTCGAAGAGTAGACGAGAGAGAGCTGAAAACTTTTTATCTCAGAACTGCGCGAAAACTTGTATTCTGGTTCAAACCAACGGGATACATCGTTTTAGATCGAAACTAGCAAGATTCACGAGCCTCGATTTTACAAGTCGTCGAAGAGTAGACGAGAGAAAGGTGGAAACTTTTTCTCTCAGAACTGCGCGAAAACTTGTATTCCGGCTCAAAACAACGGGATACATCGTTTTAGATCGAAACTAGCAAGATTCACGAGCATCATTTTTACAAGTCATCGAAGAGTAGACGAGAGAAAGGTGGAAAATTTTTCTCTCAGAACTGCGCGAAAACTTGTATTCTGGCTCAAAACAACGGGATACATCGTTTTAGATCGAAACTAGCAGGATTCAAGAGCCTCGATTTTACAAGGCGTCGAAGAGTAGACGAGAGAAAGGTGGCAACTTTTTCTCTCAGAACTGCGCGAAAACATGTATTCCGGCTCAAAACAACGGGATACATCGTTTTAGATCGAAACTAGCAAGATTCTCGAGCGTCGATTTTACAAGTAGTCGAAGAGTAGACGAGAGAAAGGTGGAAACTTTTTCTCTCGGAACTGCGCGAAATTTGTATTCCGGCTCAAAACAACGGGATACATCGTTTTAGATCGAAACTAGCAAGATTCACGAGCATCATTTTTACAAGTCGTCGAAGAGTAGACCAGTGAAAGGTGTAAACTTTCTCTCTCAGAACTGCCCGAAAACTTGTATTCCGGCTCAAAACAACGAGATACATCGTTTTAGATCTAAACTTGCAAGATTCACGAGCATCGATTTTACAAGTCGTCGAAGTGTAGACGAGAGAAAAGTGGAAACTTTTTCTCTCAGAACTGCGCGAAAACTTGTATTCCGGCTCAAACAACGGGATACATCGTTTTAGATCGAAACTAGCAAGATTCACGAGCATCGATTTTACAAGTCATCGAAGAGTAGACGAGAGAGAGCTGAAAACTTTTTATCTCAGAACTGCGCGAAAACTTGTATTCCGGCTCAAAACAACGGGATACATCGTTTTAGATCGAAACTAGCAAGATTCTCGAGCATCGAATTTACAAGTCGTCAAAGAGTAGACGATAGAAAGGTGGAAACATTTTCTCTCAGAACTGCGCAAAAAACTTGTATTCCGGCTCAAAACAACGGGATACATCGTTTTAGATCGAAACTAGCAAGATTCTCGAGCATCGATTTTACAAGTCGTCGAAGAGTAGGCGAGAGAAAGGTGGAAACTTTTTCTCTCATAACTGCGCGAAAACTTGTATTCCGGCTCAAAACAACGGGATACATCGTTTTAGACCGAAACTAGCAAGATTCACGAGCATCGATTTTACAAGTAGTCGAAGAGTAGACGAGAGAAAGGTGGCAACTTTTTCTCTCAGAACTGCGCGAAAACACGTATTCCGGCTCAAAACAACCGGATACATCGTTTTAGATCGAAACTAGCAAGATTCACGAGCATCGATTTTACAAGTCGTCGAAGAGTAGACGAGAGAGAGCTGAAAACTTTTTATCTCAGAACTGCGCGAAAACTTGTATTCTGGTTCAAACCAACGGGATACATCGTTTTAGATCGAAACTAGCAAGATTCACGAGCATCATTTTTACAAGTCGTCGAAGAGTACACCAGTGAAAGGTGTAAACTTTCTCTCTCAGAACTGCCCGAAAACTTGTATTCCGGCTCAAAACAACGAGATACATCGTTTTAGATCTAAACTTGCAAGATTCACGAGCATCGATTTTACAAGTCGTCGAAGTGTAGACGAGAGAAAAGTGGAAACTTTTTCTCTCAGAACTGCGCGAAAACTTGTATTCCGGCTCAAACAACGGGATACATCGTTTTAGATCGAAACTAGCAAGATTCACGAGCATCGGTTTTACAAGTCATCGAAGAGTAGACGAGAGAGAGCTGAAAACTTTTTATCTCAGAACTGCGCGAAAACTTGTATTCCGGCTCAAAACAACGGGATACATCGTTTTAGATCGAAACTAGCAAGATTCTCGAGCATCGATTTTACAAGTCGTCAAAGAGGAGACGTGAGAAAGGTGGAAACTTTTTCTCTCAGAACCGCGCAAAAACTTGTATTCCGGCTCAAAACAACGGGGTACACCGTTTTAGATCGAAACTAGCAAGATTCTCGAGCATCGATTATACAAGTCGTCGAAGAGTAGACGAGATAAAGGTGGAAACTTTTTCTCTCAGAACTGCGCGAAAACTTGTATTCCGGCTCAAACAACGGGATACATCGTTTTAGATCGAAACTAGCAAGATTCTCGAGCATCGATTTTACAAGTCGTCGAAGAGTAGACGAGAGAAAGGTGGAAACTTTTTCTCTCAGAACTGCGCGAAAACTTGTATTCCGGCTCAAAACATTTGGGAAACACCGTTTTAGATCGCAACTAGCAAGATTCACGAGCCTCGATTTTACAAGTCGTCGAAGAGTAGACGAGAGAAATGTGGCAACTTTTTCTCTCAGAACTGCGCGAAAACTTGTATTCCGGCTCAAAACAACGGGATACATCGTCTTAGATCGAAACTAGCAAGATTCACGAGCATCGATTTTACAAGTCGTCGAAGTGTAGACGAGAGAAAGGTGGAAACTTTTTCTCTCAGAACTGCGCGAAAACTTGTATTCCGGCTCAAACAACGGGATACATCGTTTTAGATCGAAACTAGCAAGATTCTCGAGCATCGATTTTACAAGTCGTCGAAGAGTAGACGAGAGAAAGGTGGAAACTTTTTCTCTCAGAACTGCGCGAAAACTTGTATTCCGGCTCAAAACAACGGGATACATCGTTTTAGATCGAAACTAGCAAGATTCACGAGCATCGATTTTAAAAGTCGTCGAAGTGTAGACGAGAGAAAGGTGGAAACTTTTTCTCTCAGAACTGCGCGAAAACTTGTATTCCAGCTCAAAACAACGGGATACATCGTTTTATATCGAAACTAGCAAGATTCTCGAGCATCGATTTTGCAAGTCGTCGAAGAGTAGACGAGAGAAAGGTGGAAACTTTTTCTCTCAGAACTGCGCGAAAACTTGTATTCCGGCTCAAAACAACGGGGTACACCGTTTTAGATCGAAACTAGCAAGATTCACGAGCATCATTTTTACAAGTCGTCGAAGAGTACACCAGTGAAAGGTGTAAACTTTCTCTCTCAGAACTGCCCGAAAACTTGTATTCCGGCTCAAAACAACGAGATACATCGTTTTAGATCTAAACTTGCAAGATTCACGAGCATCGATTTTACAAGTCGTCGAAGTGTAGACGAGAGAAAAGTGGAAACTTTTTCTCTCAGAACTGCGCGAAAACTTGTATTCCGGCTCAAACAACGGGATACATCGTTTTAGATCGAAACTAGCAAGATTCACGAGCATCGGTTTTACAAGTCATCGAAGAGTAGACGAGAGAGAGCTGAAAACTTTTTATCTCAGAACTGCGCGAAAACTTGTATTCCGGCTCAAAACAACGGGATACATCGTTTTAGATCGAAACTAGCAAGATTCTCGAGCATCGAATTTACAAGTCGTCAAAGAGTAGACGATAGAAAGGTGGAAACTTTTTCTCTCAGAACTGCGCAAAAAACTTGTATTCCGGCTCAAAACAACGGGATACATCGTTTTAGATCGAAACTAGCAAGATTCACGAGCATCATTTTTACAAGTCGTCGAAGAGTAGACCAGTGAAAGGTGTAAACTTTCTCTCTCAGAACTGCCCGAAAACTTGTATTCCGGCTCAAAACAACGAGATACATCGTTTTAGATCTAAACTTGCAAGATTCACGAGCATCGATTTTACAAGTCGTCGAAGTGTAGACGAGAGAAAAGTGGAAACTTTTTCTCTCAGAACTGCGCGAAAACTTGTATTCCGGCTCAAACAACGGGATACATCGTTTTAGATCGAAACTAGCAAGATTCACGAGCATCGATTTTACAAGTCATCGAAGAGTAGACGAGAGAGAGCTGAAAACTTTTTATCTCAGAACTGCGGGAAAACTTGTATTCCGGCTCAAAACAACGGGACACATCGTTTTAGATTGAAACTAGCTAGATTCACGAGCATCAATTTTAAAAGTCGTCGAAGAGTAGACGAGAGTTAGGTGTAAACGTTTTCTCTCAGAACTGCGCGAAAACTTGTATTCCGGCTTAAAACAACGGGATACATCGTTTTATATCGAAACTAGCAAGATTCTCGAGCATCGATTTTACAAGTCGTCAAAGAGGAGACGTGAGAAAGGTGGAAACTTTTTCTCTCAGAACCGCGCAAAAACTTGTATTCCGGCTCAAAACAACGGGGTACACCGTTTTAGATCGAAACTAGCAAGATTCTCGAGCATCGATTTTACAAGTCGTCAAAGAGGAGACGTGAGAAAGGTGGAAACTTTTTCTCTCAGAACCGCGCAAAAACTTGTATTCCGGCTCAAAACAACGGGGTACACCGTTTTAGATCGAAACTAGCAAGATTCTCGAGCATCGATTATACAAGTCGTCGAAGAGTAGACGAGATAAAGGTGGAAACTTTTTCTCTCAGAACTGCGCGAAAACTTGTATTCCGGCTCAAACAACGGGATACATCGTTTTAGATCGAAACTAGCAAGATTCTCGAGCATCGAATTTACAAGTCGTCAAAGAGTAGACGATAGAAAGGTGGAAACATTTTCTCTCAGAACTGCGCAAAAAACTTGTATTCCGGCTCAAAACAACGGGATACATCGTTTTAGATCGAAACTAGCAAGATTCTCGAGCATCGATTTTACAAGTCGTCGAAGAGTAGGCGAGAGAAAGGTGGAAACTTTTTCTCTCATAACTGCGCGAAAACTTGTATTCCGGCTCAAAACAACGGGATACATCGTTTTAGACCGAAACTAGCAAGATTCACGAGCATCGATTTTACAAGTAGTCGAAGAGTAGACGAGAGAAAGGTGGCAACTTTTTCTCTCAGAACTGCGCGAAAACACGTATTCCGGCTCAAAACAACCGGATACATCGTTTTAGATCGAAACTAGCAAGATTCACGAGCATCGATTTTACAAGTCGTCGAAGAGTAGACGAGAGAGAGCTGAAAACTTTTTATCTCAGAACTGCGCGAAAACTTGTATTCTGGTTCAAACCAACGGGATACATCGTTTTAGATCGAAACTAGCAAGATTCACGAGCATCATTTTTACAAGTCGTCGAAGAGTACACCAGTGAAAGGTGTAAACTTTCTCTCTCAGAACTGCCCGAAAACTTGTATTCCGGCTCAAAACAACGAGATACATCGTTTTAGATCTAAACTTGCAAGATTCACGAGCATCGATTTTACAAGTCGTCGAAGTGTAGACGAGAGAAAAGTGGAAACTTTTTCTCTCAGAACTGCGCGAAAACTTGTATTCCGGCTCAAACAACGGGATACATCGTTTTAGATCGAAACTAGCAAGATTCACGAGCATCGGTTTTACAAGTCATCGAAGAGTAGACGAGAGAGAGCTGAAAACTTTTTATCTCAGAACTGCGCGAAAACTTGTATTCCGGCTCAAAACAACGGGATACATCGTTTTAGATCGAAACTAGCAAGATTCTCGAGCATCGAATTTACAAGTCGTCAAAGAGTAGACGATAGAAAGGTGGAAACTTTTTCTCTCAGAACTGCGCAAAAAACTTGTATTCCGGCTCAAAACAACGGGATACATCGTTTTAGATCGAAACTAGCAAGATTCACGAGCATCATTTTTACAAGTCGTCGAAGAGTAGACCAGTGAAAGGTGTAAACTTTCTCTCTCAGAACTGCCCGAAAACTTGTATTCCGGCTCAAAACAACGAGATACATCGTTTTAGATCTAAACTTGCAAGATTCACGAGCATCGATTTTACAAGTCGTCGAAGTGTAGACGAGAGAAAAGTGGAAACTTTTTCTCTCAGAACTGCGCGAAAACTTGTATTCCGGCTCAAACAACGGGATACATCGTTTTAGATCGAAACTAGCAAGATTCACGAGCATCGATTTTACAAGTCATCGAAGAGTAGACGAGAGAGAGCTGAAAACTTTTTATCTCAGAACTGCGGGAAAACTTGTATTCCGGCTCAAAACAACGGGACACATCGTTTTAGATTGAAACTAGCTAGATTCACGAGCATCAATTTTAAAAGTCGTCGAAGAGTAGACGAGAGTTAGGTGTAAACGTTTTCTCTCAGAACTGCGCGAAAACTTGTATTCCGGCTTAAAACAACGGGATACATCGTTTTATATCGAAACTAGCAAGATTCTCGAGCATCGATTTTACAAGTCGTCAAAGAGGAGACGTGAGAAAGGTGGAAACTTTTTCTCTCAGAACCGCGCAAAAACTTGTATTCCGGCTCAAAACAACGGGGTACACCGTTTTAGATCGAAACTAGCAAGATTCTCGAGCATCGATTATACAAGTCGTCGAAGAGTAGACGAGATAAAGGTGGAAACTTTTTCTCTCAGAACTGCGCGAAAACTTGTATTCCGGCTCAAACAACGGGATACATCGTTTTAGATCGAAACTAGCAAGATTCTCGAGCATCGATTTTACAAGTCGTCGAAGAGTAGACGAGAGAAAGGTTGAAACTTTTTCTCTCAGAACTGCGCGAAAACTTGTATTCCGGCTCAAAACATTTGGGAAACACCGTTTTAGATCGCAACTAGCAAGATTCACGAGCCTCGATTTTACAAGTCGTCGAAGAGTAGACGAGAGAAATGTGGCAACTTTTTCTCTCAGAACTGCGCGAAAACTTGTATTCCGGCTCAAAACAACGGGATACATCGTCTTAGATCGAAACTAGCAAGATTCACGAGCATCGATTTTACAAGTCGTCGAAGTGTAGACGAGAGAAAGGTGGAAACTTTTTCTCTCAGAACTGCGCGAAAACTTGTATTCCGGCTCAAACAACGGGATACATCGTTTTAGATCGAAACTAGCAAGATTCTCGAGCATCGATTTTACAAGTCGTCGAAGAGTAGACGAGAGAAAGGTGGAAACTTTTTCTCTCAGAACTGCGCGAAAACTTGTATTCCGGCTCAAAACAACGGGATACATCGTTTTAGATCGAAACTAGCAAGATTCACGAGCATCGATTTTAAAAGTCGTCGAAGTGTAGACGAGAGAAAGGTGGAAACTTTTTCTCTCAGAACTGCGCGAAAACTTGTATTCCAGCTCAAAACAACGGGATACATCGTTTTATATCGAAACTAGCAAGATTCTCGAGCATCGATTTTGCAAGTCGTCGAAGAGTAGACGAGAGAAAGGTGGAAACTTTTTCTCTCAGAACTGCGCGAAAACTTGTATTCCGGCTCAAAACAACGGGGTACACCGTTTTAGATCGAAACTAGCAAGATTCTCGAGCATCGATTATACAAGTCGTCGAAGAGTAGACGAGAGAAAGGTGGAAACTTTTTCTCTGAGAACTGCGCGAAAACTTGTATTCCGGCTCAAAACATTTGGGAAACACCGTTTTAGGTCGAAACTAGCAAGATTCACGAGCCTCGATTTTACAAGTCGTCGAAGAGTAGACGAGAGAAAGGTGGCAACTTTTTCTCTCAGAACTGCGCGAAAACTTGTATTCCGGCTCAAAACATTTGGGAAACACCGTTTTAGATCGAAACTAGCAAGATTCACGAGCCTCGATTTTACAAGTCGTCGAAGTGTAGACGAGAGAAAGGTGGAAACTTTTTCTCTCAGAACTGCGCGAAAACTTGTATTCCGGCTCAAACAACGGGATACATCGTTTTAGATCGAAACTAGCAAGATTCTCGAGCATCGATTTTACAAGTCGTCGAAGAGTAGACGAGAGAAAGGTGGAAACTTTTTCTCTCAGAACTGCGCGAAAACTTGTATTCCGGCTCAAAACAACGGGATACATCGTTTTAGATCGAAACTAGCAAGATTCACGAGCATCGATTTTAAAAGTCGTCGAAGTGTAGACGAGAGAAAGGTGGAAACTTTTTCTCTCAGAACTGCGCGAAAACTTGTATTCCAGCTCAAAACAACGGGATACATCGTTTTATATCGAAACTAGCAAGATTCTCGAGCATCGATTTTGCAAGTCGTCGAAGAGTAGACGAGAGAAAGGTGGAAACTTTTTCTCTCAGAACTGCGCGAAAACTTGTATTCCGGCTCAAAACAACGGGGTACACCGTTTTAGATCGAAACTAGCAAGATTCTCGAGCATCGATTATACAAGTCGTCGAAGAGTAGACGAGAGAAAGGTGGAAACTTTTTCTCTGAGAACTGCGCGAAAACTTGTATTCCGGCTCAAAACATTTGGGAAACACCGTTTTAGGTCGAAACTAGCAAGATTCACGAGCCTCGATTTTACAAGTCGTCGAAGAGTAGACGAGAGAAAGGTGGCAACTTTTTCTCTCAGAACTGCGCGAAAACTTGTATTCCGGCTCAAAACATTTGGGAAACACCGTTTTAGATCGAAACTAGCAAGATTCACGAGCCTCGATTTTACAAGTCGTCGAAGAGTAGACGAGAGAAAGGTGGCAACTTTTTCTCTCAGAACTGCGCGAAAACTTGTATTCCGGCCTAAAACAACGCGATACATCGTTTTAGAGCGAAACTAGCAAGATTCACGAGCATTGATTTTACAAGTCGTCGAAGTGTAGACGAGAGAAAGGTGGAAACTTTTTCTCTCAGAACTGCGCGAAAACTTGTATTCCGGCTCAAAACAACGGGATACATCGTTTTAGATCGAAACTAGCAAGATTCACGAGCATCGATTTTACAAGTCGTCGAAGAGTAGACGAGAGAAAGGTGGCAACTTTTTCTCTCAGAACTGCGCGAAAACTCGTATTCCGGCTCAAAACAACGGGATACATAGTTTTAGATCGAAACTGGCAAGATTCACGAGCATCGATTTTACAAGTCGTCGAAGAGTAGACGAGAGAGAGCTGAAAACTTTTTATCTCAGAACTGCGCGAAAACTTGTATTCTGGCTCAGAACAACGGGATACATCGTTTTAGATCGAAACTAGCAAGATTCAAGAGCCTCGATTTTACAAGTCGTCGAAGAGTAGACGAGAGAAAGGTGGCAACTTTTTCTCTCAGAACTGCGCGAAAACATGTATTCCGGCTCAAAACAACGGGATTCATCGTATTAGACCGAAACTAGCAAGATTCTCGAGCATCGATTTTACAAGCCATCGAAGAGTAGACGAGAGAAAGGTGGAAACTTTTTCTCTCGGAACTGCGCGAAAACTTGTATTCCGGCTCAAAACAACGGGATACATCGTTTTAGATCGAAACTAGCAAGATTCACGAGCATCGAATTAACAAGTCGTCGAAGTGTAGACGAGAGAAAGGTGGAAACTTTTTTCTCTCAGAACTGCGCGAAAACTTGTATTCCGTCTCAAACCAACGGAACACATCGTTTTAGATCGAAACTAGAAAGATTCTCGAGCATCGATTTTACAAGTCGTCGAAGAGTAGACGAGAGAAAGGTGGAAACGTTTTCTCTAAGAACTGCGCGAAAACTTGTATTCCGGCTCAAAAAAAACGGGATACATCGTTTTAGATCGAAACTAGCAAGATTCACGAGCATCGATTTTGCAAGTCGTCGAAGTGTAGACGAGAGAAAGGTGGAAACTTTTTCTCTCAGAACTGCGCGAAAACTTGTATTCCGGCTCAAAACAACGGGATACATCGTTTTAGATCGAAACTAGCAAGATTCACGAGCATCAATTTTACATGTCGTCGAAGAGTAGACGAGAGAAAGGTGTAAACTTTTTCTCTCAGAATTGCGCGAAAACGTGTATTCCGGCTCAAAACAACGGGATACATCGTTTAATATCGAAAGTAGCGAGATTTACGCACTTCGATTTTACAAGTCGTGGAAGAGTAGACGAGAGAGAGCTGAAAACTTTTTATCTGAGAACTGCGGGAAAACTTGTATTCCGGCTCAAAACAACGGGACACATCGTTTTAGATTGAAACTAGCTAGATTCACGAGCATCAATTTTAAAAGTCGTCGAAGAGTAGACGAGAGTTAGGTGTAAACGTTTTCTCTCAGAACTGCGCGAAAACTTGTATTCCGGCTTAAAACAACGGGATACATCGTTTTATATCGAAACTAGCAAGATTCTCGAGCATCGATTTTACAAGTCGTCAAAGAGGAGACGAGAGAAAGGTGGAAACTTTTTCTCTCAGAACTGCGCAAAAACTTGTATTCCGGCTCAAAACAACGGGGTACACAGTTTTAGATCGAAACTAGCAAGATTCTCGAGCATCGATTTTACAAGTCGTCGAAAAGTAGACGAGAGAAAGGTGGCAACTTTTTCTCTCAGAACTGCGCGAAAACTCGTATTCCGGCTCAAAACAACGGGATACATCGTTTTAGATCGAAACTAGCAAGATTCTCGAGCATCGATTTTACAAGTCGTCGAAGAGTAGACGAGAGAAAGGTGGAAACTTTTTCTCTCAGAACTGCGCGAAAACTTGTATTCCGGCTCAAAACAACGGGATACATCGTTTTAAATCGAAACTAGCAAGATTCACGAGCATAGATTTTACAAGTCGTCGAAGTGTAGACGAGAGAGAGGTGGAAACTTTTTTCTCTCAGAACTGCGCGAAACCTTGTATTCCGTCTCAAAACAACGGGATACATCGTTTTAAATCGAAACTAGCAAGATTCTCGAGCATCGATTTTACAAGTCGTCGAAGAGTAGACGAGAGAGAGCTGAAAACTTTTTCTCTCAGAACTGCGCGAAAACTTGTATTCCGGCTCAAAACAACGGGGTACACCGTTTTAGATCGAAACTAGCAAGATTCTCGAGCATCGATTATACAAGTCGTCGAAGAGTAGACGAGAGAAAGGTGGAAACTTTTTCTCTGAGAACTGCGCGAAAACTTGTATTCCGGCTCAAAACATTTGTGAAACACCGTTTTAGGTCGAAACTAGCAAGATTCACGAGCCTCGATTTTACAAGTCGTCGAAGAGTAGACGAGAGAAAGGTGGCAACTTTTTCTCTCAGAACTGCGCGAAAACTTGTATTCCGGCTCAAAACATTTGGGAAACACCGTTTTAGATCGAAACTAGCAAGATTCACGAGCCTCGATTTTACAAGTCGTCGAAGAGTAGACGAGAGAAAGGTGGCAACTTTTTCTCTCAGAACTGCGCGAAAACTTGTATTGCGGCTCAAAACAACGCGATACATCATTTTAGAGCGAAACTAGCAAGATTCACGAGTATCGATTTTACAAGTCGTCGAAGTGTAGACGAGAGAAAGGTGGAAACTTTTTTCTCTCAGAACTGCGCGAAAACTTGTATTCCGTCTCAAAACAACGGAACACATCGTTTTAGATCGAAACTAGAAAGATTCTCGAGCATCGATTTTACAAGTCGTCGAAGAGTAGACGAGAGAAAGATGGAAACGTTTTCTCTCAGAACTGCGCGAAAACTTGTATTCCGGCTCAAAAAAACGGGATACATCGTTTTAGATCGAAACTAGCAAGATTCACGAGCATCGATTTTACAAGTCGTCGAAGTGTAGACGAGAGAAAGGTGGAAACTTTTTCTCTCAGAACTGCGCGAAAACTTGTATTCCGGCTCAAAACAACGGGATACATCGTTTTAGATCGAAACTAGCAAGATTCACGAGCATCAATTTTACATGTCGTCGAAGAGTAGACGAGAGAAAGGTGTAAACTTTTTCTCTCAGAACTGCGCGAAAACGTGTATTCCGGCTCAAAACAACGGGATACATCGTTTAATATCGAAAGTAGCGAGATTTACGCACTTCGATTTTACAAGTCGTGGAAGAGTAGACGAGAGAGAGCTGAAAACTTTTTATCTGAGAACTGCGGGAAAACTTGTATTCCGGCTCAAAACAACGGGACACATCGTTTTAGATTGAAACTAGCTAGATTCACGAGCATCAATTTTAAAAGTCGTCGAAGAGTAGACGAGAGTTAGGTGTAAACGTTTTCTCTCAGAACTGCGCGAAAACTTGTATTCCGGCTTAAAACAACGGGATACATCGTTTTATATCGAAACTAGCAAGATTCTCGAGCATCGATTTTACAAGTCGTCAAAGAGGAGACGAGAGAAAGGTGGAAACTTTTTCTCTCAGAACTGCGCAAAAACTTGTATTCCGGCTCAAAACAACGGGGTACACCGTTTTAGATCGAAACTAGCAAGATTCTCGAGCATCGATTATACAAGTCGTCGAAGAGTAGACGAGAGAAAGGTGGAAGCTTTTTCTCTCAGAACTGCGCGAAAATTTGTATTCCGGCTCAAAACATTTGGGAAACACCGTTTTAGATCGAAACTAGCAAGATTCACGAGCCTCAATTTTGCAAGTCGTCGAAGAGTAGACGAGAGAAATGTGGCAACTTTTTCTCTCAGAACTGCGCGAAAACTTGTATTCCGGCTCAAAACAACGGGATACATCGTCTTAGATCGAAACTAGCAAGATTCACGAGCATCGATTTTACAAGTCGTCGAAGTGTAGACGAGAGAAAGGTGGAAACTTTTTCTCTCAGAACTGCGCGAAAACTTGTATTCCCGGCTCAAACAACGGGATACATCGTTTTAGATCGAAACTAGCAAGATTCTCGAGCATCGATTTTACAAGTCGTCGAAGAGTAGACGAGAGAAAGGTGGAAACTTTTTCTCTCAGAACTGCGCGAAAAACTTGTATTCCGGCTCAAAACAACGGGATACATAGTTTTAAAATCGAAACTAGCAAGATTCACGAGCATCGATTTTACAAGTCGTCGAAGTGTAGACGAGAGAGAGGTGGAAACTTTTTTCTCTCAGAACTGCGCGAAACCTTGTATTCCGTCTCAAAACAACGGGATACATCGTTTTAAATCGAAACTAGCAAGATTCTCGAGCATCGATTTTACAAGTCGTCGAAGAGTAGACGAGAGAAAGGTGGAAACTTTTTCTCTCAGAACTGCGCGAAAACTTGTATTCCGGCTCAAAACAACGGGATACATCGTTTTAGATCGAAACTAGCAATGATTCACGAGCATCGATTTTAAAAGTCGTCGAAGTGTAGACGAGAGAAAGGTGGAAACTTTTTCTCTCAGAACTGCGCGAAAATTTGTATTCCGGCTCAAAACATTTGGGAAACACCGTTTAGATCGAAACTAGCAAGATTCACGAGCCTCAATTTTGCAAGTCGTCGAAGAGTAGACGAGAGAAATGTGGCAAACTTTTTCTCTCAGAACTGCGCGAAAACTTGTATTCCGGCTCAAAACAACGGGATACATCGTCTTAGATCGAAATTAGCAAGATTCACGAGCATCGATTTTACAAGTCGTCGAAGTGTAGACGAGAGAAAGGTGAAACTTTTTCTCTCAGACTGCGCGAAAACTTGTATTCCGGCTCAAACAACGGGATACATCGTTTTAGATCGAAACTAGCAAGATTCTCGAGCATCGATTTTACAAGTCGTCGAAGAGTAGACGAGAGAAAGGTGGAAACTTTTTCTCTCAGAACTGCGCGAAAACTTGTATTCCGGCTCAAAACAACGGGATACATAGTTTTAAATCGAAACTAGCAAGATTCACGAGCATCGATTTTACAAGTCGTCGAAGTGTAGACGAGAGAGAGGTGGAAACTTCTTTCTCTCAGAACTGCGCGAAACCTTGTATTCCGTCTCAAAACAACGGAATACATCGTTTTAAATCGAACTAGCAAGATTCGCGAGACATCGATTTTACAAGTCGTCGAAGAGTAGACGAGAGAAAGGTGGAAACTTTTTCTCTCAGAACTGCGCGAAAACTTGTATTCCGGCTCAAAACAACGGGATACATCGTTTTAGATCGAAACTAGCAAGATTCACGAGCATCGATTTTAAAAGTCGTCCGAAGTGTAGACGAGAGAAAGGTGGAAACTTTTTCTCTCAGAACTGCGCGAAAAACTTGTATTCCAGCTCAAAACAACGGGATACATCGTTTTATATCGAAACTAGCAAGATTCTCGAGCATCGATTTTGCAAGTCGTCGAAGAGTAGACGAGAGAAAGGTGGAAACTTTTTCTCTCAGAACTGCGCGAAAACTTGTATTCCGGCTCAAAACACGGGGTACACCGTTTTAGATCGAAACTAGCAAGATTCTCGAGCATCGATTATACAAGTCGTCGAAGAGAGTAGACGAGAGAAAGGTGGAAACTTTTTCTCTGAGAACTGCGCGAAAACTTGTTTTCCGGCTCAAACAACGGGATACATCGTTTTAGATCGAAACTAGCAAGATTCACGAGCATCGATTTTACAAGTCGTCGAAGAGTAGACGAGAGAAAGGTGGCAACTTTTTCTCTCAGAAACTGCGCGAAAACCTTGTATTCCGGCTCAAAACATTTGGGAAACACCATTTTAGATCGAAACTAGCAAGATTCACGAGCTCGATTTTACAAGTCGTCGAAGAGTAGACGAGAGAAAGGTGGCAACTTTTCTCTCAGAACTGCGCGAAAACTTGTATTCCGGCTTAAACAACGCGATACATCGTTTTAGAGCGAAACTAGCAAGATTCACGAGCATCGATTTTACAAGTCGTCGAAGTGTAGACGAGAGAAAGGTGGAAACTTTTTCTCTCAGAACTGCGCGAAAACTTGTATTCCGGCTCAAAACAACGGGATACATCGTTTTAGATCGAAACTAGCAAGATTCACGAGCATCGATTTTACAAGTCGTCGAAGAGTAGACGAGAGAAAGGTGGCAACTTTTTCTCTCAGAACTGCGCGAAAACTCGTATTCCGGCTCAAACAACGGGATACATCGTTTTAGATCGAAACTGGCAAGATTCACGAGCATCGATTTTACAAGTCGTCGAAGAGTAGACGAGAGAGAGCTGAAAACTTTTTATCTCAGAACTGCGCGAAAACTTGTATTCTGGCTCAAAACAACGGGTTACATCGTTTTAGATCGAAACTAGCAAGATTCAAGAGCCTCGATTTTACGAGTCGTCGAAGAAGTAGACGAGAGAAAGGTGGCAACTTTTTCTCTCAGAACTGCGCGAAAACATGTATTCCGGCTCAAAACAACGGATACATCGTATTAGATCGAAACTAGCAAGATTCTCGAGCATCGATTTTACAAGCCGTCGAAGAGTAGACGAGAGAAAGGGGGAAACTTTTTCTCTCGGAACTGCGCGAAAACTTGTATTCCGGCTCAAAACAACGGGATACATCGTTTTAGATCGAAACTAGCAAGATTCACGAGCATCGAATTAACAAGTCGTCGAAGTGTAGACGAGAGAAAGGTGGAAACTTTTTTCTCTCGGAACTGCGCGAAAACTTGTATTCCGTCTCAAAACAACGGAACACATCGTTTTAGATCGAAACTAGAAAGATTCTCGAGCATCGATTTTACAAGATCGTCGAAGAGTAGACGAGAGAAAGGTGGGAAACGTTTTCTCTCAGAACTGCGCGAAAACTTGTATTCCGGCTCAAAAAAACGGGATACATCGTTTTAGATCGAAACTAGCAAGATTCTCGAGAAACGATTTTACAAGTCGTCAAAGAGGAGACGAGAGAAAGGTGGAAACTTTTTCTCTCAGAACTGCGCAAAAACTTGTATTCCGGCTCAAAACAACAAGATACATCGTTTTAGATCGAAACTAGCAAGATTCACGAGCATCAATTTTACATGTCGTCGAAGAGTAGACGAGAGAAAGGTGGAAACTTTTTCTCTCAGAACTGCACGAAAATTTGTATTCCGGCTCAAAACATTTGGGAAACACCGTTTTAGATCGAAACTAGCAAGATTCACGAGCCTCGATTTTACAAGTCGTCGAAGAGTAGACGAGAGAAATGTGGCAACTTTTTCTCTCAGAACTGCGCGAAAACTTGTATTCCGGCTCAAAAACAACGGGATACATCGTCTTAGATCGAAACTAGCAAGATTCACGAGCATCAATTTTACAAGTCGTCGAAGTGTAGACGAGAGAAAGGTGGAAACTTTTTCTCTCAGAACTGCGCGAAAAACTTGTTTTCCGGCTCAAACAACGGGATACATCGTTTTAGATCGAAACTAGCAAGATTCACGAGCATCGATTTTACAAGTCGTCGAAGAGTAGACGAGAGAGAGCTGAAAACTTTTTATGTCAGAACTGCGCGAAAACTTGTATTCCGGCTCAAAACAACGTGATACATCGTTTTAGATCGAAACTAGCAAGATTCTCGAGCATCGATTTTACAAGTCGTCGAAGAGTAGACGATAGGAAGGTCGGAAACCTTATTCTCTCAGAACTGCGCGAAAACTTGTATTCCGGCTCAAACAACGGGATACATCGTTTTAGATCGAAACTAGCAAGATTCACGAGCATCGATTTTACAAGTCGTCGAAGAGTAGACGAGAGAGAGCTGAAAACTTTTTATCTCAGAACTGCGGCGAAAACTTGTATTCCGGCTCAAAACAACGTGATACACCGTTTTAGATCGAAACTAGCAAGATTCACGAGCCTCGATTTTACAAGTCGTCGAAGAAAAGACGAGAGAAATGTGGCAACTTTTTCTCTCAGAACTGCGCGAAAACTTGTATTCCGGCTCAAAACAACGGGATACATCGTCTTAGATCGAAACTAGCAAGATTCACGAGCATCGATTTTACAAGTCGTCGAAGTGTAGACGAGAGAAATGTGGCAACTTTTTCTCTCAGAACTGCGCGAAAACTTGTATTATGGCTCAAAACAACGGGATACATCGTCTTAGATCGAAACTAGCAAGATTCACGAGCATCGATTTTACAAGTCGCCGAAGAGTAGACGAGAGAGAGCTGAAAACTTTTATCTCAGAACTGCGCGAAAACTTGTATTCCGGCTCAAAACAACGTGATACATCGTTTTAGATCGAAACTAGCAAGATTCTCGAGCATCGATTTTACAAGTCGTCGAAGAGTAGACGATAGGAAGGTGGAAACCTTTTCTCTCAGAACTGCGCGAAAACTGGTATTCCGGCTCAAACAACGGGATACATCGTTTTAGATCGAAACTAGCAAGATTCACGAGCATCGATTTTACAAGTCGTCGAAGAGTAGACGAGAGAGAGCTGAAAACTTTTTATCTCAGAACTGCGCGAAAACTTGTATTCCGGCTCAAAACAACGTGATACACCGTTTTAGATCGAAACTAGCAAGATTCACGAGCCTCGATTTTACAAGTCGTCGAAGAGTAGACGAGAGAAATGTGGCAACTTTTTCTCTCAGAACTGCGCGAAAACTGTATTCCGGCTCAAAACAACGGGATACATCGTCTTAGATCGAAACTAGCAAGATTCACGAGCATCGTTTTTACAAGTCGTCGAAGTGTAGACGAGAGAAAGGTGGAAATTTTTTCTCTCAGAACTGCGCGAAAACTTGTATTCCGGCTCAAACAACGGGATACATCGTTTTAGATCGAAACTAGCAAGATTCACGAGCATCGATTTTACAAGTCGTCGAAGAGTAGACGAGAGAGAGCTGAAAACTTTTTATCTCAGAACTGCGTGAAAACTTGTATTCCGGCTCAAAACACGTGATACATCGTTTTAGATCGAAACTAGCAAGATTCTCGAGCATCGATTTTACAAGTCGTCGAAGAGTAGACGATGAGGAAGGTGGAAACCTTTTCTCTCAGAACTGCGCGAAAACTTGTATTCCGGCTCAAACAACGGGATACATCGTTTTAGATCGAAACTAGCAAGATTCACGAGCATCGATTTTACAAGTCGTCGAAGAGTAGACGAGAGAGAGCTGAAAACTTTTTATCTGAGAACTGCGGGAAAACTTGTATTCCGGCTCAAAACAACGGGACACATCGTTTTAGATTGAAACTAGCTAGATTCACGAGCATCGATTTTAAAAGTCGTCGAAGAGTAGACGAGAGTTAGGTGTAAACGTTTTCTCTCAGAACTGCGCGAAAACTTGTATTCCGGCTCAAAACAACGGGATACATCGTTTTATATCGAAACTAGCAAGATTCTCGAGCATCGATTTTACAAGTCGTCAAAGAGGAGACGAGAGAAAGGTGGAAACTTTTTCTCTCAGAACTGCGCAAAAACTTGTATTCCGGCTCAAAACAACGGGGTACACCGTTTTAGATCGAAACTAGCAAGATTCACGAGCATCGATTTTACAAGTCGCCGAAGAGTAGACGATAGAGAGCTGAAAACTTTTTATCTCAGAACTGCGCGAAAACTTGTATTCCGGCTCAAAACAACGTGATACATCGTTTTAGATCGAAAACTAGCAAGATTCTCGAGCATCGATTTTACAAGTCGTCGAAGAGTAGACGATAGGAAGGTGGAAACCTTTTCTCTCAGAACTGCGCGAAAACTGGTATTCCGGCTCAAACAACGGGATACATCGTTTTAGATCGAAACTAGCAAGATTCACGAGCATCGATTTTACAAGTCGTCGAAGAGTAGGACGAGAGAGAGCTGAAAACTTTTTATCTCAGAACTGCGCGAAAACTCTTATTCCGGCTCAAAACAACGTGATACACCGCTTTAGATCGAAGCTAGCAAGATTCACGAGCCTCGATTTTACAAGTCGTCGAAGAGTAGACGATAGGAAGGTGGAAACCTTTTCTCTCAGAACTGCGCGAAAACTTGTATTCCGGCTCAAACAACGGGATACATCGTTTTAGATCGAAACTAGCAAGATTCACGAGCATCGATTTTACAAGTCGTCGAAGAGTAGACGAGAGAGAGCTGAAAACTTTTTATCTCAGAACTGCGCGAAAACTTGTATTCTGGCTCAAAACAACGGGATACATCGTTTTAGATCGAAACTAGCAAGATTCAAGAGCCTCGATTTTACGAGTCGTCGAAGAGTAGACGAGAGAACAGGTGGCAACTTTTTCTCTCAGAACTGCGCGAAAACATGTATTCCGGCTCAAAACAACGGGATACATCGTATTAGATCGAAACTAGCAAGATTCTCGAGCATCGATTTTACAAGCCGTCGAAGAGTAGACGAGAGAAAGGGGGAAACTTTTCTCTCGGAACTGCGCGAAAACTTGTATTCCGGCTCAAAACAACGGGATACATCGTTTTAGATCGAAACTAGCAAGATTCACGAGCATCGAATTAACAAGTCGTCGAAGTGTAGACGAGAGAAAGGTGGAAACTTTTTTCTCTCAGAACTGCGCGAAAACTTGTATTCCGTCTCAAAACAACGGAACACATCGTTTTAGATCGAAACTAGAAAGATTCTCGAGCATCGATTTACAAGTCGTCGAAGAGTAGACGAGAGAAAGGTGGAAACGTTTTCTCCTCAGACTGCGCGAAAACTTGTATTCCGGCTCAAAAAAACGGGATACATCGTTTTAGATCGAAACTAGCAAGATTCTCGAGAAACGATTTTACAAGTCGTCAAAGAGGAGACGAGAGAAAGGTGGAAACTTTTTCTCTCAGAACTGCGCAAAAACTTGTATTCCGGCTCAAAACAACAAGATACATCGTTTTAGATCGAAACTAGCAAGATTCACGAGCATCAATTTTACATGTCGTCGAAGAGTAGACGAGAGAAAGGTGGAAACTTTTTCTCTCAGAACTGCGCGAAAATTTGTATTCCGGCTCAAAACATTTGGGAAACACCGTTTTAGATCGAAACTAGCAAGATTCACGATCCTCGATTTTACAAGTCGTCGAAGAGTAGACGAGAGAAATGTGGCAACTTTTTCTCTCAGAACTGCGCGAAAACTTGTATTCCGGCTCAAAACAACGGGATACATCGTCTTAGATCGAAACTAGCAAGATTCACGAGCATCGATTTTACAAGTCGTCGAAGTGTAGACGAGAGAAAGGTGGAAACTTTTTCTCTCAGAACTGCGCGAAAACTTGTTTTCCGGCTCAAACAACGGGATACATCGTTTTAGATCGAAACTAGCAAGATTCACGAGCATCGATTTTACAAGTCGTCGAAGAGTAGACGAGAGAGAGCTGAAAAACTTTTTATGTCAGAACTGCGCGAAAACTTGTATTCCGGCTCAAAACAACGTGATACATCGTTTTAGATCGAAACTAGCAAGATTCTCGAGCATCGATTTTACAAGTCGTCGAAGAGTAGACGATAGGAAGGTGGAAACCTTTTCTCTCAGAACTGCGCGAAAACTTGTATTCCGGCTCAAACAACGGGATACATCGTTTTTAGAATCGAAACTAGCAAGATTCACGAGCATCGATTTTACAAGTCGTCGAAGAGTAGACGAGAGAGAGCTGAAAACTTTTATCTCAGAACTGCGCGAAAACTTGTATTCCGGCTCAAACAACGGGATACATCGTTTTAGATCGAAACTAGCAAGATTCACGAGCATCGATTTTACAAGTCGTCGAAGAGTAGACGAGAGAGAGCTGAAAACTTTTTATCTCAGAACTGCGCGAAAACTTGTATTCCGGCTCAAAACAACGTGATACACCGTTTTAGATCGAAACTAGCAAGATTCACGAGCCTCGATTTTACAAGTCGTCGAAGAAAAGACGAGAGAAATGTGGCAACTTTTTCTCTCAGAACTGCGCGAAAACTTGTATTCCGGCTCAAAACAACGGGATACATCGTCTTAGATCGAACTAGCAAGATTCACGAGCATCGATTTTACAAGTCGTCCGAAGTGTAGACGAGAGAAATGTGGCAACTTTTTCTCTCAGAACTGCGCGAAAACTTGTATTATGGCTCAAAACAACGGGATACATCGTCTTAGATCGAAACTAGCAAGATTCACGAGCATCGATTTTACAAGTCGCCGAAGAGTAGAACGAGAGAGAGCTGAAAACTTTTTATCTCAGAACTGCGCGAAAACTTGTATTCCGGCTCAAAACAACGTGATACATCGTTTTAGATCGAAACTAGCAAGATTCTCGAGCATCGATTTTACAAGTCGTCGAAGAGTAGACGATAGGAAGGTGGAAACCTTTTCTCTCAGAACTGCGCGAAAACTGGTATTCCGGCTCAAACAACGGATACATCGTTTTAGATCGAAACTAGCAAGATTCACGAGCATCGATTTTACAAGTCGTCGAAGAGTAGACGAGAGAGAGCTGAAAACTTTTTATCTCAGAACTGCGCGAAAACTTGTATTCCGGCTCAAAACAACGTGATACACCGTTTTAGATCGAAACTAGCAAGATTCACGAGCCTCGATTTTACAAGTCGTCGAAGAGTAGACGAGAGAAATGTGGCAACTTTTTCTCTCAGAACTGCGCGAAAACTTGTATTCCGGCTCAAACAACGGGATACATCGTCTTAGATCGAAACTAGCAAGATTCACGAGCATCGATTTTACAAGTCGTCGAAGTGTAGACGAGAGAAAGGTGGAAATTTTTTCTCTCAGAACTGCGCGAAAACTCGTATTCCGGCTCAAACAACGGGATACATCGTTTTAGATCGAAACTAGCAAGATTCACGAGCATCGATTTTACAAGTCGTCGAAGAGTAGACGAGAGAGAGCTGAAAACTTTTTATCTCAGAACTGCGTGAAAACTTGTATTCCGGCTCAAAACAACGTGATACATCGTTTTAGATCGAAACTAGCAAGATTCTCGAGCATCGATTTTACAAGTCGTCGAGAGTAGACGATAGGAAGGTGGAAACCTTTTCTCTCAGAACTGCGCGAAAACTTGTATTCCGGCTCAAACAACGGGATACATCGTTTTAGATCGAAACTAGCAAGATTCACGAGCATCGATTTTACAAGTCGTCGAAGAGTAGACGAGAGAGAGCTGAAAACTTTTTATCTGAGACTGCGGGAAAACTTGTATTCCGGCTCAAAACACGGGACACATCGTTTTAGATTGAAACTAGCTAGATTCACGAGCATCGATTTTAAAAGTCGTCGAAGAGTAGACGAGAGTTAGGTGTAAAACGTTTTCTCTCAGAACTGCGCGAAAACTTGTATTCCGCTCAAAACAACGGGATACATCGTTTTATATCGAAACTAGCAAGATTCTCGAGCATCGATTTTACAAGTCGTCAAAGAGGAGACGAGAGAAAGGTGGAAACTTTTTCTCTCAGAACTGCGCAAAAACTTGTATTCCGGCTCAAAACAACGGGGTACACCGTTTTAGATCGAAACTAGCAAGATTCACGAGCATCGATTTTACAAGTCGCCGAAGAGTAGACGATAGAGAGCTGAAAACTTTTTATCTCAGAACTGCGCGAAAACTTGTATTCCGGCTCAAACAACGTGATACATCGTTTTAGATCGAAACTAGCAAGATTCTCGAGCATCGATTTTACAAGTCGTCGAAGAGTAGACGATAGGAAGGTGGAAACCTTTTCTCTCAGAACTGCGCGAAAACTGGTATTCCGGCTCAAACAACGGGATACATCGTTTTAGATCGAAACTAGCAAGATTCACGAGCATCGATTTTTACAAGTCGTCGAAGAGTAGACGAGAGAGAGCTGAAAACTTTTTATCTCAGAACTGCGCGAAACTCTTATTCCGGCTCAAACAACGTGATACACCTCTTTAGATCGAAGCTAGCAAGATTCACGAGCCTCGATTTTACAAGTCGTCGAAGAGTAGACGATAGGAAGGTGGAAACCTTTTCTCTCAGAACTGCGCGAAAACTTGTATTCCGGCTCAAACAACGGGATACATCGTTTTAGATCGAACTAGCAAGATTCACGAGCATCGATTTTACAAGTCGTCGAAGGAGTAGACGAGAGAGAGCTGAAAACTTTTTATCTCAGAACTGCGCGAAAACTTGTATTCTGGCTCAAAAAAACGGATACATCGTTTTAGATCGAAACTAGCAAGATTCAAGAGCTCGATTTTACGAGTCGTCGAAGAGTAGACGAGAGAAAGGTGGCAACTTTTTCTCTCAGAACTGCGCGAAAACATGTATTCCGGCTCAAAACAACGGGATACATCGTATTAGATCGAAACTAGCAAGATTCTCGAGCATCGATTTTACAAGCCGTCGAAGAGTAGACGAGAGAAAGGGGGAAACTTTTTCTCTCGGAACTGCGCGAAAACTTGTATTCCGGCTCAAAACAACGGGATACATCGTTTAGATCGAAACTAGCAAGATTCACGAGCATCGAATTAACAAGTCGTCGAAGTGTAGACGAGAGAAAGGTGGAAACTTTTTTCTCTCAGAACTGCGCGAAAACTTGTATTCCGTCTCAAAACAACGGAACACATCGTTTTAGATCGAAACTAGAAAGATTCTCGAGCATCGATTTTACAAGTCGTCGAAGAGTAGACGAGAGAAAGGTGGAAACGTTTTCTCTCAGAACTGCGCGAAAACTTGTATTCCGGCTCAAAAAAACGGGATACATCGTTTTAGATCGAAACTAGCAAGATTCTCGAGAAACGATTTTACAAGTCGTCAAAGAGGAGACGAGAGAAAGGTGGGAAACTTTTTCTCTCAGAACTGCGCAAAAACTTGTATTCCGGCTCAAAACAACAAGATACATCGTTTTAGATCGAAACTAGTCAAGATTCACGAGCATCAATTTTACATGTCGTCGAAGAGTAGACGAGAGAAAGGTGGAAACTTTTTCTCTCAGAACTGCGCGAAAATTTGTATTCCGGCTCAAAACATTTGGGACACACCGTTTAGATCGAAACTAGCAAGATTCACGAGCCTCGATTTTACAAGTCGTCGAAGAGTAGACGAGAGAAAATGTGGCAACTTTTTCTCTCAGAACTGCGCGAAAACTTGTATTCCGGCTCAAAACAACGGGATACATCGTCTTAGATCGAAACTAGCAAGATTCACGAGCATCGATTTTACAAGTCGTCGAAGTGTAGACGAGAGAAAGGTGGAAACTTTTTCTCTCAGAACTGCGCGAAAACTTGTTTTCCGGCTCAAACAACGGATACATCGTTTTAGATCGAAACTAGCAAGATTCACGAGCATCGATTTTACAAGTCGTCGAAGAGTAGACGAGAGAGAGCTGAAAACTTTTTATGTCAGAACTGCGCGAAAACTTGTATTCCGGCTCAAAACAACGTGATACATCGTTTTAGATCGAAACTAGCAAGATTCTCGAGCATCGATTTTACAAGTCGTCGAAGAGTAGACGATAGAAGGTGGAAACCTTTTCTCTCAGAACTTGCGCCGAAAACTTGTATTCCGGCTCAAACAACGGGATACATCGTTTTAGATCGAAACTAGCAAGATTCACGAGCATCGATTTACAAGTCGTCGAAGAGTAGACGAGAGAGAGCTGAAAACTTTTTATCTCAGAACTGCGCGAAAACTTGTATTCCGGCTCAAACAACGTGATACACCGTTTTAGATCGAAACTAGCAAGATTCACGAGCCTCGATTTTACAAGTCGTCGAAGAGTAGACGAGAGAAATGTGGCAACTTTTTCTCTCAGAACTGCGCGAAAACTTGTATTCCGGCTCCAAAACAACGGGATACATCGTCTTAGATCGAAACTAGCAAGATTCACGAGCATCGATTTACAAGTCGTCGAAGTGTAGACGAGAGAAATGTGGCAACTTTTTCTCTCAGAACTGCGCGAAAACTTGTATTATGGCTCAAAACAACGGGATACATCGTCTTAGATCGAAACTAGCAAGATTCACGAGCATCGATTTTACAAGTCGCCGAAGAGTAGACGAGAGAGAGCTGAAAACTTTTTATCTCAGAACTGCGCGAAAACTTGTATTCCGGCTCAAAAACAACGTGATACATCGTTTTAGATCGAAACTAGCAAGATTCTCGAGCATCGATTTTACAAGTCGTCGAAGAGTAGACGATAGGAAGGTGGAAACCTTTTCTCTCAGAACTGCGCGAAAACTGGTATTCCGGCAACAAACAACGGGGATACATCGTTTTAGATCGAAACTAGCAAGATTCACGAGCATCGATTTTACAAGTCCGTCGAAGAGTAGACGAGAGAGAGCTGAAAACTTTTTATCTCAGAACTGCGCTGAAAAACTTGTATTCCGGCTCAAAACAACGTGATACACCGTTTTAGATCGAAACTAGCAAGATTCACGAGCCTCGATTTTACAAGTCGTCGAAGAGTAGACGAGAGAAATGTGGCACTTTTTCTCTCAGAACTGCGCGAAAACTTGTATTCCGGCTCAAAACAACGGGATACATCGTCTTAGATCGAAACTAGCAAGATTCACGAGCATCGATTTTACAAGTCGTCGAAGTGTAGACGAGAGAAAGGTGGAATTTTTTTCTCTCAGAACTGCGCGAAAACTTGTGATACATCGTTTTAGATCGAAACTAGCAAGATTCACGAGCATCGATTTTACAAGTCGTCGAAGAGTAGACGAGAGAGAGCTGAAAACTTTTTATCTCAGAACTGCGTGAAAACTTGTATTCCGGCTCAAAACAACGTGATACATCGTTTTAGATCGAAACTAGCAAGATTCTCGAGCATCGATTTTACAAGTCGTCGAAGAGTAGACGATAGGAAGGTGGAAACCTTTTCTCTCAGAACTGCGGGAAAACTTGTATTCCGGCTCAAACAACGGGATACATCGTTTTAGATCGAAACTAGCAAGATTCACGAGCATCGATTTTACAAGTCGTCGAAGAGTAGACGAGAGAGAGCTGAAAACTTTTTATCTGAGAACTGCGGGAAAACTTGTATTCCGGCTCAAAACAACGGGACACATCGTTTTAGATTGAAACTAGCTAGATTCACGAGCATCGATTTTAAAAGTCGTCGAAGAGTAGACGAGAGTTAGGTGTAAACGTTTTCTCTCAGAACTGCGCGAAAACTTGTATTCCGGCTCAAAACAACGGGATACATCGTTTTATATCGAAACTAGCAAGATTCTCGAGCATCGATTTTACAAGTCGTCAAAGAGGAGACGAGAGAAAGGTGGAAACTTTTTCTCTCAGAACTGCGCAAAAACTTGTATTCCGGCTCAAAACAACGGGGTACACCGTTTTAGATCGAAACTAGCAAGATTCACGAGCATCGATTTTACAAGTCGCCGAAGAGTAGACGAGAGAGAGCTGAAAACTTTTTATCTCAGAACTGCGCGAAAACTTGTATTCCGGCTCAAAACAACGTGATACATCGTTTTAGATCGAAACTAGCAAGATTCTCGAGCATCGATTTTACAAGTCGTCGAAGAGTAGACGATAGGAAGGTGGAAACCTTTTCTCTCAGAACTGCGCGAAAACTGGTATTCCGGCTCAAACAACGGGATACATCGTTTTAGATCGAAACTAGCAAGATTCACGAGCATCGATTTTACAAGTCGTCGAAGAGTAGACGAGAGAGAGCTGAAAACTTTTTATCTCAGAACTGCGCGAAAACTCTTATTCCGGCTCAAAACAACGTGATACACCGCTTTAGATCGAAGCTAGCAAGATTCACGAGCCTCGATTTTACAAGTCGTCGAAGAGTAGACGAGAGAAATGTGGCAACTTTTTCTCTCAGAACTGCGCGAAAACTTGTATTCCGGCTCAAAACAACGGGATACATCGTCTTAGATCGAAACTAGCAAGATTCACGAGCATCGATTTTACAAGTCGTCGAAGTGTAGACGAGAGAAAGGTGGAAACTTTTTCTCTCAGAACTGCGCGAAAACTTGTATTCCGGCTCAAACAACGGGATACATCGTTTTAGATCGAAACTAGCAAGATTCACGAGCATCGATTTTACAAGTCGTCGAAGAGTAGACGAGAGAGAGCTGAAAACTTTTTATCTCAGAACTGCGCGAAAACTGGTATTCCGGCTCAAAACAACGTGATACATCGTTTTAGATCGAAACTAGCAAGATTCTCGAGCATCGATTTTACAAGTCGTCGAAGAGTAGACGATAGGAAGGTGGAAACCTTTTCTCTCAGAACTGCGCGAAAACTTGTATTCCGGCTCAAACAACGGGATACATCGTTTTAGATCGAAACTAGCAAGATTCACGAGCATCGATTTTACAAGTCGTCGAAGAGTAGACGAGAGAGAGCTGAAAACTTTTTATCTCAGAACTGCGCGAAAACTTGTATTCCGGCTCAAAACAACGGGATACATCGTTTTAGATCGAAACTAGCAAGATTCACGAGCATCGAATTAACAAGTCGTCGAAGTGTAGACGAGAGAAAGGTGGAAACTTTTTTCTCTCAGAACTGCGCGAAAACTTGTATTCCGTCTCAAAACAACGGAACACATCGTTTTAGATCGAAACTAGAAAGATTCTCGAGCATCGATTTTACAAGCCGTCCAAGAGTAGACGAGAGAAAGGTGGAAACGTTTTTCTCTCAGAACTGCGCGAAAACTTGTATTCCGGCTCAAAAAAACGGGATACATCGTTTTAGATCGAAACTAGCAAGATTCACGAGCATCGATTTTGCAAGTCGTCGAAGTGTAGACGAGAGAAAGGTGGAAACTTTTTCTCTCAGAACTGCGCGAAAACTTGTATTCCGGCTCAAAACAACAAGATACATCGTTTTAGATCGAAACTAGCAAGATTCACGAGCATCAATTTTACATGTCGTCGAAGAGTAGACGAGAGAAAGGTGTAAACTTTTTCTCTCAGAACTGCGCGAAAACGTGTATTCCGGCTCAAAACAACGGGATACATCGTTTTAGATCGAAAGTAGCGAGATTTACGCACTTCGATTTTACAAGTCGTGGAAGAGTAGACGAGAGAGAGCTGAAAACTTTTTATCTGAGAACTGCGGGAAAACTTGTATTCCGGCTCAAAACAACGGGACACATCGTTTTAGATTGAAACTAGCTAGATTCACGAGCATCGATTTTAAAAGTCGTCGAAGAGTAGACGAGAGTTAGGTGTAAACGTTTTCTCTCAGAACTGCGCGAAAACTTGTATTCCGGCTCAAAACAACGGGATACATCGTTTTATATCGAAACTAGCAAGATTCTCGAGCATCGATTTTACAAGTCGTCAAAGAGGAGACCAGAGAAAGGTGGAAACTTTTTCTCTCAGAACTGCGCAAAAACTTGTATTCCGGCTCAAAACAACGGGGTACACCGTTTTAGATCGAAACTAGCAAGATTCTCGAGCATCGATTATACAAGTCGTCGAAGAGTAGACGAGAGAAAGGTGGAAACTTTTTCTCTCAGAACTGCGCGAAAATTTGTATTCCGGCTCAAAACATTTGGGAAACACCGTTTTAGATCGAAACTAGCAAGATTCACGAGCTTCGATTTTACAAGTCGTCGAAGAGTAGACGAGAGAAATGTGGCAACTTTTTCTCTCAGAACTGCGCGAAAACTTGTATTCCGGCTCAAAACAACGGGATACATCGTCTTAGATCGAAACTAGCAAGATTCACGAGCATCGATTTTACAAGTCGTCGAAGTGTAGACGAGAGAAAGGTGGAAACTTTTTCTCTCAGAACTGCGCGAAAACTTGTATTCCGGCTCAAACATCGGGATACATCGTTTTAGATAGAAACTAGCAAGATTCACGAGCATCGATTTTACAAGTCGTCGAAGAGTAGACGAGAGAGAGCTGAAAACTTTTTATCTCAGAACTGCGCGAAAACTTGTATTCCGGCTCAAAACAACGTGATACATCGTTTTAGATCGAAACTAGCAAGATTCTCGAGCATCGATTTTACAAGTCGTCGAAGAGTACACGATAGGAAGGTGGAAACCTTTTCTCTCAGAACTGCGCTAAAACTTGTATTCCGGCTCAAAACAACGGGATACATCGTTTTAGATCGAAACTAGCAAGATTCTCGAGCATCGATTTTACAAGTCGTCGAAGAGTAGGCGAGAGAAAGGTGGAAACTTATTCTCTCATAACTGCGCGAAAACTTGTATTCCGGCTCAAAACAACGGGATACATCGTTTTAGATCGAAACTAGCAAGATTCACGAGCATCGATTTTACAAGTCGTCGAAGAGTAGACGAGAGAAAGGTGGCAACTTTTTCTCTCAGAACTGCGCGAAAACACGTATTCCGGCTCAAAACAACGGGATACATCGTTTTAGATCGAAACTAGAAAGATTCACGAGCATCGATTTTACAAGTCGTCGAAGAGTAGACGAGAAAAAGGTGGCAACTTTTTCTCTCAGAACTGCGCGAAAACACGTATTCCGGCTCAAAACAACGGGATACATCGTTTTAGATCGAAACTAGCAAGATTCACGAGCATCGATTTTACAAGTCGTCGAAGAGTAGACGAGAGAGAGCTGAAAACTTTTATCTCAGAACTGCGCGAAAACTTGTATTCTCGTTCAAACCAACGGGATACATCGTTTTAGATCGAAACTAGCAAGATTCACGAGCCTCGATTTTACAAGTCGTCGAAGAGTAGACGAGAGAAAGGTGGAAACTTTTTCTCTCAGAACTGCGCGAAAAATTGTATTCCGGCTCAAAACAACGGGATACATCGTTTTAGATCGAAACTAGCAAGATTCACGAGCATCATTTTTACAAGTCGTCGAAGAGTAGACCAGTGAAAGGTGTAAACTTTCTCTCTCAGAACTGCCCGAAAACTTGTATTCCGGCTCAAAACAACGAGATACATCGTTTTAGATCTAAACTTGCAAGATTCACGAGCATCGATTTTACAAGTCGTCGAAGTGTAGACGAGAGAAAAGTGGAAACTTTTTCTCTCAGAACTGCGCGAAAACTTGTATTCCGGCTCAAAACAACGGGATACATCGTTTTAGATCGAAACTAGCAAGATTCTCGAGCATCGATTTTACAAGTCGTCAAAGAGTAGACGATAGAAAGGTGGAAACTTTTTCTCTCAGAACTGCGCAAAAAACTTGTATTCCGGCTCAAAACAACGGGATACATCGTTTTAGATCGAAACTAGCAAGATTCTCGAGCATCGATTTTACAAGTCGTCGAAGAGTAGGCGAGAGAAAGGTGGAAATTTTTTCTCTCATAACTGCGCGAAAACTTGTATTCCGGCTCAAAACAACGGGATACATCGTTTTAGACCGAAACTAGCAAGATTCACGAGCATCGATTTTACAAGTCGTCGAAGAGTAGACGAGAGAAAGGTGGCAACTTTTTCTCTCAGAACTGCGCGAAAACACGTATTCCGGCTCAAAACAACCGGATACATCGTTTTAGATCGAAACTAGCAAGATTCACGAGCATCGATTTTACAAGTCGTCGAAGAGTAGACGAGAGAGAGCTGAAAACTTTTTATCTCAGAACGGCGCGAAAACTTGTATTCTGGTTCAAACCAACGGGATACATCGTTTTAGATCGAAACTAGCAAGATTCACGAGCCTCGATTTTACAAGTCGTCGAAGAGTAGACGAGAGAAAGGTGGAAACTTTTTCTCTCACAACTGCGCGAAAACTTGTATTCCGGCTCAAAACAACGGGATACATCGTTTTAGATCGAAACTAGCAAGATTCACGAGGATCATTTTTACAAGTCGTCGAAGAGTAGACGAGAGAAAGGTGGAAACTTTTTCTCTCAGAACTGCGCGAAAACTTGTATTCTGGCTCAAAACAACGGGATACATCGTTTTAGATCGAAACTAGCAAGATTCAAGAGCCTCGATTTTACAAGTCGTCGAAGAGTAGACGAGAGAAAGGTGGAAACTTTTTATCTCAGAACTGCGCGAAAACTTGTATTCTGGTTCAAACCAACAGGATACATCGTTTTAGATCGAAACTAGCAAGATTCACGAGCATCATTTTTACAAGTCGTCGAAAAGTAGACCAGTGAAAGGTGTAAACTTTCTCTCTCAGAACTGCCCGAAAACTTGTATTCCGGCTCAAAACAACGAGATACATCGCTTTAGATCTAAACTTGCAAGATTCACGAGCATCGATTTTACAAGTCGTCGAAGTGTAGACGAGAGAAAAGTGGAAACTTTTTCTCTCAGAACTGCGCGAAAACTTGTATTCCGGCTCAAACAACGGGATACATCGTTTTAGATCGAAACTAGCAAGATTCACGAGCATCATTTTTACAAGTCGTCGAAGAGTAGACGAGAGAAAGGTGGAAACTTATTCTCTCATAACTGCGCGAAAACTTGTATTCCGGCTCAAAACAACGGGATACATCGTTTTAGATCGAAACTAGCAAGATTCACGAGCATCGATTTTACAAGTCGTCTAAGAGTAGACGAGAGAAAGGTGGCAACTTTTTCTCTCAGAACTGCGCGAAAACACGTATTCCGGCTCAAAACAACGGGATACATCGTTTTAGATCGAAACTAGCAAGATTCACGTGCATCGATTTTACAAGCCGTCGAAGAGTAGACGAGAGAAAGGTGGCAACTTTTTCTCTCAGAACTCCGCGAAAACACGTATTCCGGCTCAAAACAACGGGATACATCGTTTTAGATCGAAACTAGCAAGATTCACGAGCATCGATTTTACAAGTCGTCGAAGAGTAGACGAGAGAGAGCTGAAAACTTTTTATCTCAGAACTGCGCGAAAACTTGTATTCTGGTTCAAACCAACGGGATACATCGTTTTAGATCGAAACTAGCAAGATTCACGAGCCTCGATGTTACAAGTCGTCGAAGAGTAGACGAGAGAAAGGTGGAAACTTTTTCTCTCAGAACTGCGCGAAAACTTGTATTCCGGCTCAAAACAACGGGATACATCGTTTTAGATCGAAACTAGCAAGATTCACGAGCATCATTTTTACAAGTCGCCGAAGAGTAGACCAGTGAAAGGTGTAAACTTTCTCTCTCAGAACTGCCCGAAAACTTGTATTCCGGCTCAAAACAACGAGATACATCGTTTTAGATCTAAACTTGCAAGATTCAAGAGCATCGATTTTACAAGTCGTCGAAGTGTAGACGAGAGAAAAGTGGAAACTTTTTCTCTCAGAACTGCGCGAAAACTTGTATTCCGGCTCAAACAACGGGATACATCGTTTTAGATCGAAACTAGCAAGATTCACGAGCATCATTTTTACAAGTCGTCGAAGAGTAGACGAGAGAAAGGTGGAAACTTATTCTCTCATAACTGCGCGAAAACTTGTATTCCGGCTCAAAACAACGGGATACATCGTTTTAGATCGAAACTAGCAAGATTCACGAGCATCGATTTTACAAGTCGTCTAAGAGTAGACGAGAGAAAGGTGGCAACTTTTTCTCTCAGAACTGCGCGAAAACACGTATTCCGTCTCAAAACAACGGGATACATCGTTTTAGATCGAAACTACCAAGATTCACGTGCATCGATTTTACAAGCCGTCGAAGAGTAGACGAGAGAAAGGTGGCAACTTTTTCTCTCAGAACTCCGCGAAAACACGTATTCCGGCTCAAAACAACGGGATACATCGTTTTAGATCGAAACTAGCAAGATTCACGAGCATCGATTTTACAAGTCGTCGAAGAGTAGACGAGAGAGAGCTGAAAACTTTTTATCTCAGAACTGCGCGAAAACTTGTATTCTGGTTCAAACCAACGGGATACATCGTTTTAGATCGAAACTAGCAAGATTCACGAGCCTCGATGTTACAAGTCGTCGAAGAGTAGACGAGAGAAAGGTGGAAACTTTTTCTCTCAGAACTGCGCGAAAACTTGTATTCCGGCTCAAAACAACGGGATACATCGTTTTAGATCGAAACTAGCAAGATTCACGAGCATCATTTTTACAAGTCGCCGAAGAGTAGACCAGTGAAAGGTGTAAACTTTCTCTCTCAGAACTGCCCGAAAACTTGTATTCCGGCTCAAACAACGGGATACATCGTTTTAGATCGAAACTAGCAAGATTCACGAGCATCGATTTTACAAGTCATCGAAGAGTAGACGAGAGAGAGCTGAAAACTTTTTATCTCAGAACTGCGCGAAAACTTGTATTCCGGCTCAAAACAACGGGATACATCGTTTTAGATCGAAACTAGCAAGATTCTCGAGCATCGAATTTACAAGTCGTCAAAGAGTAGACGATAGAAAGGTGGAAACTTTTTCTCTCAGAACTGCGCAAAAAACTTGTATTCCGGCTCAAAACAACGGGATACATCGTTTTAGATCGAAACTAGCAAGATTCTCGAGCATCGATTTTACAAGTCGTCGAAGAGTAGGCGAGAGAAAGGTGGAAACTTTTTCTCTCATAACTGCGCGAAAACTTGTATTCCGGCTCAAAACAACGGCATACATCGGTTTAGACCGAAACTAGCAAGATTCACGAGCATCGATTTTACAAGTAGTGGAAGAGTAGACGAGAGAAAGGTGGCAACTTTTTCTCTCAGAACTGCGCGAAAACACGTATTCCGGCTCAAAACAACGGGATACATCGTTTTAGATCGAAACTAGCAAGATTCACGAGCATCGATTTTACAAGCCGTCGAAGAGTAGACGAGAGAAAGGTGGCAACTTTTTCTCTCAGAACTCCGCGAAAACACGTATTCCGGCTCAAAACAACGGGATACATCGTTTTAGATCGAAACTAGCAAGATTCACGAGCATCGATTTTACAAGTCGTCGAAGAGTAGACGAGAGAGAGCTGAAAACTTTTTATCTCAGAACTGCGCGAAAACTTGTATTCTGGTTCAAACCAACGGGATACATCGTTTTAGATCGAAACTAGCAAGATTCACGAGCCTCGATGTTACAAGTCGTCGAAGAGTAGACGAGAGAAAGGTGGCAACTTTTTCTCTCAGAACTGCGCGAAAACACGTATTCCGGCTCAAAACAACGGGATACATCGTTTTAGATCGAAACTAGCAAGATTCACGAGCATCGATTTTACAAGTAGTGGAAGAGTAGACGAGAGAAAGGTGGCAACTTTTTCTCTCAGAACTGCGCGAAAACACGTATTCCGGCTCAAAACAACGGGATACATCGTTTTAGATCGAAACTAGCAAGATTCACGAGCATCGATTTTACAAGCCGTCGAAGAGTAGACGAGAGAAAGGTGGCAACTTTTTCTCTCAGAACTCCGCGAAAACACGTATTCCGGCTCAAAACAACGGGATACATCGTTTTAGATCGAAACTAGCAAGATTCACGAGCATCGATTTTACAAGTCGTCGAAGAGTAGACGAGAGAGAGCTGAAAACTTTTTATCTCAGAACTGCGCGAAAACTTGTATTCTGGTTCAAACCAACGGGATACATCGTTTTAGATCGAAACTAGCAAGATTCACGAGCCTCGATGTTACAAGTCGTCGAAGAGTAGACGAGAGAAAGGTGGCAACTTTTTCTCTCAGAACTGCGCGAAAACACGTATTCCGGCTCAAAACAACGGGATACATCGTTTTAGATCGAAACTAGAAAGATTCACGAGCATCAATTTTACAAGTCGTCGAAGAGTAGACGAGAAAAAGGTGGCAACTTTTTCTCTCAGAACTGCGCGAAAACACGTATTCCGGCTCAAAACAACGGGATACATCGTTTTAGATCGAAACTAGCAAGATTCACGAGCATCGATTTTACAAGTCGTCGAAGAGTAGACGAGAGAGAGCTGAAAACTTTTATCTCAGAACTGCGCGAAAACTGGTATTCTCGTTCAAACCAACGGGATACATCGTTTTAGATCGAAACTAGCAAGATTCACGAGCCTCGATTTTACAAGTCGTCGAAGAGTAGACGAGAGAAAGGTGGAAACTTTTTCTCTCAGAACTGCGCGAAAAATTGTATTCCGGCTCAAAACAACGGGATACATCGTTTTAGATCGAAACTAGCAAGATTCACGAGCATCATTTTTACAAGTCGTCGAAGAGTAGACCAGTGAAAGGTGTAAACTTTCTCTCTCAGAACTGCCCGAAAACTTGTATTCCGGCTCAAAACAACGAGATACATCGTTTTAGATCTAAACTTGCAAGATTCACGAGCATCGATTTTACAAGTCGTCGAAGTGTAGACGAGAGAAAAGTGGAAACTTTTTCTCTCAGAACTGCGCGAAAACTTGTATTCCGGCTCAAAACAACGGGATACATCGTTTTAGATCGAAACTAGCAAGATTCTCGAGCATCGATTTTACAAGTCGTCAAAGAGTAGACGATAGAAAGGTGGAAACTTTTTCTCTCAGAACTGCGCAAAAAACTTGTATTCCGGCTCAAAACAACGGGATACATCGTTTTAGATCGAAACTAGCAAGATTCTCGAGCATCGATTTTACAAGTCGTCGAAGAGTAGGCGAGAGAAAGGTGGAAATTTTTTCTCTCATAACTGCGCGAAAACTTGTATTCCGGCTCAAAACAACGGGATACATCGTTTTAGACCGAAACTAGCAAGATTCACGAGCATCGATTTTACAAGTCGTCGAAGAGTAGACGAGAGAAAGGTGGCAACTTTTTCTCTCAGAACTGCGCGAAAACACGTATTCCGGCTCAAAACAACCGGATACATCGTTTTAGATCGAAACTAGCAAGATTCACGAGCATCGATTTTACAAGTCGTCGAAGAGTAGACGAGAGAGAGCTGAAAACTTTTTATCTCAGAACGGCGCGAAAACTTGTATTCTGGTTCAAACCAACGGGATACATCGTTTTAGATCGAAACTAGCAAGATTCACGAGCCTCGATTTTACAAGTCGTCGAAGAGTAGACGAGAGAAAGGTGGAAACTTTTTCTCTCACAACTGCGCGAAAACTTGTATTCCGGCTCAAAACAACGGGATACATCGTTTTAGATCGAAACTAGCAAGATTCACGAGCATCATTTTTACAAGTCGTCGAAGAGTAGACGAGAGAAAGGTGGAAACTTTTTCTCTCAGAACTGCGCGAAAACTTGTATTCTGGCTCAAAACAACGGGATACATCGTTTTAGATCGAAACTAGCAAGATTCAAGAGCCTCGATTTTACAAGTCGTCGAAGAGTAGACGAGAGAAAGGTGGAAACTTTTTATCTCAGAACTGCGCGAAAACTTGTATTCTGGTTCAAACCAACAGGATACATCGTTTTAGATCGAAACTAGCAAGATTCACGAGCATCATTTTTACAAGTCGTCGAAAAGTAGACCAGTGAAAGGTGTAAACTTTCTCTCTCAGAACTGCCCGAAAACTTGTATTCCGGCTCAAAACAACGAGATACATCGCTTTAGATCTAAACTTGCAAGATTCACGAGCATCGATTTTACAAGTCGAAGTGTAGACGAGAGAAAAGTGGAAACTTTTTCTCTCAGAACTGCGCGAAAACTTGTATTCCGGCTCAAACAACGGGATACATCGTTTTAGATCGAAACTAGCAAGATTCACGAGCATCATTTTTACAAGTCGTCGAAGAGAAGACGAGAGAAAGGTGGAAACTTATTCTCTCATAACTGCGCGAAAACTTGTATTCCGGCTCAAAACAACGGGATACATCGTTTTAGATCGAAACTAGCAAGATTCACGAGCATCGATTTTACAAGTCGTCTAAGAGTAGACGAGAGAAAGGTGGCAACTTTTTCTCTCAGAACTGCGCGAAAACACGTATTCCGGCTTAAAACAACGGGATACATCGTTTTAGATCGAAACTAGCAAGATTCACGTGCATCGATTTTACAAGCCGTCGAAGAGTAGACGAGAGAAAGGTGGCAACTTTTTCTCTCAGAACTCCGCGAAAACACGTATTCCGGCTCAAAACAACGGGATACATCGTTTTAGATCGAAACTAGCAAGATTCACGAGCATCGATTTTACAAGTCGTCGAAGAGTAGACGAGAGAGAGCTGAAAACTTTTTATCTCAGAACTGCGCGAAAACTTATATTCTGGTTCAAACCAACGGGATACATCGTTTTAGATCGAAACTAGCAAGATTCACGAGCCTCGATGTTACAAGTCGTCGAAGAGTAGACGAGAGAAAGGTGGAAACTTTTTCTCTCAGAACTGCGCGAAAACTTGTATTCCGGCTCAAAACAACGGGATACATCGTTTTAGATCGAAACTAGCAAGATTCACGAGCATCATTTTTACAAGTCGCCGAAGAGTAGACCAGTGAAAGGTGTAAACTTTCTCTCTCAGAACTGCCCGAAAACTTGTATTCCGGCTCAAACAACGGGATACATCGTTTTAGATCGAAACTAGCAAGATTCACGAGCATCGATTTTACAAGTCATCGAAGAGTAGACGAGAGAGAGCTGAAAACTTTTTATCTCAGAACTGCGCGAAAACTTGTATTCCGGCTCAAAACAACGGGATACATCGTTTTAGATCGAAACTAGCAAGATTCTCGAGCATCGAGTTTACAAGTCGTCAAAGAGTAGACGATAGAAAGGTGGAAACTTTTTATCTCAGAACTGCGCGAAAACTTGTATTCTGGTTCAAACCAACGGGATACATCGTTTTAGATCGAAACTAGCAAGATTCACGAGCCTCGATGTTACAAGTCGTCGAAGAGTAGACGAGAGAAAGGTGGAAACTTTTTCTCTCAGAACTGCGCGAAAACTTGTATTCCGGCTCAAAACAACGGGATACATCGTTTTAGATCGAAACTAGCAAGATTCACGAGCATCATTTTTACAAGTCGCCGAAGAGTAGACCAGTGAAAGGTGTAAACTTTCTCTCTCAGAACTGCCCGAAAACTTGTATTCCGGCTCAAACAACGGGATACATTGTTTTAGATCGAAACTAGCAAGATTCACGAGCATCGATTTTACAAGTCGTCGAAGTGTAGACGAGAGAAAAGTGGAAACTTTTTCTCTCAGAACTGCGCGAAAACTTGTATTCCGGCTCAAACAACGGGATACACCGTTTTAGATCGAAACTAGCAAGATTCACGAGCATCATTTTTACAAGTCGTCGAAGAGTAGACGAGAGAAAGGTGGAAACTTATTCTCTCATAACTGCGCGAAAACTTGTATTCCGGCTCAAAACAACGGGATACATCGTTTTAGATCGAAACTAGCAAGATTCACGAGCATCGATTTTACAAGTCGTCTAAGAGTAGACGAGAGAAAGGTGGCAACTTTTTCTCTCAGAACTGCGCGAAAACACGTATTCCGTCTCAAAACAACGGGATACATCGTTTTAGATCGAAACTAGCAAGATTCACGTGCATCGATTTTACAAGCCGTCGAAGAGTAGACGAGAGAAAGGTGGCAACTTTTTCTCTCAGAACTCCGCGAAAACACGTATTCCGGCTCAAAACAACGGGATACATCGTTTTAGATCGAAACTAGCAAGATTCACGAGCATCGATTTTACAAGTCGTCGAAGAGTAGACGAGAGAGAGCTGAAAACTTTTTATCTCAGAACTGCGCGAAAACTTGTATTCTGGTTCAAACCAACGGGATACATCGTTTTAGATCGAAACTAGCAAGATTCACGAGCCTCGATGTTACAAGTCGTCGAAGAGTAGACGAGAGAAAGGTGGAAACTTTTTCTCTCAGAACTGCGCGAAAACTTGTATTCCGGCTCAAAACAACGGGATACATCGTTTTAGATCGAAACTAGCAAGATTCACGAGCATCATTTTTACAAGTCGCCGAAGAGTAGACCAGTGAAAGGTGTAAACTTTCTCTCTCAGAACTGCCCGAAAACTTGTATTCCGGCTCAAACAACGGGATACATCGTTTTAGATCGAAACTAGCAAGATTCACGAGCATCGATTTTACAAGTCATCGAAGAGTAGACGAGAGAGAGCTGAAAACTTTTTATCTCAGAACTGCGCGAAAACTTGTATTCCGGCTCAAAACAACGGGATACATCGTTTTAGATCGAAACTAGCAAGATTCTCGAGCATCGAGTTTACAAGTCGTCAAAGAGTAGACGATAGAAAGGTGGAAACTTTTTCTCTCAGAACTGCGCAAAAAACTTGTATTCCGGCTCAAAACAACGGGATACATCGTTTTAGATCGAAACTAGCAAGATTCTCGAGCATCGATTTTACAAGTCGTCGAAGAGTAGGCGAGAGAAAGGTGGAAACTTTTTCTCTCATAACTGCGCGAAAACTTGTATTCCGGCTCAAAACAACGGCATAAATCGTTTTAGACCGAAACTAGCAAGATTCACGAGCATCGATTTTACAAGTAGTGGAAGAGTAGACGAGAGAAAGGTGGCAACTTTTTCTCTCAGAACTGCGCGAAAACACGTATTCCGGCTCAAAACAACGGGATACATCGTTTTAGATCGAAACTAGCAAGATTCACGAGCATCGATTTTACAAGCCGTCGAAGAGTAGACGAGAGAAAGGTGGCAACTTTTTCTCTCAGAACTCCGCGAAAACACGTATTCCGGCTCAAAACAACGGGATACATCGTTTTAGATCGAAACTAGCAAGATTCACGAGCATCGATTTTACAAGTCGTCGAAGAGTAGACGAGAGAGAGCTGAAAACTTTTTATCTCAGAACTGCGCGAAAACTTGTATTCTGGTTCAAACCAACGGGATACATCGTTTTAGATCGAAACTAGCAAGATTCACGAGCCTCGATGTTACAAGTCGTCGAAGAGTAGACGAGAGAAAGGTGGAAACTTTTTCTCTCAGAACTGCGCGAAAACTTGTATTCCGGCTCAAAACAACGGGATACATCGTTTTAGATCGAAACTAGCAAGATTCACGAGCATCATTTTTACAAGTCGCCGAAGAGTAGACCAGTGAAAGGTGTAAACTTTCTCTCTCAGAACTGCCCGAAAACTTGTATTCCGGCTCAAAACAACGAGATACATCGTTTTAGATCGAAACTAGCAAGATTCACGAGCATCGATTTTACAAGTCGTCGAAGAGTAGACGAGAGAGAGCTGAAAACTTTTTATCTCAGAACTGCGCGAAAACTTGTATTCTGGTTCAAACCAACGGGATACATCGTTTTAGATCGAAACTAGCAAGATTCACGAGCCTCGATTTTACAAGTCGTCGAAGAGTAGACGAGAGAAAGGTGGAAACTTTTTCTCTCACAACTGCGCGAAAACTTGTATTCCGGCTCAAAACAACGGGATACATCGTCTTAGATCGAAACTAGCAAGATTCACGAGCATCGATTTTACAAGTCGTCGAAGTGTAGACGAGAGAAAGGTGGAAACTTTTTCTCTCAGAACTGCGCGAAAACTTGTATTCCGGCTCAAACAACGGGATACATCGTTTTAGATCGAAACTAGCAAGATTCACGAGCATCGATTTTACAAGTCGTCGAAGAGTAGACGAGAGAGAGCTGAAAACTTTTTATCTCAGAACTGCGCGAAAACTTGTATTCCGGCTCAAAACAACGTGATACATCGTTTTAGATCGAAACTAGCAAGATTCTCGAGCATCGATTTTACAAGTCGTCGAAGAGTAGACTATAGGAAGGTGGAAACCTTTTCTCTCAGAACTGCGCTAAAACTTGTATTCCGGCTCAAAACAACGGGATACATCGTTTTAGATCGAAACTAGCAAGATTCTCGAGCATCGATTTTACAAGTCGTCGAAGAGTAGGCGAGAGAAAGGTGGAAACTTATTCTCTCATAACTGCGCGAAAACTTGTATTCCGGCTCAAAACAACGGGATACATCGTTTTAGATCGAAACTAGCAAGATTCACGAGCATCGATTTTACAAGTCGTCGAAGAGTAGACGAGAGAAAGGTGGCAACTTTTTCTCTCAGAACTGCGCGAAAACACGTATTCCGGCTCAAAACAACGGGATACATCGTTTTAGATCGAAACTAGCAAGATTCACGAGCATCGATTTTACAAGTCGTCGAAGAGTAGACGAGAGAAAGGTGGCAACTTTTTCTCTCAGAACTGCGCGAAAACATGTATTCCGGCTCAAAACAACGGGATACATCGTTTTAGATCGAAACTAGCAAGATTCACGAGCATCGATTTTACAAGTCGTCGAAGAGTAGACGAGAGAGAGCTGAAAACTTTTTATCTCAGAACTGCGCGAAAACTTGTATTCTGGTTCAAACCAACGGGATACATCGTTTTAGATCGAAACTAGCAAGATTCACGAGCCTCGATTTTACAAGTCGTCGAAGTGTAGACGAGAGAAAAGTGGAAACTTTTTCTCTCAGAACTGCGCGAAAACTTGTATTCCGGCTCAAACAACGGGATACATCGTTTTAGATCGAAACTAGCAAGATTCACGAGCATCGATTTTACAAGTCATCGAAGAGTAGACGAGAGAGAGCTGAAAACTTTTTATCTCAGAACTGCGCGAAAACTTGTATTCCGGCTCAAAACAACGGGATACATCGTTTTAGATCGAAACTAGCAAGATTCTCGAGCATCGAATTTACAAGTCGTCAAAGAGTAGACGATAGAAAGGTGGAAACTTTTTCTCTCAGAACTGCGCAAAAAACTTGTATTCCGGCTCAAAACAACGGGATACATCGTTTTAGATCGAAACTAGCAAGATTCTCGAGCATCGATTTTACAAGTCGTCGAAGAGTAGGCGAGAGAAAGGTGGAAACTTTTTCTCTCATAACTGCGCGAAAACTTGTATTCCGGCTCAAAACAACGGCATACATCGTTTTAGACCGAAACTAGCAAGATTCACGAGCATCGATTTTACAAGTAGTGGAAGAGTAGACGAGAGAAAGGTGGCAACTTTTTCTCTCAGAACTGCGCGAAAACACGTATTCCGGCTCAAAACAACGGGATACATCGTTTTAGATCGAAACTAGCAAGATTCACGAGCATCGATTTTACAAGCCGTCGAAGAGTAGACGAGAGAAAGGTGGCAACTTTTTGTCTCAGAACTCCGCGAAAACACGTATTCCGGCTCAAAACAACGGGATACATCGTTTTAGATCGAAACTAGCAAGATTCACGAGCATCGATTTTACAAGTCGTCGAAGAGTAGACGAGAGAGAGCTGAAAACTTTTTATCTCAGAACTGCGCGAAAACTTGTATTCTGATTCAAACCAACGGGATACATCGTTTTAGATCGAAACTAGCAAGATTCACGAGCCTCGATGTTACAAGTCGTCGAAGAGTAGACGAGAGAAAGGTGGAAACTTTTTCTCTCAGAACTGCGCGAAAACTTGTATTCCGGCTCAAAACAACGGGATACATCGTTTTAGATCGAAACTAGCAAGATTCACGAGCATCATTTTTACAAGTCGCCGAAGAGTAGACCAGTGAAAGGTGTAAACTTTCTCTCTCAGAACTGCCCGGAAACTTGTATTCCGGCTCAAAACAACGAGATACATCGTTTTAGATCGAAACTAGCAAGATTCACGAGCATCGATTTTACAAGTCGTCGAAGAGTAGACGAGAGAGAGCTGAAAACTTTTTATCTCAGAACTGCGCGAAAACTTGTATTCTGGTTCAAACCAACGGGATACATCGTTTTAGATCGAAACTAGCAAGATTCACGAGCCTCGATTTTACAAGTCGTCGAAGAGTAGACGAGAGAAAGGTGGAAACTTTTTCTCTCACAACTGCGCGAAAACTTGTATTCCGGCTCAAAACAACGGGATACATCGTCTTAGATCGAAACTAGCAAGATTCACGAGCATCGATTTTACAAGTCGTCGAAGTGTAGACGAGAGAAAGGTGGAAACTTTTTCTCTCAGAACTGCGCGAAAACTTGTATTCCGGCTCAAACAACGGGATACATCGTTTTAGATCGAAACTAGCAAGATTCACGAGCATCGATTTTACAAGTCGTCGAAGAGTAGACGAGAGAGAGCTGAAAACTTTTTATCTCAGAACTGCGCGAAAACTTGTATTCCGGCTCAAAACAACGTGATACATCGTTTTAGATCGAAACTAGCAAGATTCTCGAGCATCGATTTTACAAGTCGTCGAAGAGTAGACTATAGGAAGGTGGAAACCTTTTCTCTCAGAACTGCGCTAAAACTTGTATTCCGGCTCAAAACAACGGGATACATCGTTTTAGATCGAAACTAGCAAGATTCTCGAGCATCGATTTTACAAGTCGTCGAAGAGTAGGCGAGAGAAAGGTGGAAACTTATTCTCTCATAACTGCGCGAAAACTTGTATTCCGGCTCAAAACAACGGGATACATCGTTTTAGATCGAAACTAGCAAGATTCACGAGCATCGATTTTACAAGTCGTCGAAGAGTAGACGAGAGAAAGGTGGCAACTTTTTCTCTCAGAACTGCGCGAAAACACGTATTCCGGCTCAAAACAACGGGATACATCGTTTTAGATCGAAACTAGCAAGATTCACGAGCATCGATTTTACAAGTCGTCGAAGAGTAGACGAGAGAAAGGTGGCAACTTTTTCTCTCAGAACTGCGCGAAAACACGTATTCCGGCTCAAAACAACCGAATACATCGTTTTAGATCGAAACAAGCAAGATTCACGAGCATCGATTTTACAAGTCGTCGAAGAGTAGACGAGAGAGAGCTGAAAACTTTTTATCTCAGAACTGCGCGAAAACTTGTATTCTGGTTCAAACCAACGGGATACATCGTTTTAGATCGAAACTAGCAAGATTCACGAGCCTCGATTTTACAAGTCGTCGAAGAGTAGACGAGAGAAAGGTGGAAACTTTTTCTCTCACAACTGCGCGAAAACTTGTATTCCGGCTCAAAACAACGGGATACATCGTTTTAGATCGAAACTAGCAAGATTCACGAGCATCATTTTTACAAGTCGTCGAAGAGTAGACGAGAGAAAGGTGTAAACTTTTTCTCTCAGAACTGCGCGAAAACTTGTATTCTGGCTCAAAACAACGGGATACATCGTTTTAGATCGAAACTAGCAAGATTCAAGAGCCTCGATTTTACAAGTCGTCGAAGAGTAGACGAGAGAAAGGTGGAAACTTTTTATCTCAGAACTGCGCGAAAACTTGTATTCTGGTTCAAACCAACGGGATACATCGTTTTAGATCGAAACTAGCAAGATTCACGAGCCTCGATTTTACAAGTCGTCGAAGAGTAGACGAGAGAAAGGTGGAAACTTTTTCTCTCAGAACTGCGCGAAAACTTGTATTCCGGCTCAAAACAACGGGATACATCGTTTTAGATCGAAACTAGCAAGATTCAAGAGCATCATTTTTACAAGTCGTCGAAGAGTAGACCAGTGAAAGGTGTAAACTTTCTCTCTCAGAACTGCCCGAAAACTTGTATTCCGGCTCAAAACAACGAGATACATCGCTTTAGAACTAAACTTGCAATATTCACGAGCATCGATTTTACAAGTCGTCGAAGTGTAGACGAGAGAAAAGTGGAAACTTTTTCTCTCAGAACTGCGCGAAAACTTGTATTCCGGCTCAAACAACGGGATACATCGTTTTAGATCGAAACTAGCAAGATTCACGAGCATAGATTTTACAAGTCATCGAAGAGTAGACGAGAGAGAGCTGAAAACCTTTTATCTCAGAACTGCGCGAAAACTTGTATTCCGGCTCAAAACAACGGGATACATCGTTTTAGATCGAAACTAGCAAGATTCTCGAGCATCGATTTTACAAGTCGTCGAAGAGTAGACGATAGAAAGGTTTAAACTTTTTCTCTCAGAACTGCGCAAAAAACTTGTATTCCGGCTCAAAACAACGGGATACATCGTTTTAGATCGAAACTAGCAAGATTCACGAGCATCATTTTTACAAGTCATCGAAGAGTAGACGAGAGAAAGGTGGAAACTTATTCTCTCATAACTGCGCGAAAACTTGTATTCCGGCTCAAAACAACGGGATACATCGTTTTAGATCGAAACTAGCAAGATTCACGAGCATCGATTTACAAGTAGTCGAAGAGTAGACGAGAGAAAGGTGGCAACTTTTTCTCTCAGAACTGCGCGAAAACACGTATTCCGGCTCAAAACAACCGGATACATCGTTTTAGATCGAAACTAGCAAGATTCACGAGCATCGATTTTACAAGTCGTCGAAGAGTAGACGAGAGAGAGCTGAAAACTTTTTATCTCAGAACTGCGCGAAAACTTGTATTCTGGTTCAAACCAACGGGATACATCGTTTTAGATCGAAACTAGCAAGATTCACGAGAATCGATTTTACAAGTCGTCGAAGAGTAGACGAGAGAAAGGTGGAAACTTTTTCTCTCACAACTGCGCGAAAACTTGTATTCCGGCTCAAAACAACGGGATACATCGTTTTAGATCGAAACTAGCAAGATTCACGAGCATCATTTTTACAATTCGTCGAAGAGTAGACGAGAGAAAGGTGGAAACTTTTTCTCTCAGAACTGCGCGAAAACTTGTATTCTGGCTCAAAACAACGGGATACATCGTTTTAGATCGAAACTAGCAAGATTCAAGAGCCTCGATTTTACAAGTCGTCGAAGAGTAGACGAGAGAAAGGTGGAAACTTTTTATCTAAGAACTGCGCGAAAACTTGTATTCTGGTTCAAACCAACGGGATACATCGTTTTAGATCGAAACTAGCAAGATTCACGAGCCTCGATTTTACAAGTCGTCGAAGAGTAGACGAGAGAAAGGTGGAAACTTTTTCTCTCAGAACTACGCGAAAACTTGTATTCCGGCTCAAAACAACGGGATACATCGTTTTAGATCGAAACTAGCAAGATTCACGAGCATCATTTTTACAAGTCGTCGAAGAGTAGACCAGTGAAAGGTGTAAACTTTCTCTCTCAGAACTGCCCGAAAACTTGTATTCCGGCTCAAAACAACGAGATACATCGCTTTAGATCTAAACTTGCAAAATTCACGAGCATCGATTTTACAAGTCGTCGAAGTGTAGAGAGAAAAGTGGAAACTTTTTCTCTCAGAACTGCGCGAAAACTTGTATTCCGGCTCAAACAACGGGATACATCGTTTTAGATCGAAACTAGCAAGATTCACGAGCATAGATTTTACAAGTCATCGAAGAGTAGACGAGAGAGAGCTGAAAACTTTTTATCTCAGAACTGCGCGAAAACTTGTATTCCGGCTCAAAACAACGGGATACATCGTTTTAGATCGAAACTAGCAAGATTCTCGAGCATCGATTTTACAAGTCGTCGAAGGGTAGACGATAGAAAGGTTTAAACTTTTTCTCTCAGAACTGCGCGAAAACTTGTATTCTGGTTCAAACCAACGGGATACATCGTTTTAGATCGAAACTAGCAAGATTCACGAGCCTGGATTTTACAAATCGTCGAAGAGTAGACGAGAGAAAGGTGGAAACTTTTTCTCTCAGAACTGCGCGAAAACTTGTATTCCGGCTCAAAACAACGGGATACATCGTTTTAGATCGAAACTAGCAAGATTCACGAGCCTCGATTTTACAAGTCGTCGAAGAGTAGACGAGAGAAAGGTGGCAACTTTTTCTCTCAGAACTGCGCGAAAACTTGGATACCGGCTCAAAACAACGGGAAACATCGTTTTAGATCGAAACTAGCAAGATTCACGAGCATCGATTTTACAAGTCGTCGAAGAGTAGACGAGAGAAAGGTGTAAACCTTTTCTCTCAGAACTGCGCGAAAACTTGTATTCCGGCTCAAAACAAGGGGATACATCGTTTTAGATCGAAACTAGCAAGAATCACGAGCATCGCTTTTACAAGTCGTCGAAGAGTAGAGGAGAGAAAGGTGTAAACTTTTTCTCTCAGAACTGCGCGAAAACTTGTATTCCGGCTCAAAACAACGAGATACATCGCTTTAGATCTAAACTTGCAAAATTCACGAGCATCGATTTTACAAGTCGTCGAAGTGTAGAGAGAAAAGTGGAAACTTTTTCTCTCAGAACTGCGCGAAAACTTGTATTCCGGCTCAAACAACGGGATACATCGTTTTAGATCGAAACTAGCAAGATTCACGAGCATAGATTTTACAAGTCATCGAAGAGTAGACGAGAGAGAGCTGAAAACTTTTTATCTCAGAACTGCGCGAAAACTTGTATTCCGGCTCAAAACAACGGGATACATCGTTTTAGATCGAAACTAGCAAGATTCTCGAGCATCGATTTTACAAGTCGTCGAAGAGTAGACGATAGAAAGGTTTAAACTTTTTCTCTCAGAACTGCGCGAAAACTTGTATTCCGGCTCAAAACAACGGGATACATCGTTTTAGATCGAAACTAGCAAGATTCACGAGCATCATTTTTACAAGTCGTCGAAGAGTAGACGAGAGAAAGGTGGAAACTTTTTCTCTCAGAACTGCGCGAAAACATGTATTCCGGCTCAAAACAACGGGATACATCGTTTTAGATCGAAACTAGCAAGATTCTCGAGCGTCGATTTTACAAGTAGTCGAAGAGTAGACGAGAGAAAGGTGGCAACTTTTTCTCTCAGAACTGCGCGAAAACACGTATTCCGGCTCAAAACAACCGGATACATCGTTTTAGATCGAAACTAGCAAGATTCACGAGCATCGATTTTACAAGTCGTCGAAGAGTAGACGAGAGAGAGCTGAAAACTTTTTATCTCAGAACTGCGCGAAAACTTGTATTCTGGTTCAAACCAACGGGATACATCGTTTTAGATCGAAACTAGCAAGATTCACGAGAATCGATTTTACAAGTCGTCGAAGAGTAGACGAGAGAAAGGTGGAAACTTTTTCTCTCACAACTGCGCGAAAACTTGTATTCCGGCTCAAAACAACGGGATACATCGTTTTAGATCGAAACTAGCAAGATTCACGAGCATCATTTTTACAATTCGTCGAAGAGTAGACGAGAGAAAGGTGGAAACTTTTTCTCTCAGAACTGCGCGAAAACTTGTATTCTGGCTCAAAACAACGGGATACATCGTTTTAGATCGAAACTAGCAAGATTCAAGAGCCTCGATTTTACAAGTCGTCGAAGAGTAGACGAGAGAAAGGTGGAAACTTTTTATCTAAGAACTGCGCGAAAACTTGTATTCTGGTTCAAACCAACGGGATACATCGTTTTAGATCGAAACTAGCAAGATTCACGAGCCTCGATTTTACAAGTCGTCGAAGAGTAGACGAGAGAAAGGTGGAAACTTTTTCTCTCAGAACTACGCGAAAACTTGTATTCCGGCTCAAAACAACGGGATACATCGTTTTAGATCGAAACTAGCAAGATTCACGAGCATCATTTTTACAAGTCGTCGAAGAGTAGACCAGTGAAAGGTGTAAACTTTCTCTCTCAGAACTGCCCGAAAACTTGTATTCCGGCTCAAAACAACGAGATACATCGCTTTAGATCTAAACTTGCAAAATTCACGAGCATCGATTTTACAAGTCGTCGAAGTGTAGAGAGAAAAGTGGAAACTTTTTCTCTCAGAACTGCGCGAAAACTTGTATTCCGGCTCAAACAACGGGATACATCGTTTTAGATCGAAACTAGCAAGATTCACGAGCATAGATTTTACAAGTCATCGAAGAGTAGACGAGAGAGAGCTGAAAACTTTTTATCTCAGAACTGCGCGAAAACTTGTATTCCGGCTCAAAACAACGGGATACATCGTTTTAGATCGAAACTAGCAAGATTCTCGAGCATCGATTTTACAAGTCGTCGAAGGGTAGACGATAGAAAGGTTTAAACTTTTTCTCTCAGAACTGCGCGAAAACTTGTATTCTGGTTCAAACCAACGGGATACATCGTTTTAGATCGAAACTAGCAAGATTCACGAGCCTGGATTTTACAAATCGTCGAAGAGTAGACGAGAGAAAGGTGGAAACTTTTTCTCTCAGAACTGCGCGAAAACTTGTATTCCGGCTCAAAACAACGGGATACATCGTTTTAGATCGAAACTAGCAAGATTCACGAGCATCATTTTTACAAGTTGTCGAAGAGTAGACGAGAGAAAGGTGGAAACTTTTTCTCTCAGAACTGCGCGAAAACTTGTATTCTGGCTCAAAACAACGGGATACATCGTTTTAGATCGAAACTAGCAAGATTCAAGAGCCTCGATTTTACAAGTCGTCGAAGAGTAGACGAGAGAAAGGTGGCAACTTTTTCTCTCAGAACTGCGCGAAAACATGTATTCAGGCACAAAACAACGGGATACATCGTTTTAGATCGAAACTAGCAAGATTCTCGAGCGTCGATTTTACAAGTAGTCGAAGAGTAGACGAGAGAAAGGTGGAAACTTTTTCTCTCGGAACTGCGCGAAAATTGTATTCCGGCTCAAAACAACGGGATACATCGTTTTAGATCGAAACTAGCAAGATTCACGAGCATCGATTTTACAAGTCGTCGAAGTGTAGACGAGAGAAAGGTGGAAACTTTTTTCTCTCAGAACTGCGCGAAAACTTGTATTCCGTCTCAAAACAACGGAACACATCGTTTTAGATCGAAACTAGAAAGATTCTCGAGCATCGATTATACAAGTCGTCGAAGAGTAGACGAGAGAAAGGTGGAAACTTTTTCTCTCAGAACTGCGCGAAAACGTGTATTCCTGCTCAAAACAACGGGATACATCGTTTTAAATCGAAAGTAGCGACATTTACGCACTTCTATTTTACAAGTCGTGGAAGAGCAGACGAGAGAGAGTTGAAAACTTTTTATCTGAGAACTGCGGGAAAACTTTTATTCCGGCTCAAAACAACGGGACACATCGTTTTAGATTGAAACTAGCTAGATTCACGAGCATCGATTTTAAAAGCCGGCGAAGAGTAGACGAGAGTTAGGTGTAAACGTTTTCTCTCAGAACTGCGCGAAAACTTGTATTCCGGCTCAAAACAACGAGATACATCGCTTTAGATCTAAACTTGCAAGATTCACGAGCATCGATTTTACAAGTCGTCGAAGAGTAGACGATAGAAAGGTTTAAACTTTTTCTCTCAGAACTGCGCAAAAAACTCGTATTCCGGCGCAAAACAACGGGATACATCGTTTTAGATCGAAACTAGCAAGATTCTCGAGCATCGATTTTACAAGTCGTCGAAGAGTAGGCGAGAGAAAGGTGGAAACGTTTTCTCTCATAACTGCGCGAAAACTTGTATTCCGGCTCAAAACAACGGGATACATCGTTTTAGACCGAAACTAGCAAGATTCACGAGCATCGATTTTACAAGTCGTCGAAGAGTAGACGAGAGAGAGCTGAAAACTTTTTATCTCAGAACTGCGCGAAAACTTGTATTCTGGTTCAAACCAACGGGATACATCGTTTTAGATCGAAACTAGCAAGATTCACGAGCCTCGATTTTACAAGTCGTCGAAGAGTAGACGAGAGAAAGGTGGAAACTTTTTCTCTCAGAACTGCGCGAAAACTTGTATTCCGGCTCAAAACAACGGGATACATCGTTTTAGATCGAAACTAGCAAGATTCACGAGCATCATTTTTACAAGTCGTCGAAGAGTAGACGAGAGAAAGGTGGAAACTTTTTCTCTCAGAACTGCGCGAAAACTTGTATTCTGGCTCAAAACAACGGGATACATCGTTTTAGATCGAAACTAGCAAGATTCAAGAGCCTCGATTTTACAAGTCGTCGAAGAGTAGACGAGAGAAAGGTGGCAACTTTTTCTCTCAGAACTGCGCTAAAACATGTATTCCGGCTCAAAACAACGGGATACATCGTTTTAGATCGAAACTAGCAAGATTCTCGAGCGTCGATTTTACAAGTAGTCGAAGAGTAGACGAGAGAAAGGTGGAAACTTTTTCTCTCGGAACTGCGCGAAAATTGTATTCCGGCTCAAAACAACGGGATACATCGTTTTAGATCGAAACTAGCAAGATTCACGAGCATCATTTTTACAAGTCGTCGAAGAGTAGACCAGTGAAAGGTGTAAACTTTCTCTCTCAGAACTGCCCGAAAACTTGTATTCCGGCTCAAAACAACGAGATACATCGTTTTAGATCTAAACTTGCAAGATTCACGAGCATCGATTTTACAAGTCGTCGAAGTGTAGACGAGAGAAAAGTGGAAACTTTTTCTCTCAGAACTGCGCGAAAACTTGTATTCCGGCTCAAACAACGGGATACATCGTTTTAGATCGAAACTAGCAAGATTCACGAGCATCGATTTTACAAGTCATCGAAGAGTAGACGAGAGAGAGCTGAAAACTTTTTATCTCAGAACTGCGCGAAAACTTGTATTCCGGCTCAAAACAACGGGATACATCGTTTTAGATCGAAACTAGCAAGATTCTCGAGCATCGAATTTACAAGTCGTCAAAGAGTAGACGATAGAAAGGTGGAAACTTTTTCTCTCAGAACTGCGCAAAAAACTTCTATTCCGGCTCAAAACAACGGGATACATCGTTTTAGATCGAAACTAGCAAGATTCTCGAGCATCAATTTTACAAGTCGTCGAAGAGTAGGCGAGAGAAAGGTGGAAACTTTTTCTCTCATAACTGCGAGAAAACTTGTATTCCGGCTCAAAACAACGGGATACATCGTTTTAGACCGAAACTAGCAAGATTCACGAGCATCGATTTTACAAGTAGTCGAAGAGTAGACGAGAGAAAGGTGGCAACTTTTTCTCTCAGAACTGCGCGAAAACACGTATTCCGGCTCAAAACAACCGGATACATCGTTTTAGATTGAAATTAGCAAGATTCACGAGCATCGATTTTACAAGTCGTCGAAGAGTAGACGAGAGAGAGCTGAAAACTTTTTATCTCAGAACTGCGCGAAAACTTGTATTCTGGTTCAAACCAACGGGATACATCGTTTTAGATCGAAACTAGCAAGATTCACGAGAATAGATTTTACAAGTCGTCGAAGAGTAGACGAGAGAAAGGTGGAAACTTTTTCTCTCACAACTGCGCGAAAACTTGTATTCCGGCTCAAAACAACGGGATACATCGTTTTAGATCGAAACTAGCAAGATTCACGAGCATCATTTTTACAAATCGTCGAAGAGCAGACGAGAGAAAGGTGGAAACTTTTTCTCTCAGAACTGCGCGAAAACTTGTATTCTGGCTCAAAACAACGGGATACATCGTTTTAGATCGAAACTAGCAAGATTCAAGAGCCTCGATTTTACAAGTCGTCGAAGAGTAGACGAGAGAAAGGTGGAAACTTTTTCTCTCAGAACTGCGCGAAAACGTGTATTCCTGCTCAAAACAACGGGATACATCGTTTTAAATCGAAAGTAGCGACATTTACGCACTTCTATTTTACAAGTCGTGGAAGAGTAGACGAGAGAGAGTTGAAAACTTTTTATCTGAGAACTGCGGGAAAACTTGTATTCCGGCTCAAAACAACGGGACACATCGTTTTAGATTGAAACTAGCTAGATTCACGAGCATCGATTTTAAAAGCCGGCGAAGAGTAGACGAGAGTTAGGTGTAAACGTTTTCTCTCAGAACTGCGCGAAAACTTGTATTCCGGCTCAAAACAACGAGATACATCGCTTTAGATCTAAACTTGCAAGATTCACGAGCATCGATTTTACAAGTCGTCGAAGTGTAGACGAGAGAAAAGTGGAAACTTTTTCTCTCAGAACTGCGCGAAAACTTGTATTCCGGCTCAAACAACGGGATACATCGTTTTAGATCGAAAGTAGCAAGATTCACGAGCATAGATTTTACAAGTCATCGAAGAGTAGACGAGAGAGAGCTGAAAACTTTTTATCTCAGAACTGCGCGAAAACTTGTATTCCGGCTCAAAACAACGGGATACATCGTTTTAGATCGAAACTAGCAAGATTCTCGAGCATCGATTTTACAGGTCGTCGAAGAGTAGACGATAGAAAGGTTTAAACTTTTTCTCTCAGAACTGCGCAAAAAACTTGTATTCCGGCGCAAAACAACGGGATACATCGTTTTAGATCGAAACTAGCAAGATTCTCGAGCATCGATTTTACAAGTCGTCGAAGAGTAGGCGAGAGAAAGGTGGAAACGTTTTCTCTCATAACTGCGCGAAAACTTGTATTCCGGCTCAAAACAACGGGATACATCGTTTTAGACCGAAACTAGCAAGATTCACGAGCATCGATTTTACAAGTCGTCGAAGAGTAGACGAGAGAAAGGTGGCAACTTTTTCTCTCAGAACTGCGCGAAAACACGTATTCCGGCTCAAAACAACCGGATACATCGTTTTGGATCGAAACTAGCAAGATTCACGAGCATCGATTTTACAAGTCGTCGAAGAGTAGACGAGAGAGAGCTGAAAACTTTTTATCTCAGAACTGCGCGAAAACTTGTATTCTGGTTCAAACCAACGGGATACATCGTTTTAGATCGAAACTAGCAAGATTCACGAGCCTCGATTTTACAAGTCGTCGAAGAGTAGACGAGAGAAAGGTTGAAACTTTTTCTCTCAGAACTGCGCGAAAACTTGTATTCCGGCTCAAAACAACGGGATACATCGTTTTAGATCGAAACTAGCAAGATTCACGAGCATCATTTTTACAAGTCGTCGAAGAGTAGACGAGAGAAAGGTGGAAACTTTTTCTCTCAGAACTGCGCGAAAACTTGTATTCTGGCTCAAAACAACGGGATACATCGTTTTAGATCGAAACAAGCAAGATTCAAGAGCCTCGATTTTACAAGTCGTCGAAGAGTAGACGAGAGAAAGGTGGCAACTTTTTCTCTCAGAACTGCGCGAAAACATGTTCTCCGGATCAAAACAACGGGATACATCGTTTTAGATCGAAACTAGCAAGATTCTCGAGCGTCGATTTTACAAGTAGTCGAAGAGTAGACGAGAGAAAGGTGGAAACTTTTTCTCTCGGAACTGCGCGAAAATTGTATTCCGGCTCAAAACAACGGGATACATCGTTTTAGATCGAAACTAGCAAGATTCACGAGCATCGATTTTACAAGTCGTCGAAGTGTACACGAGAGAAAGGTGGAAACTTTTTTCCCTCAGAACTGCGCGAAAACTTGTATTCCGTCTCAAAACAACGGAACACATCGTTTTAGATCGAAACTAGAAAGATTCTCGAGCATTGAATATACAAGTCGTCGAAGAGTAGACGAGAGAAAGGTGGAAACTTTTTCTCTCAGAACTGCGCGAAAACGTGTATTCCTGCTCAAAACAACGGGATACATCGTTTTAAATCGAAAGTAGCGACATTTACGCACTTCTATTTTACAAGTCGTGGAAGAGTAGACGAGAGAGAGTTGAAAACTTTTTATCTGAGAACTGCGGGAAAACTTGTATTCCGGCTCAAAACAACGGGACACATCGTTTTAGATTGAAACTAGCTAGATTCACGAGCATCGATTTTAAAAGCCGGCGAAGAGTAGACGAGAGTTAGGTGTAAACGTTTTCTCTCAGAACTGCGCGAAAACTTGTATTCCGGCTCAAAACAACGGGGTACACCGTTTTAGATCGAAACTGGCAAGATTCTCGAGCATCGATTATACAAGTCGTCGAAGAGTAGACGAGAGAAAGGTGGAAACTTTTTCTCTCAGAACTGCGCGAAAACTTGTATTCTGGCTCAAAACAGTTGGGAAACACCGTTTTAGATCGAAACTAGCAAGATTCACGAGCATCGATTTTACAAGTCGTCGAAGAGTAGACGAGAGAGAGCTGAAAACTTTTTATCTCAGAACTGCGCGAAAACTTGTATTCCGGCTCAAAACAACGGGATACATCGTTTTAGATCGAAACTAGCAAGATTCTCGAGCATCGATTTTACAAGTCGTCGAAGAGTAGACGATAGAAAGGTGGAAACTTTTTCTCTCAGAACTGCGCTAAAACTTGTATTCCGGCTCAAAACAACGGGATACATCGTTTTAGATCAAACTAGCAATATTCTCGAGCATCGATTTTACAAGTCGTCGAAGAGTAGGCGAGAGAAAGGTGGAAACTTTTTCTCTCATAACTGCGCGAAAACTTGTATTCCGGCTCAAAACAACGAGATAGATCGTTCTAGATCGAAACTAGCAAGATTCTCGAGCATCGATTTTACAAGTCGTCGAAGAGTAGACGATAGAAAGGTGGAAACTTTTTCTCTCAGAACTGCGCTAAAACTTGTATTCCGGCTCAAAACAACGGGATACATCGTTTTAGATCGAAACTAGCAAGATTCTCGAGCATCGATTTTACAAGTCGTCGAAGAGTAGGCGAGAGAAAGGTGGAAACTTTTTCTCTCATAACTGCGCGAAAACTTGTCTTCCGGCTCAAAACAACGGGATACATCGTTTTAGATCAAACTAGCAAGATTCACGAGCATCGATTTTACAAGTCGTCGAAGAGTAGACGAGAGAAAGGTGGCAACTTTTTCTCTCAGAACTGCGCGAAAACACGTATTCCGGCTGAAAACAACGGGATACATCGTTTTAGATCGAAACTAGCAAGATTCACGGGCATCGATTTTACAAGTCGTCGAAGAGTAGACAAGAGAGAGCTGAAAACTTTTTATCTCAGAACTGCGCGAAAACTTGTATTCTGGTTCAAAACAACGGGATACATCGTTTTAGATCGAAACTAGCAAGATTCACGAGCCTCGATTTTACAAGTCGTCGAAGAGTAGACGAGAGAAAGGTGGAAACTTTTTCTCTCAGAACTGCGCGAAAACTTGTATTCCGGCTCAAAACAACGGGATACATCGTTTTAGATCGAAACTAGCAAGATTCACGAGCATCATTTTTACAAGTCGTCGAAGAGTAGACCAGTGAAAGGTGTAAACTTTTTCTCTCAGAACTGCCCGAAAACTTGTAATCCGGCTCAAGACAACGAGATACATCGTTTTAAATCGAAACTAGCAAGATTCACGAGCATCGATTTTACAAGTCGTCGAAGTGTAGACGAGAGAAAAGTGGAAACTTTTTCTCTCAGAACTGCGCGAAAACTTGTATTCCGGCTCAAAACATTTGGGAAACACCGTTTTAGATCGAAACTAGCAAGATTCACGAGCATCGATTTTACAAGTCGTCGAAGAGTAGACGAGAGAAAGGTGGAAACTTTTTCTCTCGGAACTGCGCGAAAACTTGTATTCCGTCTCAAAACAACGGAACACATCGTTTTAGATCGAAACTAGAAAGATTCTCGAGCATCGATTATACAAGTCGTCGAAGAGTAGACGAGAGAAAGGTGGAAACTTTTTCTCTCAGAACTGCGCGAAAACGTGTATTCCTGCTCAAAACAACGGGATACATCGTTTTAAATCGAACGTAGCGACATTTACGCACTTCGATTTTACAAGTCGTCGAAGAGTAGACGAGAGAGAGCTGAAAACTTTTTATCTCAGAACTGCGCGAAGACTTGTATTCTGGTTCAAACTAACGGGATACATCGTTTTAGATCGAAACTAGCAAGATTCACGAGCCTCGATTTTACAAGTCGTCGAAGAGTAGACGAGAGAAAGGTGGAAACTTTTTCTCTCAGAACTGCGCGAAAACTTGTATTCCTGCTCAAAACAACGAGATACATCGTTTTAGATCGAAACTAGCAAGATTCACGAGCATCGATTTTACAAGTCGTCGAAGAGTAGACGAGAGAGAGCTGAAAACTTTTTATCTCAGAACTGCGCGAAAACTTGTATTCTGGTTCAAACCAACGGGATACATCGTTTTAGATCGAAACTAGCAAGATTCACGAGCCTCGATTTTACAAGTCGTCGAAGAGTAGACGAGAGAAAGGTGGAAACTTTTTCTCTCAGAACTGCGCGAAAACTTGTATTCCGGCTCAAAACAACGGGATACATCGTTTTAGATCGAAACTAGCAAGATTCACGAGCATCATTTTTACAAGTCGTCGAAGAGTAGACGAGAGAAAGGTGGAAACTTTTTCTCTCGGAACTGCGCGAAAACTTGTATTCCGGCTCAAAACAACGGGATACATCGTTTTAGATTGAAACTAGCAAGATTCACGAGCATCGATTTTACAAGTCGTCGAAGTGTAGACGAGAGAAAGGTGGAAACTTTTTTCTCTCAGAACTGCGCGAAAACTTGTATTCCGTCTCAAAACAACGGAACACATCGTTTTAGATCGAAACTAGAAAGATTCTCGAGCATCGATTATACAAGTCGTCGAAGAGTAGACGAGAGAAAGGTGGAAACTTTTTCTCTCAGAACTGCGCGAAAACGTGTATTCCTGCTCAAAACAACGGGATACATCGTTTTAAATCGAAAGTAGCGACATTTACGCACTTCGATTTCACAAGTCGTGGAAGAGTAGACGAGAGAGAGTTGAAAAATATAATCTGAGAACCTCGGGAAAACTTGTATTCCGGCTCAAAACAACGGGGTACACCGTTTTAGATCGAAACTGGCAAGATTCTCGAGCATCGAATATACAAGTCGTCGAAGAGTAGACGAGAGAAAGGTGGAAACTTTTTCTCTCAGAACTGCGCGAAAACTTGTATTCCGGCTCAAAACAGTTGGGAAACACCGTTTTAGATCGAAACTAGCAAGATTCACGAGCATCAATTTTACAAGTCGTCGAAGAGTAGACGAGAGAGAGCTGAAAACTTTTTCTATCATAACTGCGCGAAAACTTGTATTCTGGCTCAAAACAACGAGATAAATCGTTTTAGATCGAAACTAGCAAGATTCTAGAGCATCGATTTTACAAGTCGTCGAAGAGTAGACGATAGAAAGATGGAAACTTTTTCTCTCAGAACTGCGCTAAAACTTGTATTCCGGCTCAAAACAACGGGATACATCGTTTTAGATCGAAACTAGCAAGATTCACGAGCATCGATTTTACAAGTCGTCGAAGTGTAGACGAGAGAAAAGTGGAAACTTTTTCTCTCAGAACTGCGCGAAAACTTGTATTCCGGCTCAAAACATTTGGGAAACACCGTTTTAGATCGAAACTAGCAAGATTCACGAGCATCGATTTTACAAGTCGTCGAAGAGTAGACGAGAGAGAGCTGAAAACTTTTTCTCTCAGAACTGCGCGAAAACTTGTATTCTGGCTCAAAACAACGGGATCTATCGTTTTAGATCGAAACTAGCAAGATTCAAGAGCCTCGATTTTACAAGTCGTCGAAGAGTAGACGAGAGAAAGGTGGCAACTTTTTCTCTCAGAACTGCGCGAAAACATGTATTCCGGCTCAAAACAACGGGATACATCGTTTTAGATCGAAACTAGCAAGATTCACGAGCATCGATTTTACAAGTCGTCGAAGAGTAGACGAGAGAGAGCTGAAAACTTTTTATCTCAGAACTGCGCGAGAACTTGTATTCCGGCTCAAAACAACGGGATACATCGTTTTAGATCGAAACCAGCAAGATTCTCGAGCATCGATTTTACAAGTCGTCGAAGAGTAGGCGAGAGAAAGGTGGAAACTTTTTCTCTCATAACTGCACGAAAACTTGTATTCCGGCTCAAAACAACGGGATACATCGTTTTAGACCGAAACTAGCAAGATTCACGAGCATCGATTTTACAAGTCGTCGAAGAGTAGACGAGAGAAAGGTGGCAACTTTTTCTCTCAGAACTGCGCGAAAACTTGTATTCCGGCTCAAAACAACGGGATACATCGTTTTAGATCAAACTAGCAAGATTCTCGAGCATCGATTTTACAAGTCGTCTAAGAGTAGGCGAGAGAAAGGTGGAAACTTTTTCTCTCATAACTGCGCGAAAACTTGTATTCCTGCTCAAAACAACGAGATACATCGTTTTAGATCGAAACTAGCAAGATTCACGAGCATCGATTTTACAAGTCGTCGAAGAGTAGACGAGAGAGAGCTGAAAACTTTTTATCTCAGAACTGCGCGAAAACTTGTATTCTGGTTCAAACCAACGGGATACATCGTTTTAGATCGAAACTAGCAAGATTCACGAGCCTCGATTTTACAAGTCGTCGAAGAGTAGACGAGAGAAAGGTGGAAACTTTTTCTCTCAGAACTGCGCGAAAACATGTATTCCGGCTCAAAACAACGGGATACATCGTTTTAGATCGAAACTAGCAAGATTCTCGAGCGTCGATTTTACAAGTCGTCGAAGAGTAGACGAGAGAAAGGTGGAAACTTTTTCTCTCGGAACTGCGCGAAAACTTGTATTCCGGCTCAAAACAACGGGATACATCGTTTTAGATTGAAACTAGCAAGATTCACGAGCATCGATTTTACAAGTCGTCGAAAAGTAGACCAGTGAAAGGTGTAAACTTTTTCTCTCAGAACTGCCCGAAAACTTGTAATCCGGCTCAAAACAACGGGATACATCGTTTTAGATCGAAACTAGCAAGATTCACGAGCATCGATTTTACAAGTCGTCGAAGAGTAGACGAGAGAGAGCTGAAAGCTTTTTATCTCAGAACTGCGCGAGAACTTGTATTCCGGCTCAAAACAACGGGATACATCGTTTTAGATCGAAACCAGCAAGATTCTCGAGCATCGATTTTACAAGTCGTCGAAGAGTAGGCGAGAGAAAGGTGGAAACTTTTTCTCTCATAACTGCGCGAAAACTTGTATTCCGGCTCAAAACAACGGGATACATCGTTTTAGACCGAAACTAGCAAGATTCACGAGCATCGATTTTACAAGTCGTCGAAGAGTAGACGAGAGAAAGGTGGCAACTTTTTCTCTCAGAACTGCGCGAAAACTTGTATTCCGGCTCAAAACAACGGGATACATCGTTTTAGATCAAACTAGCAAGATTCTCGAGCATCGATTTTACTAGTCGTCGAAGAGTAGGCGAGAGAAAGGTGGAAACTTTTTCTCTCATAACTGCGCGAAAACTTGTATTCCTGCTCAAAACAACGAGATACATCGTTTTAGATCGAAACTAGCAAGATTCACGAGCATCGATTTTACAAGTCGTCGAAGAGTAGACGAGAGAGAGCTGAAAACTTTTTATCTCAGAACTGCGCGAAAACTTGTATTCTGGTTCAAACCAACGGGATACATCGTTTTAGATCGAAACTAGCAAGATTCACGAGCCTCGATTTTACAAGTCGTCGAAGAGTAGACGAGAGAAAGGTGGAAACTTTTTCTCTCAGAACTGCGCGAAAACTTGTATTCCGGCTCAAAACAACGGGATACATCGTTTTAGATCGAAACTAGCAAGATTCACGAGCATTATTTTTACAAGTCGTCGAAGAGTAGACGAGAGAAAGGTGGAAACTTTTTCTCTCAGAACTGCGCGAAAACTTGTATCCTGGCTCAAAACAACGGGATACATCGTTTTAGATCGAAACTAGCAAGATTCAAGAGCCTCGATTTTACAAGTCGTCGAAGAGTAGACGAGAGAAAGGTGGCAACTTTTTCTCTCAGAACTGCGCGAAAACATGTATTCCGGCTCAAAACAACGGGATACATCGTTTTAGATCGAAACTAGCAAGATTCTCGAGCGTCGATTTTACAAGTCGTCGAAGAGTAGACGAGAGAAAGGTGGAAACCTTTTCTCTCGGAACTGCGCGAAAACTTGTATTCCGGCTCAAAACAACGGGATACATCGTTTTAGATTGAAACCAGCAAGATTCACGAGCATCGATTTTACAAGTCGTCGAAGTGTAGACGAAGAAAGGTGGAAACTTTTTTCTCTCAGAACTGCGCGAAAACTTGTATTCCGTCTCAGAACAACGGAACACATCGTTTTAGATCGAAAATAGAAAGATTCTCGAGCATCGATTATACAAGTCGTCGAAGAGTAGACGAGAGAAAGGTGGAAACTTTTTCTCTCAGAACTGCGCGAAAACGTGTATTCCTGCTCAAAACAACGGGATACATCGTTTTAAATCGAAAGTAGCGACATTTACGCACTTCGATTTTACAAGTCGTGGAAGAGTAGACGAGAGAGAGTTGAAAAATTTTATCTGAGAACTGCGGGAAAACTTGTATTCCGGCTCAAAACAACGGGGTACACCGTTTTAGATCGAAACTGGCAAGATTCTCGAGCATCGAATATACAAGTCGTCGAAGAGTAGACGAGAGAAAGGTGGAAACTTTTTCTCTCAGAACTGCGCGAAAACTTGTATTCCGGCTCAAAACAGTTGGGAAACACCGTTTTAGATCGAAACTAGCAAGATTCACGAGCATCAATTTTACAAGTCGTCGAAGAGTAGACGAGAGAGAGCTGAAAACTTTTTCTATCATAACTGCGCGAAAACTTGTATTCTGGCTCAAAACAACGAGATAAATCGTTTTAGATCGAAACTAGCAAGATTCTAGAGCATCGATTTTACAAGTCGTCGAAGAGTAGACGATAGAAAGGTGTAAACTTTTTCTCTCAGAACTGCGCTAAAACTTGTTTTCCGGCTCAAAACAACGGGATACATCGTTTTAGATCGAAACTAGCAAGATTCACGAGCATCCATTTTACAAGTCGTCGAAGTGTAGACGAGAGAAAAGTGGAAACTTTTTCTCTCAGAACTGCGCGAAAACTTGTATTCCGGCTCAAAACATTTGGGAAACACCGTTTTAGATCGAAACTAGCAAGATTCACGAGCATCGATTTTACAAGTCGTCGAAGAGTAGACGAGAGAGAGCTGAAAACTTTTTCTCTCAGAACTGCGCGAAAACTTGTATTCTGGCTCAAAACAACGGGATCTATCGTTTTAGATCGAAACTAGCAAGATTCAAGAGCCTCGATTTTACAAGTCGTCGAAGAGTAGACGAGAGAAAGGTGGCAACTTTTTCTCTCAGAACTGCGCGAAAACATGTATTCCGGCTCAAAACAACGGGATACATCGTTTTAGATCGAAACTAGCAAGATTCACGAGCATCGATTTTACAAGTCGTCGAAGAGTAGACGAGAGAGAGCTGAAAACTTTTTATCTCAGAACTGCGCGAGAACTTGTATTCCGGCTCAAAACAACGGGATACATCGTTTTAGATCGAAACCAGCAAGATTCTCGAGCATCGATTTTACAAGTCGTCGAAGAGTAGGCGAGAGAAAGGTGGAAACTTTTTCTCTCATAACTGCACGAAAACTTGTATTCCGGCTCAAAACAACGGGATACATCGTTTTAGACCGAAACTAGCAAGATTCACGAGCATCGATTTTACAAGTCGTCGAAGAGTAGACGAGAGAGAGCTGAAAACTTTTTATCTCAGAACTGCGCGAGAACTTGTATTCCGGCTCAAAACAACGGGATACATCGTTTTAGATCGAAACCAGCAAGATTCTCGAGCATCGATTTTACAAGTCGTCGAAGAGTAGGCGAGAGAAAGGTGGAAACTTTTTCTCTCATAACTGCACGAAAACTTGTATTCCGGCTCAAAACAACGGGATACATCGTTTTAGACCGAAACTAGCAAGATTCACGAGCATCGATTTTACAAGTCGTCGAAGAGTAGACGAGAGAAAGGTGGCAACTTTTTCTCTCAGAACTGCGCGAAAACTTGTATTCCGGCTCAAAACAACGGGATACATCGTTTTAGATCAAACTAGCAAGATTCTCGAGCATCGATTTTACAAGTCGTCTAAGAGTAGGCGAGAGAAAGGTGGAAACTTTTTCTCTCATAACTGCGCGAAAACTTGTATTCCTGCTCAAAACAACGAGATACATCGTTTTAGATCGAAACTAGCAAGATTCACGAGCATCGATTTTACAAGTCGTCGAAGAGTAGACGAGAGAGAGCTGAAAACTTTTTATCTCAGAACTGCGCGAAAACTTGTATTCTGGTTCAAACCAACGGGATACATCGTTTTAGATCGAAACTAGCAAGATTCACGAGCCTCGATTTTACAAGTCGTCGAAGAGTAGACGAGAGAAAGGTGGAAACTTTTTCTCTCAGAACTGCGCGAAAACATGTATTCCGGCTCAAAACAAGAGGATACATCGTTTTAGATCGAAACTAGCAAGATTCTCGAGCGTCGATTTTACAAGTCGTCGAAGAGTAGACGAGAGAAAGGTGGAAACTTTTTCTCTCGGAACTGCGCGAAAACTTGTATTCCGGCTCAAAACAACGGGATACATCGTTTTAGATTGAAACTAGCAAGATTCACGAGCATCGATTTTACAAGTCGTCGAAAAGTAGACCAGTGAAAGGTGTAAACTTTTTCTCTCAGAACTGCCCGAAAACTTGTAATCCGGCTCAAAACAACGGGATACATCGTTTTAGATCGAAACTAGCAAGATTCACGAGCATCGATTTTACAAGTCGTCGAAGAGTAGACGAGAGAGAGCTGAAAGCTTTTTATCTCAGAACTGCGCGAGAACTTGTATTCCGGCTCAAAACAACGGGATACATCGTTTTAGATCGAAACCAGCAAGATTCTCGAGCATCGATTTTACAAGTCGTCGAAGAGTAGGCGAGAGAAAGGTGGAAACTTTTTCTCTCATAACTGCGCGAAAACTTGTATTCCGGCTCAAAACAACGGGATACATCGTTTTAGACCGAAACTAGCAAGATTCACGAGCATCGATTTTACAAGTCGTCGAAGAGTAGACGAGAGAAAGGTGGCAACTTTTTCTCTCAGAACTGCGCGAAAACTTGTATTCCGGCTCAAAACAACGGGATACATCGTTTTAGATCAAACTAGCAAGATTCTCGAGCATCGATTTTACAAGTCGTCGAAGAGTAGGCGAGAGAAAGGTGGAAACTTTTTCTCTCATAACTGCGCGAAAACTTGTATTCCTGCTCAAAACAACGAGATACATCGTTTTAGATCGAAACTAGCAAGATTCACGAGCATCGATTTTACAAGTCGTCGAAGAGTAGACGAGAGAGAGCTGAAAACTTTTTATCTCAGAACTGCGCGAAAACTTGTATTCTGGTTCAAACCAACGGGATACATCGTTTTAAATCGAAACTAGCAAGATTCACGAGCCTCGATTTTACAAGTCGTCGAAGAGTAGACGAGAGAAAGGTGGAAACTTTTTCTCTCAGAACTGCGCGAAAACTTGTATTCCGGCTCAAAACAACGGGATACATCGTTTTAGATCGAAACTAGCAAGATTCACGAGCATTATTTTTACAAGTCGTCGAAGAGTAGACGAGAGAAAGGTGGAAACTTTTTCTCTCAGAACTGCGCGAAAACTTGTATCCTGGCTCAAAACAACGGGATACATCGTTTTAGATCGAAACTAGCAAGATTCAAGAGCCTCGATTTTACAAGTCGTCGAAGAGTAGACGAGAGAAAGGTGGCAACTTTTTCTCTCAGAACTGCGCGAAAACATGTATTCCGGCTCAAAACAACGGGATACATCGTTTTAGATCGAAACTAGCAAGATTCTCGAGCGTCGATTTTACAAGTCGTCGAAGAGTAGACGAGAGAAAGGTGGAAACCTTTTCTCTCGGAACTGCGCGAAAACTTGTATTCCGGCTCAAAACAACGGGATACATCGTTTTAGATTGAAACCAGCAAGATTCACGAGCATCGATTTTACAAGTCGTCGAAGTGTAGACGAGAGAAAGGTGGAAACTTTTTTCTCTCAGAACTGCGCGAAAACTTGTATTCCGTCTCAGAACAACGGAACACATCGTTTTAGATCGAAAATAGAAAGATTCTCGAGCATCGATTATACAAGTCGTCGAAGAGTAGACGAGAGAAAGGTGGAAACTTTTTCTCTCAGAACTGCGCGAAAACGTGTATTCCTGCTCAAAACAACGGGATACATCGTTTTAAATCGAAAGTAGCGACATTTACGCACTTCGATTTTACAAGTCGTGGAAGAGTAGACGAGAGAGAGTTGAAAAATTTTTATCTGAGAACTGCGGGAAAACTTGTATTCCGGCTCAAAACAACGGGGTACACCGTTTTAGATCGAAACTGGCAAGATTCTCGAGCATCGAATATACAAGTCGTCGAAGAGTAGACGAGAGAAAGGTGGAAACTTTTTCTCTCAGAACTGCGCGAAAACTTGTATTCCGGCTCAAAACAGTTGGGAAACACCGTTTTAGATCGAAACTAGCAAGATTCACGAGCATCAATTTTACAAGTCGTCGAAGAGTAGACGAGAGAGAGCTGAAAACTTTTTCTATCATAACTGCGCGAAAACTTGTATTCTGGCTCAAAACAACGAGATAAATCGTTTTAGATCGAAACTAGCAAGATTCTAGAGCATCGATTTTACAAGTCGTCGAAGAGTAGACGATAGAAAGGTGTACTGGAAAAATTGCAGCGCAGCAGTAACAAATACGAGACGAGAAGGACGCAAACACAGCGCTTGTGTTTGCGTCCTTCTCGTCTCGTATTTGTTACTGCTGCGCTGCAATTTTTCCAGTATGCAGAACCAACTAGCCAGTCACTATGTTTTAAGAAAGGTGTAAACTTTTTCTCTCAGAACTGCGCTAAAACTTGTTTTCCGGCTCAAAACAACGGGATACATCGTTTTAGATCGAAACTAGCAAGATTCACGAGCATCCATTTTACAAGTCGTCGAAGTGTAGACGAGAGAAAAGTGGAAACTTTTTCTCTCAGAACTGCGCGAAAACTTGTATTCCGGCTCAAAACATTTGGGAAACACCGTTTTAGATCGAAACTAGCAAGATTCACGAGCATCGATTTTACAAGTCGTCGAAGAGTAGACGAGAGAGAGCTGAAAACTTTTTCTCTCAGAACTGCGCGAAAACTTGTATTCTGGCTCAAAACAACGGGATCTATCGTTTTAGATCGAAACTAGCAAGATTCAAGAGCCTCGATTTTACAAGTCGTCGAAGAGTAGACGAGAGAAAGGTGGCAACTTTTTCTCTCAGAACTGCGCGAAAACATGTATTCCGGCTCAAAACAACGGGATACATCGTTTTAGATCGAAACTAGCAAGATTCACGAGCATCGATTTTACAAGTCGTCGAAGAGTAGACGAGAGAGAGCTGAAAACTTTTTATCTCAGAACTGCGCGAGAACTTGTATTCCGGCTCAAAACAACGGGATACATCGTTTTAGATCGAAACCAGCAAGATTCTCGAGCATCGATTTTACAAGTCGTCGAAGAGTAGGCGAGAGAAAGGTGGAAACTTTTTCTCTCATAACTGCACGAAAACTTGTATTCCGGCTCAAAACAACGGGATACATCGTTTTAGACCGAAACTAGCAAGATTCACGAGCATCGATTTTACAAGTCGTCGAAGAGTAGACGAGAGAAAGGTGGCAACTTTTTCTCTCAGAACTGCGCGAAAACTTGTATTCCGGCTCAAAACAACGGGATACATCGTTTTAGATCAAACTAGCAAGATTCTCGAGCCTCGATTTTACAAGTCGTCGAAGAGTAGGCGAGAGAAAGGTGGAAACTTTTTCTCTCATAACTGCGCGAAAACTTGTATTCCTGCTCAAAACAACGAGATACATCGTTTTAGATCGAAACTAGCAAGATTCTCGATTACCGATTTTACAAGTCGTCGAAGAGTAGACGAGAGAAAGGTGGAAACTTTTTCTCTCAGAACTGCGCGAAAACTTGTATTCCGGCTCAAAACATTTGGGAAACACCGTTTTAGATCGAAAATAGCAAGATTCACGAGCATCGATTTGACAAGTCGTCGAAGTGTAGACGAGAGAAAGGTGGAAACTTTTTTCTCTCAGAACTGCGCGAAAACTTGTATTCCGTCTCAAAACAACGGAACACATCGTTTTAGATCAAACTAGCAAGATTCTCGAGCATCGATTTTACAAGTCGTCGAAGAGTAGGCGAGAGAAAGGTGGAAACTTTTTCTCTCATAACTGCGCGAAAACTTGTATTCCGGCTCAAAACAACGGGATACATCGTTTTAGACCGAAACTAGCAAGACTCACGAGCATCGATTTTACAAGTCGTCGAAGAGTAGACGAGAGAAAGGTGGAAACTTTTTCTCTCAGAACTGCGCGAAAACACGTATTCCGGCTCAAAACAACGGGATACATCGTTTTAGACCGAAACTAGCAAGATTCACGAGCATCGAGTTTACAAGTCGTCGAAGAGTAGGCGAGAGAAAGGTGGAAACTTTTTCTCTCATAACTGCGCGAAAACTTGTATTCCGGCTCAAAACAACGAGATACATCGTTTTAGATCGAAACTAGCAAGATTCTCGAGCATCGATTTTACAAGTCGTCGAAGAGTAGACGATAGAAAGGTGGAAACTTTTTCTCTCAGAACTGCGCTAAAACTTGTATTCCGGCTCAAAACAACGGGATACATCGTTTTATATCGAAACTAGCAAGATTCTCGAGCATCGATTTTACAAGTCGTCGAAGAGTAGACGAGAGAAAGGTGGAAAATTTTTCTCTCAGAACTGCGCGAAAACGTGTATTGCTGCTCAAAACAACGGGATACATCGTTTTAAATCGAAAGTAGCGACATTTACGCACTTCGATTTTACAAGTCGTGAAGAGTAGACGAGAGAGAGTTGAAAAATTTTATCTGAGAACTGCGGGAAAACTTGTATTCCGGCTCAAAACAACGGGGTACACCGTTTTAGATCGAAACTGGCAAGATTCTCGAGCATCGAATATACAAGTCGTCGAAAAGTAGACGAGAGAAAGGTGGAAACTTTTTCTCTCAGAACTGCGCGAAAACTTGTATTCCGGCTCAAAACAGTTGGGAAACACCGTTTTAGATCGAAACTAGCAAGATTCACGAGCATCAATTTTACAAGTCGTCGAAAAGTAGACGAGAGAGAGCTGAAAACTTTTTCTATCATAACTGCGCGAAAACTTGTATTCTGGCTCAAAACAACGAGATAAATCGTTTTAGATCGAAACTAGCAAGATTCTAGAGCATCGATTTTACAAGTCGTCGAAGAGTAGACGATAGAAAGGTGGAAACTTTTTCTCTCAGAACTGCGCTAAAACTTGTTTTCCGGCTCAAAACAACGGGATACATCGTTTTAGATCGAAACTAGCAAGATTCACGAGCATCCATTTTACAAGTCGTCGAAGTGTAGACGAGAGAAAAGTGGAAACTTTTTTCTCTCAGAACTGCGCGAAAACTTGTATTCCGGCTCAAAACATTTGGGAAACACCGTTTTAGATCGAAACTAGCAAGATTCACGAGCATCGATTTTACAAGTCGTCGAAGAGTAGACGAGAGAGAGCTGAAAACTTTTTCTCTCAGAACTGCGCGAAAACTTGTATTCTGGCTCAAAACAACGGGATCTATCGTTTTAGATCGAAACTAGCAAGATTCAAGAGCCTCGATTTTACAAGTCGTCGAAGAGTAGACGAGAGAAAGGTGGCAACTTTTTCTCTCAGAACTGCGCGAAAACATGTATTCCGGCTCAAAACAACGGGATACATCGTTTTAGATCGAAACTAGCAAGATTCACGAGCATCGATTTTACAAGTCGTCGAAGAGTAGACGAGAGAGAGCTGAAAACTTTTTATCTCAGAACTGCGCGAGAACTTGTATTCCGGCTCAAAACAACGGATACATCGTTTTAGATCGAAACCAGCAACATTCTCGAGCATCGATTTTACAAGTCGTCGAAGAGTAGGCGAGAGAAAGGTGGAAACTTTTTCTCTCATAACTGCACGAAAACTTGTATTCCGGCTCAAAACAACGGGATACATCGTTTTAGACCGAAACTAGCAAGATTCACGAGCATCGATTTTACAAGTCGTCGAAGAGTAGACGAGAGAAAGGTGGCAACTTTTTCTCTCAGAACTGCGCGAAAACTTGTATTCCGGCTCAAAACAACGGGATACATCGTTTTAGATCAAACTAGCAAGATTCTCGAGCCTCGATTTTACAAGTCGTCGAAGAGTAGGCGAGAGAAAGGTGGAAACTTTTTCTCTCATAACTGCGCGAAAACTTGTATTCCTGCTCAAAACAACGAGATACATCGTTTTAGATCGAAACTAGCAAGATTCTCGATTACCGATTTTACAAGTCGTCGAAGAGTAGACGAGAGAAAGGTGGAAACTTTTTCTCTCAGAACTGCGCGAAAACTTGTATTCCGGCTCAAAACATTTGGGAAACACCGTTTTAGATCGAAAATAGCAAGATTCACGAGCATCGATTTGACAAGTCGTCGAAGTGTAGACGAGAGAAAGGTGGAAACTTTTTTCTCTCAGAACTGCGCGAAAACTTGTATTCCGTCTCAAAACAACGGAACACATCGTTTTAGATCGAAACTAGAGAGATTCTCGAGCATCGATTTTACAAGTCGTCGAAGAGTAGAGGATAGAAAGGTGGAAACGTTTTCTCTCAGAACTGCGCTAAAACTTGTATTCCGGCTCAAAACAACGGGATACATCGTTTTAGATCAAACTAGCAAGATTCTCGAGCATCGATTTTACAAGTCGTCGAAGAGTAGGCGAGAGAAAGGTGGAAACTTTTTCTCTCATAACTGCGCGAAAACTTGTATTCCGGCTCAAAACAACGGGATACATCGTTTTAGACCGAAACTAGCAAGATTCACGAGCATCGATTTTACAAGTCGTCGAAGAGTAGACGAGAGAAAGGTGGAAACTTTTTCTCTCAGAACTGCGCGAAAACACGTATTCCGGCTCAAAACAACGGGATACATCGTTTTAGACCGAAACTAGCAAGATTCACGAGCATCGAGTTTACAAGTCGTTGAAGAGTAGGCGAGAGAAAGGTGGAAACTTTTTCTCTCATAACTGCGCGAAAACTTGTATTCCGGCTCAAAACAACGAGATACATCGTTTTAGATCGAAACTAGCAAGATTCTCGAGCATCGATTTTACAAGTCGTCGAAGAGTAGACGATAGAAAGGTGGAAACTTTTTCTCTCAGAACTGCGCTAAAACTTGTATTCCGGCTCAAAACAACGGGATACATCGTTTTAGATCGAAACTAGCAAGATTCTCGAGCATCAATTTTACAAGTCGTCGAAGAGTAGGCGAGAGAAAGGTGGAAACTTTTTCTCTCATAACTGCGCGAAAACTTGTATTCCGGCTCAAAACAACGGGATACATCGTTTTAGACCGAAACTAGCAAGATTCACGAGCATCGATTTTACAAGTCGTCGAAGAGTAGACGAGAGAAAGGTGGCAACTTTTTCTCTCAGAACTGCGCGAAAACTTGTATTCCGGCTCAAAACAACGGGATACATCGTTTTAGATCAAGATTCTCGAGCATCGATTTTACAAGTCGTCGAAGAGTAGACGAGAGAAAGGTGGAAACTTTTTCTCTCAGAACTGCGCGAAAACTTGTATTCTGGCTCAAAACATTTGGGAAACACCGTTTTAGATCGAAACTAGCAAAATTCACGAGCATCGATTTTACAAGTCGTCGAAGAGTAGACGAGAGAGAGCTGAAAACTTTTTCTCTCAGAACTGCGCGAAAACTTGTATTCTGGCTCAAAACAACGAGATACATCGTTTTAGATCGAAACTAGCAAGATTCAAGAGCCTCGATTTTACAAGTCGTCGAAGAGTAGACGAGAGAAAGGTGGCAACTTTTTCTCTCAGAACTGCGCGAAAACTTGTATTCCGGCTCAAAACAACGGGATTCATCGTTTTAGATCGAAACTAGCAAGATTCACGAGCATCGATTTTACAAGTCGTGGAAGAGTAGACGAGAGAGAGCTGAAAACGTTTTATCTGAGAACTGCGGGAAAACTTGTATTCCGGCTCAAAACAACGGGACACATCGTTTTAGATTGAAACTAGCTAGATTCACGAGCATCGATTTTAAAAGTCGTCGAAGAGTAGACGAGAGTTAGGTGTAAACGTTTTCTCTCAGAACTGCGCGAAAACTTGTATTCCGGCTCAAAACAACGGGGTACACCGTTTTAGATCGAAACTAGCAAGATTCTCGAGCATCGATTATACAAGTCGTCGAAGAGTAGACGAGAGAAAGGTGGAAACTTTTTCTCTCAGAACTGCGCGAAAACTTGTATTCCGGCTCAAAACATTTGGGAAACACCGTTTTAGATCGAAACTAGCAAGATTCACGAGCATCGATTTTACAAGTCGTCGAAGAGTAGACGAGAGGGAGCTTAAAACTTTTTATCTCAGAACTGCGCGAAAACTTGTATTCCGGCTCAAAACAACGGGATACATCGTTTTAGATCGAAACTAGCAAGATTCTCGAGCATCGATTTTACAAGTCGTCGAAGAGTAGACGATAGAAAGGTGGAAACTTTTTCTCTCAGAACTGCGCTAAAACTTGTATTCCGGCTCAAAACAACGGGATACATCGTTTTAGATCAATTTAGCAAGATTCTCGAGCATCGATTTTACAAGTCGTCGAAGAGTAGGCGAGAGAAAGGTGGAAACTTTTTCTCTCATAACTGCGCGAAAACTTGTATTCCGGCTCAAAACAACGAGATACATCGTTTTAGATCGAAACTAGCAAGATTCTCGAGCATCGATTTTACAAGTCGTCGAAGGGTAGACGATAGAAAGGTGGAAACTTTTTCTCTCAGAACTGCGCTAAAACTTGTATTCCGGCTCAAAACAACGGGATACATCGTTTTAGATCGAAACTAGCAACATTCACGAGCATCGATTTTACAAGTCGTCGAAGAGTAGACGAGAGAGAGCTGAAAACTTTTTATCTCAGAACTGCGCGAAAACTTGTATTCCGGCTCAAAACAACGAGATACATCGTTTTAGATCGAAACTAGCAAGATTCTCGAGCATCGATTTTACAAGTCGTCGAAGGGTAGACGATAGAAAGGTGGAAACTTTTTCTCTCAGAACTGCGCTAAAACTTGTATTCCGGCTCAAAACAACGGGATACATCGTTTTAGATCGAAACTAGCAAGATTCACGAGCATCGATTTTACAAGTCGTCGAAGAGTAGACGAGAGAGAGCTGAAAACTTTTTATCTCAGAACTGCGCGAAAACTTGTATTCCGGCTCAAAACAACGGGATACATCGTTTTAGATCGAAACTAGCAAGATTCTCGAGCATCGATTTTACAAGTCGTCGAAGAGTAGGCGAGAGAAAGATGGCAACTTTTTCTCTCAGAACTGCGCGAAAACACGTATTCCGGCTCAAAACAACGGGATACATCGTTTTAGATCGAAACTAGCAAGATTCACGAGCATCGATTTTACAAGTCGTCGAAGAGTAGACGAGAGAGAGCTGAAAACTTTTTCTCTCGGAACTGCGCGAAAACTTGTATTCCGGCTCAAAACAACGGGATACATCGTTTTAGATCGAAACTAGCAAGATTCACGAGCATCGATTTTACAAGTCGTCGAAGTGTAGACGAGAGAAAGGTGGAAACTTTTTTCTCTCAGAACTGCGCAAAAACTTGTATTCCGTCTCAAAACAACGGAACACATCGTTTTAGATCGAAACTAGAAAGATTCTCGAGCATCGATTTTACAAGTCGTCGAAGAGTAGACGAGAGAAAGGTGGAAACTTTTTCTTTCAGAACGGCGCGAAAACGTGTATTCCGGCTCAAAACAACGGGATAGATCGTTTTAGATCGAAACTAGCAAGATTCACGAGCATCGATTTTACAAGTCGTCGAAGAGTAGACGAGAGAGAGCTGAAAACTTTTTATCTCAGAACTGCGCGAAAACTTGTATTCTGTTTCAAAACAACGCGATACATCGTTTTAGATCGAAACTAGCAAGATTCAAGAGCCTCGATTTTACAAGTCGTCGAAGAGTAGACGAGAGAAAGGTGGAAACTTTTTCTCTCAGAACTGCGCGAAAACTTGTATTCCGGCTCAAAACAACGGGATACATCGTTTTAGATCGAAACTAGCAAGATTCACGAGCATCATTTTTACAAGTCGTCGAAGAGTAGACCACTGAAAGGTGTTAACTTTTTCTCTCAGAACTGCCCGAAAACTTGTATTCTGGTTCAAACCAACGGGATACATCGTTTTAGATCGAAACTAGCAAGATTCACGAGCCTCAATTTTACAAGTCGTCCAAGAGTAGACGAGAGAAAGGTGGAAACTTTTTCTCTCAGAACTGCGCGAAAACTTGTATTCCGGCTCAAAACAACGGGATACATCGTTTTAGATCGAAACTAGCAAGATTCACGAGCATCATTTTTACAAGTCGTCGAAGAGTCGACCAGTGAAAGGTGTAAACTTTTTCTCTCAGAACTGCCCGAAAACTTGTATTCCGGCTCAAACAACGGGATACATCGTTTTAGATCGAAACTAGCAAGATTCACGAGCATCGATTTTACAAGTCGTCGAAGAGTAGACGAGAGAGAGCTGAAAACTTTTTATCTCAGAACTGCGCGAAAACTTGTATTCCGGCTCAAAACAACGGGATACATCGTTTTAGATCGAAACTAGCAAGATTCACGAGCACCGAATTTACAAGTCGTCGAAGAGTAGACGAGAGAAAGGTGGAAACTTTTTCTCTCAGAACTGCGCAAAAACGTGTATTCCGGCTCAAAACAACGGGATACATCGTTTTAGATCGAAACTAGCAAGATTCACGAGCATCGATTTTACAAGTCGTCGAAGAGTAGACGAGAGAGAGCTGAAAACTTTTTATCTCAGAACTGCGCGAAAACTTGTAATCTGTTTCAAAACAACGGGATACATCGTTTTAGATCGAAACTAGCAAGATACACGAGCCTCGATTTTACAAGTCGTCGAAGAGTAGACGAGAGAAAGGTGGCAACTTTTTATCTCAGAACTGCGCGAAAACACGTATTCCGGCTCAAAACAACGGGATACATCGTTTTAGACCGAAACTAGCAAGATTCACGAGCATCGAGTTTACAAGTCGTCGAAGAGTAGGCGAGAGAAAGGTGGAAACTTTTTCTCTCATAACTGCGCGAAAACTTGTATTCCGGCTCAAAACAACGAGATACATCGTTTTAGATCGAAACTAGCAAGATTCTCGAGCATCGATTTTACAAGTCGTCGAAGAGTAGACGATAGAAAGGTGGAAACTTTTTCTCTCAGAACTGCGCTAAAACTTGTATTCCGGCTCAAAACAACGGGATACATCGTTTTAGATCGAAACTAGCAAGATTCTCGAGCATCGATTTTACAAGTCGTCGAAGAGTAGGCGAGAGAAAGGTGGAAACTTTTTCTCTCATAACTGCGCGAAAACTTGTATTCCGGCTCAAAACAACGGGATACATCGTTTTAGACCGAAACTAGCAAGATTCACGAGCATCGATTTTACAAGTCGTCGAAGAGTAGACGAGAGAAAGGTGGCAACTTTTTCTCTCAGAACTGCGCGAAAACTTGTATTCCGGCTCAAAACAACGGGATACATCGTTTTAGATCAAACTAGCAAGATTCTCGAGCATCGATTTTACAAGTCGTCGAAGAGTAGACGAGAGAAAGGTGGAAACTTTTTCTCTCAGAACTGCGCGAAAACTTGTATTCCGGCTCAAAACATTTGGGAAACACCGTTTTAGATTGAAACTAGCAAAATTCACGAGCATCGATTTTACAAGTCGTCGAAGAGTAGACGAGAGAGAGCTGAAAACTTTTTCTCTCAGAACTCCGCGAAAACTTGTATTCTGGCTCAAAACAACGAGATACATCGTTTTAGATCGAAACTAGCAAGATTCAAGAGCCTCGATTTTACAAGTCGTCGAAGAGTAGACGAGAGAAAGGTGGCAACTTTTTCTCTCAGAACTGCGCGAAAACATGTATTCCGGCTCAAAACAACAGGATACATCGTTTTAGAACGAAACTAGCAAGATTCTCGAGCATCGATTTTACAAGTCGTCGAAATGTAGACGAGAGAAAGGTGGAAACTTTTTCTCTCGGAACTGCGCGAAAACTTGTTTTCCGGCTCAAAACAACGGGATACATCGTTTTAGATCGAAACTAGCAAGATTCACGAGCATCGATTTTACAAGTCGTGGAAGAGTAGACGAGAGAGAGCTGAAAACGTTTTATCTGAGAACTGCGGGAAAACTTGTATTCCGGCTCAAAACAACGGGACTCATCGTTTTAGATTGAAACTAGCTAGATTCACGAGCATCGATTTTAAAAGTCGTCGAAGAGTAGACGAGAGTTAGGTGTAAACGTTTTCTCTCAGAACTGCGCGAAAACTTGTATTCCGGCTCAAAACAACGGGGTACACCGTTTTAGATCGAAACTAGCAAGATTCTCGAGCATCGATTATACAAGTCGTCGAAGAGTAGACGAGAGAAAGGTGGAAACTTTTTCTCTCAGAACTGCGCGAAAACTTGTATTCCGGCTCAAAACATTTGGGAAACACCGTTTTAGATCGAAACTAGCAAGATTCACGAGCATCAATTTTACAAGTCGTCGAAGAGTAGACGAGAGGGAGCTTAAAACTTTTTATCTCAGAACTGCGCGAAAACTTGTATTCCGGCTCAAAACAACGGGATACATCGTTTTAGATCGAAACTAGCAAGATTCTCGAGCATCGATTTTACAAGTCGTCGAAGAGTAGACGATAGAAAGGTGGAAACTTTTTCTCTCAGAACTGCGCTGAAACTTGTATTCCGGCTCAAAACAACGGGATACATCGTTTTAGATCAATTTAGCAAGATTCTCGAGCTTCGATTTTACAAGTCGTCGAAGAGTAGGCGAGAGAAAGGTGGAAACTTTTTCTCTCATAACTGCGCGAAAACTTGTATTCCGGCTCAAAACAACGAGATACATCGTTTTAGATCGAAACTAGCAAGATTCTCGAGCATCGATTTTACAAGTCGTCGAAGGGTAGACGATAGAAAGGTGGAAACTTTTTCTCTCAGAACTGCGCTAAAACTTGTATTCCGGCTCAAAACAACGGGATACATCGTTTTAGATCGAAACTAGCAAGATTCACGAGCATCGATTTTACAAGTCGTCGAAGAGTAGACGAGAGAGAGCTGAAAACTTTTTATCTCAGAACTGCGCGAAAACTTGTATTCCGGCTCAAAACAACGGGATACATCGTTTTAGATCGAAACTAGCAAGATTCTCGAGCATCGATTTTACAAGTCGTCGAAGAGTAGGCGAGAGAAAGATGGCAACTTTTTCTCTCAGAACTGCGCGAAAACACGTATTCCGGCTCAAAACAACGGGATACATCGTTTTAGATCGAAACTAGCAAGATTCACGAGCATCGATTTTACAAGTCGTCGAAGAGTAGACGAGAGAGAGCTGAAAACTTTTTCTCTCGGAACTGCGCGAAAACTTGTATTCCGGCTCAAAACAACGGGATACATCGTTTTAGATCGAAACTAGCAAGATTCACGAGCATCGATTTTACAAGTCGTCGAAGTGTAGACGAGAGAAAGGTGGAAACTTTTTTCTCTCAGAACTGCGCAAAAACTTGTATTCCGTCTCAAAACAACGGAACACATCGTTTTAGATCGAAACTAGAAAGATTCTCGAGCATCGATTTTACAAGTCGTCGAAGAGTAGACGAGAGAAAGGTGGAAACTTTTTCTTTCAGAACTGCGCGAAAACGTGTATTCCGGCTCAAAACAACGGGATACATCGTTTTAGATCGAAACTAGCAAGATTCACGAGCATCGATTTTACAAGTCGTCGAAGAGTAGACGAGAAAGAGCTGAAAACTTTTTATCTCAGAACTGCGCGAAAACTTGTATTCTGTTTCAAAACAACGCGATACATCGTTTTAGATCGAAACTAGCAAGATTCAAGAGCCTCGATTTTACAAGTCGTCGAAGAGTAGACGAGAGAAAGGTGGAAACTTTTTTCTCTCAGAACTGCGCAAAAACTTGTATTCCGTCTCAAAACAACGGAACACATCGTTTTAGATCGAAACTAGAAAGATTCACGAGCATCATTTTTACAAGTCGTCGAAGAGTAGACCACTGAAAGGTGTTAACTTTTTCTCTCAGAACTGCCCGAAAACTTGTATTCTGGTTCAAACCAACGGGATACATCGTTTTAGATCGAAACTAGCAAGATTCACGAGCCTCAATTTTACAAGTCGTCCAAGAGTAGACGAGAGAAAGGTGGAAACTTTTTCTCTCAGAACTGCGCGAAAACTTGTATTCCGGCTCAAAACAACGGGATACATCGTTTTAGATCGAAACTAGCAAGATTCACGAGCATCATTTTTACAAGTCGTCGAAGAGTAGACCAGTGAAAGGTGTAAACTTTTTCTCTCAGAACTGCCCGAAAACTTGTATTCCGGCTCAAACAACGGGATACATCGTTTTAGATCGAAACTAGCAAGATTCACGAGCATCGATTTTACAAGTCGTCGAAGAGTAGACGAGAGAGAGCTGAAAACTTTTTATCTCAGAACTGCGCGAAAACTTGTATTCCGACTCAAAACAACGGGATACATCGTTTTAGATCGAAACTAGCAAGATTCACGAGCACCGAATTTACAAGTCGTCGAAGAGTAGACGAGAGAAAGGTGGAAACTTTTTCTCTCAGAACTGCGCAAAAACGTGTATTCCGGCTCAAAACAACGGGATACATCGTTTTAGATCGAAACTAGCAAGATTCACGAGCATCGATTTTACAAGTCGTCGAAGAGTAGACGAGAGAGAGCTGAAAACTTTTTATCTCAGAACTGCGCGAAAACTTGTATTCTGTTTCAAAACAACGGGATACATCGTTTTAGATCGAAACTAGCAAGATACACGAGCCTCGATTTTACAAGTCGTCGAAGAGTAGACGAGAGAAAGGTGGCAACTTTTTATCTCAGAACTGCGCGAAAACTTGTATTCTGTTTCAAAACAACGGGATACATCGTTTTAGATCAAAACTAGCAAGATTCACGAGCCTCGATTTTACAAGTCGTCGAAGAGTAGACGAGAGAAAGGTGGCAACTTTTTCTCTCAGAAAAGCGCGAAAACTTGTATTCCGGCTCAAAACAACGGGATACATCGTTTTAGATCAAACTAGCAAGATTCTCGAGCATCGATTTTACAAGTCGTCGAAGAGTAGGCGAGAGAAAGGTGGAAACTTTTTCTCTCAGAACTGCGCGAAAACTTGTATTCCGGCTCAAAACAACGGGATACATCGTTTTAGATCGAAACTAGCAAGATTCACGAGCATCATTTTTACAAGTCGTCGAAGAGTAGACCAGTGAAAGGTGTAAACTTTTTCTCTCAGAACTGCCCGAAAACTTGTATTCCGGCTCAAACAACGGGATACATCGTTTTAGATCGAAACTAGCAAGATTCACGAGCATCGATTTTACAAGTCGTCGAAGAGTAGACGAGAGAGAGCTGAAAACTTTTTATCTCAGAACTGCGCGAAAACTTGTATTCCGGCTCAAAACAACGGGATACATCGTTTTAGATCGAAACTAGCAAGATTCTCGAGCATCGATTTTACAAGTCGTCGAAGAGTAGGCGAGAGAAAGATGGCAACTTTTTCTCTCAGAACTGCGCGAAAACACGTATTCCGGCTCAAAACAACGGGATACATCGTTTTAGATCGAAACTAGCAAGATTCACGAGCATCGATTTTACAAGTCGTCGAAGAGTAGACGAGAGAGAGCTGAAAACTTTTTCTCTCGGAACTGCGCGAAAACTTGTATTCCGGCTCAAAACAACGGGATACATCGTTTTAGATCGAAACTAGCAAGATTCACGAGCATCGATTTTAAAAGTCGACGAAGTGTAGACGAGAGAAAGGTGGAAACTTTTTTCTCTCAGAACTGCGCAAAAACTTGTATTCCGTCTCAAAACAACGGAACACATCGTTTTAGATCGAAACTAGAAAGATTCTCGAGCATCGATTTAACAAGTCGTCGAAGAGTAGACGAGAGAAAGGTGGAAACTTTTTCTCTCAGAACTGCGCGAAAACGTGTATTCCGGCTCAAAACAACGGGATACATCGTTTTAGATCGAAACTAGCAAGATTCACGAGCATCGATTTTACAAGTCGTCGAAGAGTAGACGAGAGAGAGCTGAAAACTTTTTATCTCAGAACTGCGCGAAAACTTGTATTCTGTTTCAAAACAACGGGATACATCGTTTTAGATCGAAACTAGCAAGATTCAAGAGCCTCGATTTTACAAGTCGTCGAAGAGTAGACGAGAGAAAGGTGGAAACTTTTTCTCTCAGAACTGCGCGAAAACTTGTATTCCGGCTCAAAACAACGGGATACATCGTTTTAGATCGAAACTAGCAAGATTCTCGAGCATCGATTTTACAAGTCGTCGAAGAGTAGGCGAGAGAAAGATGGCAACTTTTTCTCTCAGAACTGCGCGAAAACACGTATTCCGGCTCAAAACAACGGGATACATCGTTTTAGATCGAAACTAGCAAGATTCACGAGCATCGATTTTACAAGTCGTCGAAGAGTAGACGAGAGAGAGCTGAAAACTTTTTCTCTCGGAACTGCGCGAAAACTTGTATTCCGGCTCAAAACAACGGGATACATCGTTTTAGATCGAAACTAGCAAGATTCACGAGCATCGATTTTACAAGTCGTCGAAGAGTAGACGAGAGAGAGCTGAAAACTTTTTATCTCAGAACTGCGCGAAAACTTGTATTCTGTTTCAAAACAACGGGATACATCGTTTTAGATCGAAACTAGCAAGATACACGAGCCTCGATTTTACAAGTCGTCGAAGAGTAGACGAGAGAACGGTGGCAACTTTTTATCTCAGAACTGCGCGAAAACTTGTATTCTGTTTCAAAACAACGGGATACATCGTTTTAGATCAAAACTAGCAAGATTCACGAGCCTCGATTTTACAAGTCGTCGAAGAGTAGACGAGAGAAAGGTCGCAACTTTTTCTCTCAGAAAAGCGCGAAAACTTGTATTCCGGCTCAAAACAACGGGATACATCGTTTTAGATCAAACTAGCAAGATTCTCGAGCATCGATTTTACAAGTCGTCGAAGAGTAGGCGAGAGAAAGGTGGAAACTTTTTCTCTCAGAACTGCGCGAAAACTTGTATTCCGGCTCAAAACAACGGGATACATCGTTTTAGATCGAAACTAGCAAGATTCACGAGCATCATTTTTACAAGTCGTCGAAGAGTAGACCAGTGAAAGGTGTAAACTTTTTCTCTCAGAACTGCCCGAAAACTTGTATTCCGGCTCAAACAACGGGATACATCGTTTTAGATCGAAACTAGCAAGATTCACGAGCATCGATTTTACAAGTCGTCGAAGAGTAGACGAGAGAGAGCTGAAAACTTTTTATCTCAGAACTGCGCGAAAACTTGTATTCCGGCTCAAAACAACGGGATACATCGTTTTAGATCGAAACTAGCAAGATTCTCGAGCATCGATTTTACAAGTCGTCGAAGAGTAGGCGAGAGAAAGATGGCAACTTTTTCTCTCAGAACTGCGCGAAAACACGTATTCCGGCTCAAAACAACGGGATACATCGTTTTAGATCGAAACTAGCAAGATTCACGAGCATCGATTTTACAAGTCGTCGAAGAGTAGACGAGAGAGAGCTGAAAACTTTTTCTCTCGGAACTGCGCGAAAACTTGTATTCCGGCTCAAAACAACGGGATACATCGTTTTAGATCGAAACTAGCAAGATTCACGAGCATCGATTTTAAAAGTCGACGAAGTGTAGACGAGAGAAAGGTGGAAACTTTTTTCTCTCAGAACTGCGCAAAAACTTGTATTCCGTCTCAAAACAACGGAACACATCGTTTTAGATCGAAACTAGAAAGATTCTCGAGCATCGATTTAACAAGTCGTCGAAGAGTAGACGAGAGAAAGGTGGAAACTTTTTCTCTCAGAACTGCGCGAAAACGTGTATTCCGGCTCAAAACAACGGGATACATCGTTTTAGATCGAAACTAGCAAGATTCACGAGCATCGATTTTACAAGTCGTCGAAGAGTAGACGAGAGAGAGCTGAAAACTTTTTATCTCAGAACTGCGCGAAAACTTGTATTCTGTTTCAAAACAACGGGATACATCGTTTTAGATCGAAACTAGCAAGATTCAAGAGCCTCGATTTTACAAGTCGTCGAAGAGTAGACGAGAGAAAGGTGGAAACTTTTTCTCTCAGAACTGCGCGAAAACTTGTATTCCGGCTCAAAACAACGGGATACATCGTTTTAGATCGAAACTAGCAAGATTCTCGAGCATCGATTTTACAAGTCGTCGAAGAGTAGGCGAGAGAAAGATGGCAACTTTTTCTCTCAGAACTGCGCGAAAACACGTATTCCGGCTCAAAACAACGGGATACATCGTTTTAGATCGAAACTAGCAAGATTCACGAGCATCGATTTTACAAGTCGTCGAAGAGTAGACGAGAGAGAGCTGAAAACTTTTTCTCTCGGAACTGCGCGAAAACTTGTATTCCGGCTCAAAACAACGGGATACATCGTTTTAGATCGAAACTAGCAAGATTCACGAGCATCGATTTTACAAGTCGTCGAAGTGTAGACGAGAGAAAGGTGGAAACTTTTTTCTCTCAGAACTGCGCAAAAACTTGTATTCCGTCTCAAAACAACGGAACACATCGTTTTAGATCGAAACTAGAAAGATTCTCGAGCATCGATTTTACAAGTCGTCGAAGAGTAGACGAGAGAAAGGTGGAAACTTTTTCTTTCAGAACTGCGCGAAAACGTGTATTCCGGCTCAAAACAACGGGATACATCGTTTTAGATCGAAACTAGCAAGATTCACGAGCATCGATTTTACAAGTCGTCGAAGAGTAGACGAGAGAGAGCTGAAAACTTTTTATCTCAGAACTGCGCGAAAACTTGTATTCTGTTTCAAAACAACGCGATACATCGTTTTAGATCGAAACTAGCAAGATTCAAGAGCCTCGATTTTACAAGTCGTCGAAGAGTAGACGAGAGAAAGGTGGAAACTTTTTCTCTCAGAACTGCGCGAAAACTTGTATTCCGGCTCAAAACAACGGGATACATCGTTTTAGATCGAAACTAGCAAGATTCACGAGCATCATTTTTACAAGTCGTCGAAGAGTAGACCACTGAAAGGTGTTACCTTTTTTTCTCTCAGAACTGCCCGAAAACTTGTATTCTGGTTCAAACCAACGGGATACATCGTTTTAGATCGAAACTAGCAAGATTCACGAGCCTCAATTTTACAAGTCGTCCAAGAGTAGACGAGAGAAAGGTGGAAACTTTTTCTCTCAGAACTGCGCGAAAACTTGTATTCCGGCTCAAAACAACGGGATACATCGTTTTAGATCGAAACTAGCAAGATTCACGAGCATCGATTTTACAAGTCGTCGAAGAGTAGACGAGAGAGAGCTGAAAACTTTTTCTCTCGGAACTGCGCGAAAACTTGTATTCCGGCTCAAAACAACGGGATACATCGTTTTAGATCGAAACTAGCAAGATTCACGAGCATCGATTTTAAAAGTCGACGAAGTGTAGACGAGAGAAAGGTGGAAACTTTTTTCTCTCAGAACTGCGCAAAAACTTGTATTCCGTCTCAAAACAACGGAACACATCGTTTTAGATCGAAACTAGAAAGATTCTCGAGCATCGATTTAACAAGTCGTCGAAGAGTAGACGAGAGAAAGGTGGAAACTTTTTCTCTCAGAACTGCGCGAAAACGTGTATTCCGGCTCAAAACAACGGGATACATCGTTTTAGATCGAAACTAGCAAGATTCACGAGCATCGATTTTACAAGTCGTCGAAGAGTAGACGAGAGAGAGCTGAAAACTTTTTATCTCAGAACTGCGCGAAAACTTGTATTCTGTTTCAAAACAACGGGATACATCGTTTTAGATCGAAACTAGCAAGATTCAAGAGCCTCGATTTTACAAGTCGTCGAAGAGTAGACGAGAGAAAGGTGGAAACTTTTTCTCTCAGAACTGCGCGAAAACTTGTATTCCGGCTCAAAACAACGGGATACATCGTTTTAGATCGAAACTAGCAAGATTCTCGAGCATCGATTTTACAAGTCGTCGAAGAGTAGGCGAGAGAAAGATGGCAACTTTTTCTCTCAGAACTGCGCGAAAACACGTATTCCGGCTCAAAACAACGGGATACATCGTTTTAGATCGAAACTAGCAAGATTCACGAGCATCGATTTTACAAGTCGTCGAAGAGTAGACGAGAGAGAGCTGAAAACTTTTTCTCTCGGAACTGCGCGAAAACTTGTATTCCGGCTCAAAACAACGGGATACATCGTTTTAGATCGAAACTAGCAAGATTCACGAGCATCGATTTTACAAGTCGTCGAAGTGTAGACGAGAGAAAGGTGGAAACTTTTTTCTCTCAGAACTGCGCAAAAACTTGTATTCCGTCTCAAAACAACGGAACACATCGTTTTAGATCGAAACTAGAAAGATTCTCGAGCATCGATTTTACAAGTCGTCGAAGAGTAGACGAGAGAAAGGTGGAAACTTTTTCTTTCAGAACTGCGCGAAAACGTGTATTCCGGCTCAAAACAACGGGATACATCGTTTTAGATCGAAACTAGCAAGATTCACGAGCATCGATTTTACATTTCGTCGAAGAGTAGACGAGAGAGAGCTGAAAACTTTTTATCTCAGAACTGCGCGAAAACTTGTATTCTGTTTCAAAACAACGCGATACATCGTTTTAGATCGAAACTAGCAAGATTCAAGAGCCTCGATTTTACAAGTCGTCGAAGAGTAGACGAGAGAAAGGTGGAAACTTTTTCTCTCAGAACTGCGCGAAAACTTGTATTCCGGCTCAAAACAACGGGATACATCGTTTTAGATCGAAACTAGCAAGATTCACGAGCATCATTTTTACAAGTCGTCGAAGAGTAGACCACTGAAAGGTGTTACCTTTTTTTCTCTCAGAACTGCCCGAAAACTTGTATTCTGGTTCAAACCAACGGGATACATCGTTTTAGATCGAAACTAGCAAGATTCTCGAGCATCGATTTTACAAGTCGTCGAAGAGTAGGCGAGAGAAAGATGGCAACTTTTTCTCTCAGAACTGCGCGAAAACACGTATTCCGGCTCAAAACAACGGGATACATCGTTTTAGATCGAAACTAGCAAGATTCACGAGCATCGATTTTACAAGTCGTCGAAGAGTAGACGAGAGAGAGCTGAAAACTTTTTCTCTCGGAACTGCGCGAAAACTTGTATTCCGGCTCAAAACAACGGGATACATCGTTTTAGATCGAAACTAGCAAGATTCACGAGCATCGATTTTACAAGTCGTCGAAGTGTAGACGAGAGAAAGGTGGAAACTTTTTTCTCTCAGAACTGCGCAAAAACTTGTATTCCGTCTCAAAACAACGGAACACATCGTTTTAGATCGAAACTAGAAAGATTCTCGGGCATCGATTTTACAAGTCGTCGAAGAGTAGACGAGAGAAAGGTGGAAACTTTTTCTTTCAGAACTGCGCGAAAACGTGTATTCCGGCTCAAAACAACGGGATACATCGTTTTAGATCGAAACTAGCAAGATTCACGAGCATCGATTTTACAAGTCGTCGAAGAGTAGACGAGAGAGAGCTGAAAACTTTTTATCTCAGAACTGCGCGAAAACTTGTATTCTGTTTCAAAACAACGCGATACATCGTTTTAGATCGAAAATAGCAAGATTCAAGAGCCTCGATTTTACAAGTCGTCGAAGAGTAGACGAGAGAAAGGTGGAAACTTTTTCTCTCAGAACTGCGCGAAAACTTGTATTCCGGCTCAAAACAACGGGATACATCGTTTTAGATCGAAACTAGCAAGATTCACGAGCATCATTTTTACAAGTCGTCGAAGAGTAGACCACTGAAAGGTGTTACCTTTTTTTCTCTCAGAACTGCCCGAAAACTTGTATTCTGGTTCAAACCAACGGGATACATCGTTTTAGATCGAAACTAGCAAGATTCACGATACTCAATTTTACAAGTCGTCCAAGAGTAGACGAGAGAAAGGTGGAAACTTTTTCTCTCAGAACTGCGCGAAAACTTGTATTCCGGCTCAAAACAACGGGATACATCGTTTTAGATCGAAACTAGCAAGATTCACGAGCATCGATTTTACAAGTCGTCGAAGAGTAGACGAGAGAGAGCTGAAAACTTTTTCTCTCGGAACTGCGCGAAAACTTGTATTCCGGCTCAAAACAACGGGATACATCGTTTTAGATCGAAACTAGCAAGATTCACGAGCATCGATTTTAAAAGTCGTTGAAGTGTAGACGAGAGAAAGGTGGAAACTTTTTTCTCTCAGAACTGCGCAAAAACTTGTATTCCGTCTCAAAACAACGGAACACATCGTTTTAGATCGAAACTAGAAAGATTCTCGAGCATCGATTTAACAAGTCGTCGAAGAGTAGACGAGAGAAAGGTGGAAACTTTTTCTCTCAGAACTGCGCGAAAACGTGTATTCCGGCTCAAAACAACGGGATACATCGTTTTAGATCGAAACTAGCAAGATTCACGAGCATCGATTTTACAAGTCGTCGAAGAGTAGACGAGAGAGAGCTGAAAACTTTTTATCTCAGAACTGCGCGAAAACTTGTATTCTGTTTCAAAACAACGGGATACATCGTTTTAGATCGAAACTAGCAAGATTCAAGAGCCTCGATTTTACAAGTCGTCGAAGAGTAGACGAGAGAAAGGTGGAAACTTTTTCTCTCAGAACTGCGCGAAAACTTGTATTCCGGCTCAAAACAACGGGATACATCGTTTTAGATCGAAACTAGCAAGATTCACGAGCATCATTTTTACAAGTCGTCGAAGAGTAGACCAGTGAAAGGTGTTCACTTTTTCTCTCAGAACTGCCCGAAAACTTGTATTCTGGTTCAAAGCAACGGGATACATCGTTTTAGATCGAAACTAGCAAGATTCACGAGCCTCGATTTTACAAGTCGTCCAAGAGTAGACGAGAGAAAGGTGGAAACTTTTTCTCTCAGAACTGCGCGAAAACTTGTATTCCGGCTCAAAACAACGGGATACATCGTTTTAGATCGAAACTAGCAAGATTCACGAGCATCATTTTTACAAGTCGTCGAAGAGTAGACCAGTGAAAGGTGTAAACTTTTTCTCTCAGAACTGCCCGAAAACTTGTATTCCGGCTCAAACAACGGGATACATCGTTTTAGATCGAAACTAGCAAGATTCACGAGCATCGATTTTACAACGTCGAAGAGTAGACGAGAGAGAGCTGAAAACTTTTTATCTCAGAACTGCGCGAAAACTTGTATTCCGGCTCAAAACAACGGGATACATCGTTTTAGATCGAAACTAGCAAGATTCTCGAGCATCGATTTTACAAGTCGTCGAAGAGTAGGCGAGAGAAAGGTGGCAACTTTTTCTCTCAGAACTGCGCGAAAACACGTATTCCGGCTCAAAACAACGGGATACATCGTTTTAGATCAAAACTAGCAAGATTCACGAGCACCGATTTTACAAGTCGTCGAAGAGTAGACGAGAGAAAGGTGGAAACTTTTTCTCTCAGAACTGCGCAAAAACGTGTATTCCGGCTCAAAACAACGGGATACATCGTTTTAGATCGAAACTAGCAAGATTCACGAGCATCGATTTTACAAGTCGTCGAAGAGTAGACGAGAGAGAGCTGAAAACTTTTTATCTCAGAACTGCGCGAAAACTTGTATTCTGTTTCAAAACAACGGGATACATCGTTTTAGATCGAAACTAGCAAGATACACGAGCCTCGATTTTACAAGTCGTCGAAGAGTAGACGAGAGAAAGGTGGCAACTTTTTATCTCAGAACTGCGCGATAACTTGTATTCTGTTTCAAAACAACGGGATACATCGTTTTAGATCAAAACTAGCAAGATTCACGAGCCTCGATTTTACAAGTCGTCGAAGAGTAGACGAGAGAAAGGTGGCAACTTTTTCTCTCAGAACTGCGCGAAAACTTGTATTCCGGCTCAAAACAACGGGATACATCGTTTTAGATCAAACTAGCAAGATTCTCGAGCATCGATTTTACAAGTCGTCGAAGAGTAGGCGAGAGAAAGGTGGAAACTTTTTCTCTCATAACTGCGCGAAAACTTGTATTCCTGCTCAAAACAACGAGATACATCGTTTTAGATCGAAACTAGCAAGATTCTCGATTATCGATTTTACAAGTCGTCGAAGAGTAGACGAGAGAAAGGTGGAAACTTTTTCTCTCAGAACTGCGCGAAAACACGTATTCCGGCTCAAAACAACGGGATACATCGTTTTAGATCAAACTAGCAAGATTCTCGAGCATCGATTTTACAAGTCGTCGAAGAGTAGGCGAGAGAAAGGTGGAAACCTTTTCTCTCATAACTGCGCGAAAACTTGTATTCCTGCTCAAAACAACGAGATACATCGTTTTAGATCGAAACTAGCAAGATTCTCGATTATCGATTTTACAAGTCGTCGAAGAGTAGACGAGAGAAAGGTGGAAACTTTTTCTCTCAGAACTGCGCGAAAACTTGTATTCCGGCTCAAAACATTTGGGAAACACCGTTTTAGATCGAAACTAGCAAGATTCACGAGCATCGATTTGACAAGTCGTCGAAGTGTAGACTTGAGAAAGGTGGAAACTTTTTTCTCTCAGAACTGCGCGAAAACTTGTATTCCGTCTCAAAACAACGGAACACATCGTTTTAGATCGAAACTAGAAAGATTCTCGAGCATCGATTTTACAAGTCGTCGAAGAGTAGGCGAGAGAAAGGTGGAAACTTTTTCTCTCATAACTGCGCGAAAACTTGTATTCCGGCTCAAAACAACGGGATACATCGTTTTAGACCGAAACTAGCAAGATTCACGAGCATCGATTTTACAAGTCGTCGAAGAGTAGGCGAGAGAAAGGTGGAAACTTTTTCTCTCATAACTGCGCGAAAACTTGTATTCCGGCTCAAAACAACGAGATACATCGTTTTAGATCGAAACTAGCAAGATTCTCGAGCATCGATTTTACAAGTCGTCGAAGAGTAGACGATAGAAAGGTGGAAACTTTTTCTCTCAGAACTGCGCTAAAACTTGTATTCCGGCTCAAAACAACGGGATACATTGTTTTAGATCGAAACTAGCAAGATTCTCGAGCATCGATTTTACAAGTCGTCGAAGAGTAGGCGAGAGAAAGGTGGAAACTTTTTCTCTCATAACTGCGCGAAAACTTGTATTCCGGCTCAAAACAACGGGATACATCGTTTTAGACCGAAACTAGCAAGATTCACGAGCATCGATTTTACAAGTCGTCGAAGAGTAGACGAGAGAAAGGTGGCAACTTTTTCTCTCAGAACTGCGCGAAAACTTGTATTCCGGCTCAAAACAACGGGATACATCGTTTTAGATCAAACTAGCAAGATTCTCGAGCATCGATTTTACAAGTCGTCGAAGAGTAGACGAGAGAAAGGTGGAAACTTTTTCTCTCAGAACTGCGCGAAAACTTGTATTCCGTCTCAAAACAACGGAACACATCGTTTTAGATCGAAACTAGAAAGATTCTCGAGCATCGATTTCACAAGTCGTCGAAGAGTAGACGATAGAAAGGTGGAAACTTTTTCTCACAGAACTGCGCTAAAACTTGTATTCCGGCTCAAAACAACGAGATACATCGTTTTAGATCAAACTAGCAAGATTCTCGAGCATCGATTTTACAAGTCGTCGAAGAGTAGGCGAGAGAAAGGTGGAAACTTTTTCTCTCATAACTGCGCGAAAACTTGTATTCCGGCTCAAAACAACGGGATACATCGTTTTAGACCGAAACTAGCAAGATTCACGAGCATCGATTTTACAAGTCGTCGAAGAGTAGGCGAGAGAAAGGTGGAAACTTTTTCTCTCATAACTGCGCGAAAACTTGTATTCCTGCTCAAAACAACGAGATACATCGTTTTAGATCGAAACTAGCAAGATTCTCGATTATCGATTTTACAAGTCGTCGAAGAGTAGACGAGAGAAAGGTGGAAACTTTTTCTCTCAGAACTGCGCGAAAACACGTATTCCGGCTCAAAACAACGGGATACATCGTTTTAGATCAAACTAGCAAGATTCTCGAGCATCGATTTTACAAGTCGTCGAAGAGTAGGCGAGAGAAAGGTGGAAACCTTTTCTCTCATAACTGCGCGAAAACTTGTATTCCTGCTCAAAACAACGAGATACATCGTTTTAGATCGAAACTAGCAAGATTCTCGATTATCGATTTTACAAGTCGTCGAAGAGTAGACGAGAGAAAGGTGGAAACTTTTTCTCTCAGAACTGCGCGAAAACTTGTATTCCGGCTCAAAACATTTGGGAAACACCGTTTTAGATCGAAACTAGCAAGATTCACGAGCATCGATTTGACAAGTCGTCGAAGTGTAGACTTGAGAAAGGTGGAAACTTTTTTCTCTCAGAACTGCGCGAAAACTTGTATTCCGTCTCAAAACAACGGAACACATCGTTTTAGATTGAAACTAGAAAGATTCTCGAGCATCGATTTTACAAGTCGTCGAACAGTAGACGATAGAAAGGTGGAAACTTTTTCTCTCAGAACTGCGCTAAAACTTGTATTCCGGCTCAAAACAACGAGATACATCGTTTTAGATCAAACTAGCAAGATTCTCGAGCATCGATTTTACAAGTCGTCGAAGAGTAGGCGAGAGAAAGGTGGAAACTTTTTCTCTCATAACTGCGCGAAAACTTGTATTCCGGCTCAAAACAACGGGATACATCGTTTTAGACCGAAACTAGCAAGATTCACGAGCATCGATTTTACAAGTCGTCGAAGAGTAGGCGAGAGAAAGGTGGAAACTTTTTCTCTCATAACTGCGCGAAAACTTGTATTCCGGCTCAAAACAACGAGATACATCGTTTTAGATCGAAACTAGCAAGATTCTCGAGCATCGATTTTACAAGTCGTCGAAGAGTAGACGATAGAAAGGTGGAAACGTTTTCTCTCAGAACTGCGCTAAAACTTGTATTCCGGCTCAAAACAACGGGATACATCGTTTTAGATCGAAACTAGCAAGATTCTCGAGCATCGATTTTACAAGTCGTCGAAGAGTAGGCGAGAGAAAGGTGGAAACTTTTTCTCTCATAACTGCGCGAAAACTTGTATTCCGGCTCAAAACAACGGGATACATCGTTTTAGACCGAAACTAGGAAGATTCACGAGCATCGATTTTACAAGTCGTCGAAGAGTAGACGAGAGAAAGGTGGCAACTTTTTCTCTCAGAACTGCGCGAAAACTTGTATTCCGGCTCAAAACAACGGGATACATCGTTTTAGATCAAACTAGCAAGATTCTCGAGCATCGATTTTACAAGTCGTCGAAGAGTAGACGAGAGAAAGGTGGAAACTTTTTCTCTCAGAACTGCGCGAAAACTTGTATTCCGGCTCAAAACATTTGGGAAACACCGTTTTAGATCGAAACTAGCAAGATTCACGAGCATCGATTTTGCAAGTCGTCGAAGAGTAGACGAGAGAGAGCTGAAAACTTTTTCTCTCAGAACTGCGCGAAAACTTGTATTCTGGCTCAAAACAACGAGATACATCGTTTTAGATCGAAACTAGCAAGATTCAAGAGCCTCGATTTTACAAGTCGTCGAAGAGTAGACGAGAGAAAGGTGGCAACTTTTTCTCTCAGAACTGCTCGAAAACATGTATTCCGGCTCAAAACAACAGGATACATCGTTTTAGATCGAAACTAGCAAGATTCTCGAGCATCGATTTTACAAGTCGTCGAAATGTAGACGAGAGAAAGGTGAAAACTTTTTCTCTCGGAACTGCGCGAAAACTTGTATTCCGGCTCAAAACAACGGGATACATTGTTTTAGATCGAAACTAGCAAGATTCACGAGCATCGATTTTACAAGTCGTCGAAGTGTAGACGAGAGAAAGGTGGAAACTTTTTTCTCTCAGAACTGCGCGAAAACTTGTATTCCGTCTCAAAACAACGGAACACATCGTTTTAGATCGAAACTAGAAAGATTCTCGAGCATCGATTTTACAAGTCGTCGAAGAGTAGACGAGAGAAAGGTGGAAACGTTTTCTCTCAGAACTGCGCGAAAACGTGTATTCCGGCTCAAAACAACGGGATACATCGTTTTAGATCGAAAGTAGCGAGATTTACGCACTTCGATTTTACAAGTCGTGGAAGAGTAGACGAGAGAGAGCTGAAAACGTTTTATCTGAGAACTGCGGGAAAACTTGTATTCCGGCTCAAAACAACGGGACACATCGTTTTAGATTGAAACTAGCTAGATTCACGAGCATCGATTTTAAAAGTCGTCGAAGAGTAGACGAGAGTTAGGTGTAAACGTTTTCTCTCAGAACTGCGCGAAAACTTGTATTCCGGCTCAAAACAACGGGGTACACCGTTTTAGATCGAAACTAGCAAGATTCTCGAGCATCGATTATACAAGTCGTCGAAGAGTAGACGAGAGAAAGGTGGAAACTTTTTCTCTCAGAACTGCGCGAAAACTTGTATTCCGGCTCAAAACATTTGGGAAACACCGTATTAGATCGAAACTAGCAAGATTCACGAGCATCGATTTTACAAGTCGTCGAAGAGTAGACGAGAGAGAGCTTAAAACTTTTTATCTCAGAACTACGCGAAAACTTGTATTCCGGCTCAAAACAACGGGATACATCGTTTTAGATCGAAACTAGCAAGATTCTCGAGCATCGATTTTACAAGTCGTCGAAGAGTAGATGATAGAAAGGTGGAAGCGTTTTCTCTCAGAACTGCGCTAAAACTTGTATTCCGGCTCAAAACAACGGGATACATCGTTTTATATCAAACTAGCAAGATTCTCGAGCATCGATTTTACAAGTCGTCGAAGAATAGGCGAGAGAAAGGTGGAAACTTTTTCTCTCATAACTGCGCGAAAACTTGTATTCCGGCTCAAAACAACGAGATACATCGTTTTAGATCGAAACTAGCAAGATTCTCGAGCATCGATTTTACAAGTCGTCGAAGAGTAGACGATAGAAAGGTGGAAACTTTTTCTCTCAGAACTGCGCTAAAACTTGTATTCCGGCTCAAAACAACGGGATATATCGTTTTAGATCGAAACTAGCAAGATTCACGAGCATCGATTTTACAAGTCGTCGAAGAGTAGACGAGAGAAAGGTGGCAACTTTTTCTCTCAGAACTGCGCGAAAACACGTATTCCGGCTCAAAACAACGGGATACATCGTTTTAGATCGAAACTAGCAAGATTCACGAGCATCGATTTTACAAGTCGTCGAAGAGTAGACGAGAGAGAGCTGAAAACTTTTTATCTCAGAACTGCCCGAAAACTTGTATTCCGGCTCAAACAACGGGATACATCGTTTTAGATCGAAACTAGCAAGATTCTCGAGCATCGATTTTACAAGTCGTCGAAGAGTAGGCGAGAAAAAGATGGCAACTTTTTCTCTCAGAACTGCGCGAAAACACGTATTCCGGCTCAAAACAACGGGATACATCGTTTTAGATCGAAACTAGCAAGATTCACGAGCATCGATTTTACAAGTCGTCGAAGAGTAGACGAGAGAGAGCTGAAAACTTTTTCTCTCGGAACTGCGCGAAAACTTGTATTCCGGCTCAAAACAACGGGATACATCGTTTTAGATCGAAACTAGCAAGATTCACGAGCATCGATTTTAAAAGTCGTCGAAGTGTAGACGAGAGAAAGGTGGAAACTTTTTTCTCTCAGAACTGCGCAAAAACTTGTATTCCGTCTCAAAACAACGGAACACATCGTTTTAGATCGAAACTAGAAAGATTCTCGAGCATCGATTTAACAAGTCGTCGAAGAGTACACGAGAGAAAGGTGGAAACTTTTTCTCTCAGAACTGCGCGAAAACGTGTATTCCGGCTCAAAACAACGGGATACATCGTTTTAGATCGAAACTAGAAGGATTCACGAGCATCATTTTACAAGTCGTCGAAGAGTAGACGAGAGAGAGCTGAAAACTTTTTATCTCAGAACTGCGCCAAAACTTGTATTCTGTTTCAAAACAACGGGATACATCGTTTTAGATCGAAACTAGCAAGATTCAAGAGCCTCGATTTTACAAGTCGTCGAAGAGTAGACGAGAGAAAGGTGCAAACTTTTTCTCTCAGAACTGCGCGAAAACTTGTATTCCGGCTCAAAACAACGGGATACATCGTTTTAGATCGAAACTAGCAAGATTCACGAGCATCATTTTTACAAGTCGTCGAAGAGTAGACCAGTGAAAGGTGTTAACTTTTTCTCTCAGAACTGCCCGAAAACTTGTATTCTGGTTCAAACCAACGGAATACATCGTTTTAGATCGAAACTAGCAAGATTCACGAGCCTCGATTTTACAAGTCGTCCAAGAGTAGACGAGAGAAAGGTGGAAACTTTTTCTCTCAGAACTGCGCGAAAACTTGTATTCCGGCTCAAAACAACGGGATACATCGTTTTAGATCGAAACTAGCAAGATTCACGAGCATCATTTTTACAAGTCGTCGAAGAGTAGACCAGTGAAAGGTGTAAACTTTTTCTCTCAGAACTGCCCGAAAACTTGTATTCCGGCTCAAACAACGGGATACATCGTTTTAGATCGAAACTAGCAAGATTCACGAGCATCGATTTTACAACGTCGAAGAGTAGACGAGAGAGAGCTGAAAACTTTTTATCTCAGAACTGCGCGAAAACTTGTATTCCGGCTCAAAACAACGGGATACATCGTTTTAGATCGAAACTAGCAAGATTCTCGAGCATCGATTTTACAAGTCGTCGAAGAGTAGGCGAGAGAAAGGTGGCAACTTTTTCTCTCAGAACTGCGCGAAAACACGTATTCCGGCTCAAAACAACGGGATACATCGTTTTAGATCGAAACTAGCAAGATTCACGAGCACCGATTTTACAAGTCGTCGAAGAGTAGACGAGTGAAAGGTGGAAACTTTTTCTCTCAGAACTGCGCAAAAACGTGTATTCCGGCTCAAAACAACGGGATACATCGTTTTAGTTCGAAACTAGCAAGATTCACGAGCATCGATTTTACAAGTCGTCGAAGAGTAGACGAGAGAGAGCTGAAAACTTTTTATCTCAGAACTGCGCGAAAACTTGTATTCTGTTTCAAAACAACGGGATACATCGTTTTAGATCGAAACTAGCAAGATACACGAGCCTCGATTTTACAAGTCGTCGAAGAGTAGACGAGAGAAAGGTGGCAACTTTTTATCTCAGAACTGCGCGAAAACTTGTATTCTGTTTCAAAACAACGGGATACATCGTTTTAGATCAAAACTAGCAAGATTCACGAGCCTCGATTTTACAAGTCGTCGAAGAGTAGACGAGAGAAAGGTGCCAACTTTTTCTCTCAGAACTGCGCGAAAACTTGTATTGCGGCTCAAAACAACGGGATACATCATTTTAGATCAAACTAGCAAGATTCTCGAGCATCGATTTTACAAGTCGTCGAAGAGTAGGCGAGAGAAAGGTGGAAACTTTTTCTCTCATAACTGCGCGAAAACTTGTATTCCTGCTCAAAACAACGAGATACATCGTTTTAGATCGAAACTAGCAAGATTCTCGATTATCGATTTTACAAGTCGTCGAAGAGTAGACGAGAGAAAGGTGGAAACTTTTTCTCTCAGAACTGCGCGAAAACACGTATTCCGGCTCAAAACAACGGGATACATCGTTTTAGATCAAAATAGCAAGATTCTCGAGCATCGATTTTACAAGTCGTCGAAGAGTAGGCGAGAGAAAGGTGGAAACCTTTTCTCTCATAACTGCGCGAAAACTTGTATTCCTGCTCAAAACAACGAGATACATCGTTTTAGATCGAAACTAGCAAGATTCTCGATTATCGATTTTACAAGTCGTCGAAGAGTAGACGAGAGAAAGGTGGAAACTTTTTCTCTCAGAACTGCGCGAAAACTTGTATTCCGTCTCAAAACAACGGAACACATCGTTTTAGATCGAAACTAGAAAGATTCTCGAGCATCGATTTTACAAGTCGTCGAAGAGTAGACGATAGAAAGGTGGAAACTTTTTCTCTCAGAACTGCGCTAAATCTTGTATTCCGGCTCAAAACAACGAGATACATCGTTTTAGATCAAACTAGCAAGATTCTCGAGCATCGATTTTACAAGTCGTCGAAGAGTAGGCGAGAGAAAGGTGGAAACTTTTTCTCTCATAACTGCGCGAAAACTTGTATTCCGGCTCAAAACAACGGGATACATCGTTTTAGACCGAAACTAGCAAGATTCACGAGCATCGATTTGACAAGTCGTCGAAGTGTAGACTTGAGAAAGGTGGAAACTTTTTTCTCTCAGAACTGCGCGAAAACTTGTATTCCGTCTCAAAACAACGGAACACATCGTTTTAGATCGAAACTAGAAAGATTCTCGAGCATCGATTTTACAAGTCGTCGAAGAGTAGACGATAGAAAGGTGGAAACTTTTTCTCTCAGAACTGCGCTAAAACTTGTATTCCGGCTCAAAACAACGAGATACATCGTTTTAGATCAAACTAGCAAGATTCTCGAGCATCGATTTTACAAGTCGTCGAAGAGTAGGCGAGAGAAAGGTGGAAACTTTTTCTCTCATAACTGCGCGAAAACTTGTATTCCGGCTCAAAACAACGGGATACATCGTTTTAGACCGAAACTAGCAAGATTCACGAGCATCGATTTTACAAGTCGTCGAAGAGTAGGCGAGAGAAAGGTGGAAACTTTTTCTCTCATAACTGCGCGAAAACTTGTTTTCCGGCTCAAAACAACGAGATACATCGTTTTAGATCGAAACTAGCAAGATTCTCGAGCATCGATTTTACAAGTCGTCGAAGAGTAGACGATAGAAAGGTGGAAACTTTTTCTCTCAGAACTGCGCTAAAACTTTTATTCCGGCTCAAAACAACGGGATACATCGTTTTAGATCGAAACTAGCAAGATTCTCGAGCATCGATTTTACAAGTCGTCGAAGAGTAGGCGAGAGAAAGGTGGAAACTTTTTCTCTCATAACTGCGCGAAAACTTGTATTCCGGCTCAAAACAACGGGATACATCGTTTTAGACCGAAACTAGCAAGATTCACGAGCATCGATTTTACAAGTCGTCGAAGAGTAGACGAGAGAAAGGTGGCAACTTTTTCTCTCAGAACTGCGCGAAAACTTGTATTCCGGCTCAAAACAACGGGATACATCGTTTTAGATCAAACTAGCAAGATTATCAAGCATCGATTTTACAAGTCGTCGAAGAGTAGACGAGAGAAAGGTGGAAACTTTTTCTCTCAGAACTGCGCGAAAACTTGTATTCTGGCTCAAAACAACGAGATACATCGTTTTAGATCGAAACTAGCAAGATTCAAGAGCCTCGATTTTACAAGTCGTCGAAGAGTAGAAGAGAGAAAGGTGGCAACTTTTTCTCTCAGAACTGCGCGAAAACATGTATTCCGGCTCAAAACAACAGGATACATCGTTTTAGATCGAAACTAGCAAGATTCTCGAGCATCGATTTTACAAGTCGTCGAAATGTAGACGAGAGAAAGGTGGAAACTTTTTCTCTCGGAACTGCGCGAAAACTTGTATTCCGGCTCAAAACAACGGGATACATCGTTTTAGATCGAAACTAGCAAGATTCACGAGCATCGATTTTACAAGTCGTCGAAGTGTAGACGAGAGAAAGGTGGAAACTTTTTTCTCTCAGAACTGCGCGAAAACTTGTATTCCGTCTCAAAACAACGGAACACATCGTTTTAGATCGAAACTAGAAAGATTCTCGAGCATCGATTTTACAAGTCGTCGAAGAGTAGACGAGAGAAAGGTGGAAACTTTTTCTCTCAGAACTGCGCGAAAACGTGTATTCCGGCTCAAAACAACGGGATACATCGTTTTAGATCGAAAGTAGCGAGATTTACGCACTTCGATTTTACAAGTCGTGGAAGAGTATACGAGAGAGAGCTGAAAACGTTTTATCTGAGAACTGCGGGAAAACTTGTATTCCGGCTCAAAACAACGGGACACATCGTTTTAGATTGAAACTAGCTAGATTCACGACCATCGATTTTAAAAGTCGTCGAAGAGTAGACGAGAGTTAGGTGTAAACGTTTTCTCTCAGAACTGCGCGAAAACTTGTATTCCGGCTCAAAACAACGGGGTACACCGTTTTAGATCGAAACTAGCAAGATTCTCGAGCATCGATTATACAAGTCGTCGAAGAGTAGACGAGAGAAAGGTGGAAACTTTTTCTCTCAGAACTGCGCGAAAACTTGTATTCCGGCTCAAAACATTTGGGAAACACCGTTTTAGATCGAAACTAGCAAGATTCACGAGCATCGATTTTACAAGTCGTCGAAGAGTAGACGAGAGAGAGCTTAAAACTTTTTATCTCAGAACTACGCGAAAACTTGTATTCCGGCTCAAAACAACGGGATACATCGTTTTAGATCGAAACTAGCAAGATTCTCGAGCATCGATTTTACAAGTCGTCGAAGAGTAGATGATAGAAAGGTGGAAGCGTTTTCTCTCAGAACTGCGCGAAAACTTGTATTCCGGCTCAAAACAACGGGGTACACCGTTTTAGATCGAAACTAGCAAGATTCTCGAGCATCGATTATACAAGTCGTCGAAGAGTAGACGAGAGAAAGGTGGAAACTTTTTCTCTCAGAACTGCGCGAAAACTTGTATTCCGGCTCAAAACATTTGGGAAACACCGTATTAGATCGAAACTAGCAAGATTCACGAGCATCGATTTTACAAGTCGTCGAAGAGTAGACGAGAGAGAGCTTAAAACTTTTTATCTCAGAACTACGCGAAAACTTGTATTCCGGCTCAAAACAACGGGATACATCGTTTTAGATCGAAACTAGCAAGATTCTCGAGCATCGATTTTACAAGTCGTCGAAGAGTAGATGATAGAAAGGTGGAAGCGTTTTCTCTCAGAACTGCGCTAAAACTTGTATTCCGGCTCAAAACAACGGGATACATCGTTTTAGATCAAACTAGCAAGATTCTCGAGCATCGATTTTACAAGTCGTCGAAGAATAGGCGAGAGAAAGGTGGAAACTTTTTCTCTCATAACTGCGCGGAAACTTGTATTCCGGCTCAAACAACGGGATACATCGTTTTAGATCGAAAGTAGCAAGATTCACGAGCATCGATTTTACAAGTCGTCGAAGAGTAGACGAGAGAGAGCTGAAAACTTTTTATCTCAGAACTGCGCGAAAACTTGTATTCCGGCTCAAAACAACGGGATACATCGTTTTAGATCGAAACTAGCAAGATTCTCGAGCATCGATTTTACAAGTCGTCGAAGAGTAGGCGAGAAAAAGATGGCAACTTTTTCTCTCAGAACTGCGCAAAAACTTGTATTCCGTCTCAAAACAACGGAACACATCGTTTTAGATCGAAACTAGAAAGATTCTCGAGCATCGATTTAACAAGTCGTCGAAGAGTACACGAGAGAAAGGTGGAAACTTTTTCTCTCAGAACTGCGCGAAAACGTGTATTCCGGCTCAAAACAACGGGATACATCGTTTTAGATCGAAACTAGCAAGATTCACGAGCATCATTTTACAAGTCGTCGAAGAGTAGACGAGAGAGAGCTGAAAACTTTTTATCTCAGAACTGCGCCAAAACTTGTATTCTGTTTCAAAACAACGGGATACATCGTTTTAGATCGAAACTAGCAAGATTCAAGAGCATCATTTTTACAAGTCGTCGAAGAGTAGACCAGTGAAAGGTGTTAACTTTTTCTCTCAGAACTGCCCGAAAACTTGTATTCTGGTTCAAACCAACGGAATACATCGTTTTAGATCGAAACTAGCAAGATTCACGAGCCTCGATTTTACAAGTCGTCCAAGAGTAGACGAGAGAAAGGTGGAAACTTTTTCTCTCAGAACTGCGCGAAAACTTGTATTCCGGCTCAAAACAACGGGATACATCGTTTTAGATCGAAACTAGCAAGATTCACGAGCATCATTTTTACAAGTCGTCGAAGAGTAGACCAGTGAAAGGTGTAAACTTTTTCTCTCAGAACTGCCCGAAAACTTGTATTCCGGCTCAAACAACGGGATACATCGTTTTAGATCGAAACTAGCAAGATTCACGAGCATCGATTTTACAACGTCGAAGAGTAGACGAGAGAGAGCTGAAAACTTTTTATCTCAGAACTGCGCGAAAACTTGTATTCCGGCTCAAAACAACGGGATACATCGTTTTAGATCGAAACTAGCAAGATTCTCGAGCATCGATTTTACAAGTCGTCGAAGAGTAGGCGAGAGAAAGGTGGCAACTTTTTCTCTCAGAACTGCGCGAAAACACGTATTCCGGCTCAAAACAACGGGATACATCGTTTTAGATCGAAACTAGCAAGATTCACGAGCACCGATTTTACAAGTCGTCGAAGAGTAGACGAGTGAAAGGTGGAAACTTTTTCTCTCAGAACTGCGCAAAAACGTGTATTCCGGCTCAAAACAACGGGATACATCGTTTTAGTTCGAAACTAGCAAGATTCACGAGCATCGATTTTACAAGTCGTCGAAGAGTAGACGAGAGCTGAAAACTTTTTATCTCAGAACTGCGCGAAAACTTGTATTCTGTTTCAAAACAACGGGATACATCGTTTTAGATCGAAACTAGCAAGATACACGAGCCTCGATTTTACAAGTCGTCGAAGAGTAGACGAGAGAAAGGTGGCAACTTTTTATCTCAGAACTGCGCGAAAACTTGTATTCTGTTTCAAAACAACGGGATACATCGTTTTAGATCAAAACTAGCAAGATTCACGAGCCTCGATTTTACAAGTCGTCGAAGAGTAGACGAGAGAAAGGTGCCAACTTTTTCTCTCAGAACTGCGCGAAAACTTGTATTGCGGCTCAAAACAACGGGATACATCATTTTAGATCAAACTAGCAAGATTCTCGAGCATCGATTTTACAAGTCGTTGAAGAGTAGGCGAGAGAAAGGTGGAAACTTTTTCTCTCATAACTGCGCGAAAACTTGTATTCCTGCTCAAAACAACGAGATACATCGTTTTAGATCGAAACTAGCAAGATTCTCGATTATCGATTTTACAAGTCGTCGAAGAGTAGACGAGAGAAAGGTGGAAACTTTTTCTCTCAGAACTGCGCGAAAACACGTATTCCGGCTCAAAACAACGGGATACATCGTTTTAGATCAAACTAGCAAGATTCTCGAGCATCGATTTTACAAGTCGTCGAAGAGTAGGCGAGAGAAAGGTGGAAACCTTTTCTCTCATAACTGCGCGAAAACTTGTATTCCTGCTCAAAACAACGAGATACATCGTTTTAGATCGAAACTAGCAAGATTCTCGATTATCGATTTTACAAGTCGTCGAAGGGTAGACGAGAGAAAGGTGGAAACTTTTTCTCTCAGAACTGCGCGAAAACTTGTATTCCGGCTCAAAACATTTGGGAAACACCGTTTTAGATCGAAACTAGCAAGATTCACGAGCATCGATTTGACAAGTCGTCGAAGTGTAGACTTGAGAAAGGTGGAAACTTTTTTCTCTCAGAACTGCGCGAAAACTTGTATTCCGTCTCAAAACAACGGAACACATCGTTTTAGATCGAAACTGGAAAGATTCTCGAGCATCGATTTTACAAGTCGTCGAAGAGTAGACGATAGAAAGGTGGAAACTTTTTCTCTCAGAACTGCGCTAAAACTTGTATTCCGGCTCAAAACAACGAGATACATCGTTTTAGATCAAACTAGCAAGATTCTCGAGCATCGATTTTACAAGTCGTCGAAGAGTAGGCGAGAGAAAGGTGGAAACTTTTTCTCTCATAACTGCGCGAAAACTTGTATTCCGGCTCAAAACAACGGGATACATCGTTTTAGACCGAAACTAGCAAGATTCACGAGCATCGATTTTACAAGTCGTCGAAGAGTAGGCGAGAGAAAGCTGGAAACTTTTTCTCTCATAACTGCGCGAAAACTTGTTTTCCGGCTCAAAACAACGAGATACATCGTTTTAGATCGAAACTAGCAAGATTCTCGAGCATCGATTTTACAAGTCGTCGAAGAGTAGACGATAGAAAGGTGGAAACTTTTTCTCTCAGAACTGCGCTAAAACTTGTATTCCGGCTCAAAACAACGGGATACCTCGTTTTAGATCGAAACTAGCAAGATTCTCGAGCATCGATTTTACAAGTCGTCGAAGAGTAGGCGAGAGAAAGGTGGAAACTTTTTCTCTCATAACTGCGCGAAAACTTGTATTCCGGCTCAAAACAACGGGATACATCGTTTTAGACCGAAACTAGCAAGATTCACGAGCATCGATTTTACAAGTCGTCGAAGAGTAGACGAGAGAAAGGTGGCAACTTTTTCTCTCAGAACTGCGCGAAAACTTGTATTCCGGCTCAAAACAACGGGATACATCGTTTTAGATCAAACTAGCAAGATTCTCAAGCATCGATTTTACAAGTCGTCGAAGAGTAGACGAGAGAAAGGTGGAAACTTTTTCTCTCAGAACTGCGCAAAAACTTGTATTCCGGCTCAAAACATTTGGGAAACACCGTTTTAGATCGAAACTAGCAAGATTCACGAGCATCGATTTTGCAAGTCGTCGAAGAGTAGACGAGAGAGAGCTGAAAACTTTTTCTCTCAGAACTGCGCGAAAACTTGTATTCTGGCTCAAAACAACGAGATACATCGTTTTAGATCGAAACTAGCAAGATTCAAGAGCCTCGATTTTACAAGTCGTCGAAGAGTAGACGAGAGAAAGGTGGCAACTTTTTCTCTCAGAACTGCGCGAAAACATGTATTCCGGCTCAAAACAACAGGATACATCGTTTTAGATCGAAACTAGCAAGATTCTCGAGCATCGATTTTACAAGTCGTCGAAATGTAGACGAGAGAAAGGTGGAAACTTTTTCTCTCGGAACTGCGCGAAAACTTGTATTCCGGCTCAAAACAACGGGATACATCGTTTTAGATCGAAACTAGCAAGATTCACGAGCATCGATTTTACAAGTCGTCGAAGTGTAGACGAGAGTTAGGTGTAAACGTTTTCTCTCAGAACTGCGCGAAAACTTGTATTCCGGCTCAAAACAACGGGGTACACCGTTTTAGATTGAAACTAGCAAGATTCTCGAGCATCGATTATACAAGTCGTCGAAGAGTAGACGAGAGAAAGGTGGAAACTTTTTCTCACAGAACTGCGCGAAAACTTGTATTCCGGCTCAAAACATTTGGGAAACACCGTTTTAGATCGAAACTAGCAAGATTCACGAGCATCGATTTTACAAGTCGTCGAAGAGTAGACGAGAGAGAGCTGAAAACTTTTTATCTCAGAACTGCGCGAAAACTTTTATTCCGGCTCAAAACAACGGGATACATCGTTTTAGATCGAAACTAGCAAGATTCACGAGCATCGATTTTACAAGTCGTCGAAGAGTAGACGAGAGAGAGCTGAAAACTTTTTATCTCAGATCTGCGCGAAAAATTGTATTCCGGCTCAAACCAACGGGATACATCGTTTTAGATCGAAACTAGCAAGATTCACGAGCCTCGATTTTACAAGTCGTCGAAGAGTAGACGAGAGAAAGGTGGAAACTTTTTCTCTCAGAACTGCGCGAAAACTTGTATTCCGGCTCAAAACAACGGGATACATCGTTTTAGATCAAAACTAGCAAGATTCACGAGCATCATTTTTACAAGTCGTCGAAGAGTAGACGAGAGAAAGGTGGAAACTTTTTCTCTCAGAACTGCGCGAAAACTTGTATTCCGGCTCAAAACAACGGGATACATCGTTTTAGATCGAAACTAGCAAGATTCACGAGCATCGATTTTACAAGTCGTTGAAGTGTAGACGAGAGAAAGGTGGAAACTTTTTTCTCTCAGAACTGCGCGAAAACTTGTATTCCGTCTCAAAACAACGGAACACATCGTTTTAGGTCGAAACTAGAAAGATTCTCGAGCATCGATTTTACAAGTCGTCGAAGAGTAGACGAGAGAAAGGTGGAAACTTTTTCTCTCAGAACTGCGCGAAAACGTGTATTCCGGCTCAAAACAACGGGATACATCGTTTTAGATCGAAACTAGCAAGATTAACGAGCATCGATTTTACAAGTCGTCGAAGAGTAGACGAGAGAAAGGTTTAAACTTTTTCTCTCAGAACTGCGCGATAACTTGTATTCTGGTTCAAACCAACGGGATACATCGTTTTAGATCGAAACTAGCAAGATTCACGATTCTCGATTTTACAAGTCGTTGAAGAGTAGACGAGAGAAAGGTGGAAACTTTTTCTCTCAGAACTGCGCGAAAACTTGTATTCCGGCTCAAAACAACGGGATACATCGTTTTAGATCGAAACTAGCAAGATTCACGAGCATCATTTTTACAAGTCGTCGAAGAGTAGACGAGAGAAAGGTGGAAACTTTTTCTCTCAGAACTGCGCGAAAACTTGTATTCCGGCTCAAAACAACGGGATACATCGTTTTAGATCGAAACTAGCAAGATTCACGAGCATCGATTTTACAAGTCGTCGAAGAGTAGACGAGAGAAAGGTTTAAACTTTTTCTCTCAGAACTGCGCGATAACTTGTATTCTGGTTCAAACCAACGGGATACATCGTTTTAGATCGAAACTAGCAAGATTCACGAGCCTCGATTTTACAAGTCGTTGAAGAGTTAATGCGGCGAGTTGGGCGTGTTGGTACATAGTTTTCTAGAAAAGCAGCGCTGAACAGACGAGGACAGAGACGAGGCGACAAGGACGGGCGCTGAACTGACAACAATTTTTTATTGAAGGAATTCACATTTATAAACGTAGTGCAGCTACCGTTCGCGCATGCTCAGGAAAGTCAGCTCTTTTGGTGAAAGGGCGATAGAGGCTGTGCTGACGCAGCCCTCTCCCAGTCTATATACCTGATTTGATTCAGCTATTTCTCTGGTCATACGTACACTGCTCTTTCTGATTATGGAGGTGTCACCGAGTGCAGGAGTACAATCTAGGCAAGTGATACAGTGACTTGCGAGGAAGCCTTCAAAATCTTTTCCCTCGCGTGCATTTTTCACGTTCAAGGTATGCTCTCTTAACCTCTCGTTCACGCATCTCCCAGTTTGGCCAACATACGTCTTTCCACAACTTAACGGAATTTTGTAAACTACACCTTCTGTGCAATCAACATAAGGCCGCGCACAGCGCAGGCAGAAGGTAGCTGTTATACCTTACATACACTCACTTTCGCACAATCTGAAAAAGGTAGCCCAGCGTTACGACGTGAAAGTGGTCTTCTCTGCCCCTCACAAGCTGTCCAAGCTTTGCAGGATCACTAATCCGGAGGCGACCCAGAAGCGTGGCTGTGGCAAAAAACATAGGCGGCCTTATGTTGATTGCACAGAAGGTGTAGTTTACAAAATTCCGTTAAGTTGTGGAAAGACGTATGTTGGCCAAACTGGGAGATGCGTGAACGAGAGGTTAAGAGAGCATACCTTGAACGTGAAAAATGCACGCGAGGGAAAAGATTTTGAAGGCTTCCTCGCAAGTCACTGTATCACTTGCCTAGATTGTACTCCTGCACTCGGTGACACCTCCATAATCAGAAAGAGCAGTGTACGTATGACCAGAGAAATAGCTGAATCAAATCAGATATATAGCCTGGGAGAGGGCTGCGTCAGCACAGCCTCTATCGCCCTTTCACCAAAAGAGCTGACTTTCCTGAGCATGCGCGAACGGTAGCTGCACTACGTTTATAAATGTGAATTCCTTCAATAAAAAATTGTTGTCAGTTCAGCGCCCGTCCTTGTCGCCTCGTCTCTGTCCTCGTCTGTTCAGCGCTGCTTTTCTAGAAAACGTTGAAGAGTAGACGAGAGAAAGGTGGAAACTTTTTCTCTCAGAACTGCGCGAAAACTTGTATTCCGGCTCAAAACAACAGGATACATCGTTTTAGATCGAAACTAGCAAGATTCACGAGCATCATTTTTACAAGTCGTCGAAGAGTAGACGAGAGAAAGGTGGAAACTTTTTCTCTCAGAACTGCGCGAAAACTTGTATTCCGGCTCAAAACAACGGGATACATCGTTTTAGATCGAAACTAGCAAGATTCACGAGCATCGATTTTACAAGTCGTCGAAGTGTAGACGAGAGAAAGGTGGAAACTTTTTTCTCTCAGAACTGCGCGAAAACTTGTATTCCGTCTCAAAACAACAGAACACATCGTTTTAGGTCGAAACTAGAAAGATTCTCGAGCATCGATTTTACAAGTCGTCGAAAAGTAGACGAGAGAAAGGTGGAAACTTTTTCTCTCAGAACTGCGCGAAAACGTGTATTCCGGCTCAAAACAACGGGATACATCGTTTTAGATCGAAACTAGCAAGATTAACGAGCATCGATTTTACAAGTCGTCGAAGAGTAGACGAGAGAAAGGTTTAAACTTTTTCTCTCAGAACTGCGCGAAAACTTGTTTTCCGGCTCAAAACAACGGGATACATCGTTTTAGATCGAAAGTAGCGAGATTTACGCACTTCGATTTTACAAGTCGTGGAAGAGTAGACGAGAGAGAGCTGAAAACTTTTTATCTGAGAACTGCGGGAAAACTTGTATTCCGGCTCAAAACAACGGGAGACATCGTTTTAGATTGAAACTGGCTAGATTCACGAGCATCGATTTTAAAAGTCGTCGAAGAGTAGACGAGAGTTAGGTGTAAACGTTTTCTCTCAGAACTGCGCGGAAACTTGTATTCCGGCTCAAAACAACGGGGTACACCGTTTTAGATCGAAACTAGCAAGATTATCGAGCATCGATTATACAAGTCGTCGAAGAGTAGACGAGAGAAAGGTGGAAACTTTTTCTCTCAGAACTGCGCGAAAACTTGTATTCCGGCTCAAAACATCTGGGAAACACCGTTTTAGATCGAAACTAGCAAGATTCACGAGCATCGATTTTACAAGTCGTCGAAGAGTAGACGAGAGAGAGCTGAAAACTTTTTATCTCAGAACGGCGCGAAAATTTGTATTCCGGCTCAAAACAACGGGATACATTGTTTTAGATCGAAACTAGCAAGATTCTCGAGCATCGATTTTACAAGTCGTCGAAGAGTAGACGATAGAAAGGTGGAAACTTTTTCTCTCAGAACTGCGCTAAAACTTGTATTCCGGCTCAAAACAACGGGGTACACCGTTTTAGATCGAAACTAGCAAGATTCTCGAGCATCGATTATACAAGTCGTCGAAGAGTAGACGAGAGAAAGGTGGAAACGTTTTCTCTCAGAACTGCGCGAAAACTTGTATTCCGGCTCAAAACATCTGGGAAACACCGTTTTAGATCGAAACTAGCAAGATTCACGAGCATCGATTTTACAAGTCGTCGAAGAGTAGACGAGAGAAAGGTGGCAACTTTTTCTCTCAGAACTGCGCGAAAACACGTATTCCGGCTCAAAACAACGGGATATATCGTTTTAGATCGAAACTAGCAAGATTCACGAGCATCGATTTTACAAGTCGTCGAAGAGTAGACGAGAGAGAGCTGAAAACTTTTTATCTCAGAACTGCGCGAAAACTTGTATTCTGGTTCAAACCAACGGGATACATCGTTTTAGATCGAAACTAGCAAGATTCACGAGCCTCGATTTTACAAGTCGTCGAAGAGTAGACGAGAGAAAGGTGGAAACTTTTTCTCTCAGAACTGCGCGAAAACTTGTATTCCGGCTCAAAACAACGGGATACATCGTTTTAGATCGAAACTAGCAAGATTCACGAGCATCATTTTTACAAGTCGTCGAAGAGTAGACGAGAGAAAGGTTTAAACTTTTTCTCTCAGAACTGCGCGATAACTTGTATTCTGGTTCAAACCAACGGGATACATCGTTTTAGATCGAAACTAGCAAGATTCACGAGCCTCGATTTTACAAGTCGTTGAAGAGTAGACGAGAGAAAGGTGGAAACTTTTTCTCTCAGAACTGCGCGAAAACTTGTATTCCGGCTCAAAACAACAGGATACATCGTTTTAGATCGAAACTAGCAAGATTCACGAGCATCATTTTTACAAGTCGTCGAAGAGTAGACGAGAGAAAGGTGGAAACTTTTTCTCTCAGAACTGCGCGAAAACTTGTATTCCGGCTCAAAACAACGGGATACATCGTTTTAGATCGAAACTAGCAAGATTCACGAGCATCGATTTTACAAGTCGTCGAAGAGTAGACGAGAGAAAGGTTTAAACTTTTTCTCTCAGAACTGCGCGATAACTTGTATTCTGGTTCAAACCAACGGGATACATCGTTTTAGATCGAAACTAGCAAGATTCACGAGCCTCGATTTTACAAGTCGTTGAAGAGTAGACGAGAGAAAGGTGGAAACTTTTTCTCTCAGAACTGCGCGAAAACTTGTATTCCGGCTCAAAACAACAGGATACATCGTTTTAGATCGAAACTAGCAAGATTCACGAGCCTCGATTTTACAAGTCGTCGAAGAGTAGACGAGAGAAAGGTGGCAACTTTTTATCTCAGAACTGCGCGAAAACTTGTATTCTGTTTCAAAACAACGGGATACATCGTTTTAGATCAAAACTAGCAAGATTCACGAGCCTCGATTTTACAAGTCGTCGAAGAGTAGACGAGAGAAAGGTGCCAACTTTTTCTCTCAGAACTGCGCGAAAACTTGTATTGCGGCTCAAAACAACGGGATACATCATTTTAGATCAAACTAGCAAGATTCTCGAGCATCGATTTTACAAGTCGTTGAAGAGTAGGCGAGAGAAAGGTGGAAACTTTTTCTCTCATAACTGCGCGAAAACTTGTATTCCTGCTCAAAACAACGAGATACATCGTTTTAGATCGAAACTAGCAAGATTCTCGATTATCGATTTTACAAGTCGTCGAAGAGTAGACGAGAGAAAGGTGGAAACTTTTTCTCTCAGAACTGCGCGAAAACACGTATTCCGGCTCAAAACAACGGGATACATCGTTTTAGATCAAACTAGCAAGATTCTCGAGCATCGATTTTACAAGTCGTCGAAGAGTAGGCGAGAGAAAGGTGGAAACCTTTTCTCTCATAACTGCGCGAAAACTTGTATTCCTGCTCAAAACAACGAGATACATCGTTTTAGATCGAAACTAGCAAGATTCTCGATTATCGATTTTACAAGTCGTCGAAGGGTAGACGAGAGAAAGGTGGAAACTTTTTCTCTCAGAACTGCGCGAAAACTTGTATTCCGGCTCAAAACATTTGGGAAACACCGTTTTAGATCGAAACTAGCAAGATTCACGAGCATCGATTTTACAAGTCGTCGAAGTGTAGACGAGAGAAAGGTGGAAACTTTTTTCTCTCAGAACTGCGCGAAAACTTGTATTCCGTCTCAAAACAACGGAGCACATCGTTTTAGATCGAAACTAGAAAGATTCTCGAGCATCGATTTTACAAGTCGTCGAAGAGTAGACGAGAGAAAGGTGGAAACTTTTTCTCTCAGAACTGCGCGAAAACGTGTATTCCGGCTCAAAACAACGGGATACATCGTTTTAGATCGAAACTAGCAAGATTAACGAGCATCGATTTTACAAGTCGTCGAAGAGTAGACGAGAGAAAGGTTTAAACTTTTTCTCTCAGAACTGCGCGAAAACTTGTTTTCCGGCTCAAAACAACGGGATACATCGTTTTAGATCGAAACTAGCAAGATTAACGAGCAACGATTTTACAAGTCGTCGAAGAGTAGACGAGAGTAGGTGTAAACGTTTTCTCTCAGAACTGCGCGAAAACTTGTATTCCGGCTCAAAACAACGGGGTACACCGTTTTAGATTGAAACTAGCAAGATTCTCGAGCATCGATTATACAAGTCGTCGAAGAGTAGACGAGAGAAAGGTGGAAACTTTTTCTCACAGAACTGCGCGAAAACTTGTATTCCGGCTCAAAACATTTGGGAAACACCGTTTTAGATCGAAACTAGCAAGATTCACGAGCATCGATTTTACAAGTCGTTGAAGAGTAGACGAGAGAAAGGTGGAAACTTTTTCTCTCAGAACTGCGCGAAAACTTGTATTCCGGCTCAAAACAACAGGATACATCGTTTTAGATCGAAACTAGCAAGATTCACGAGCATCATTTTTACAAGTCGTCGAAGAGTAGACGAGAGAAAGGTGGAAACTTTTTCTCTCAGAACTGCGCGAAAGCTTGTATTCCGGCTCAAAACAACGGGATACATCGTTTTAGATCGAAACTAGCAAGATTCACGAGCATCGATTTTACAAGTCGTCGAAGTGTAGACGAGAGAAAGGTGGAAACGTTTTTCTCTCAGAACTGCGCGAAAACTTGTATTCCGTCTCAAAACAACAGAACACATCGTTTTAGGTCGAAACTAGAAAGATTCTCGAGCATCGATTTTACAAGTCGTCGAAGAGTAGACGAGAGAAAGGTGGAAACTTTTTCTCTCAGAACTGCGCGAAAACGTGTATTCCGGCTCAAAACAACGGGATACATCGTTTTAGATCGAAACTAGCAAGATTAACGAGCATCGATTTTACAAGTCGTCGAAGAGTAGACGAGAGAAAGGTTTAAACTTTTTCTCTCAGAACTGCGCGATAACTTGTATTCTGGTTCAAACCAACGGGATACATCGTTTTAGATCGAAACTAGCAAGATTCACGAGCCTCGATTTTACAAGTCGTTGAAGAGTAGACGAGAGAAAGGTGGAAACTTTTTCTCTCAGAACTGCGCGAAAACTTGTATTCCGGCTCAAAACAACAGGATACATCGTTTTAGATCGAAACTAGCAAGATTCACGAGCATCATTTTTACAAGTCGTCGAAGAGTAGACGAGAGAAAGGTGGAAACTTTTTCTCTCAGAACTGCGCGAAAACTTGTATTCCGGCTCAAAACAACGGGATACATCGTTTTAGATCGAAACTAGCAAGATTCACGAGCATCGATTTTACAAGTCGTCGAAGTGTAGACGAGAGAAAGGTGGAAACTTTTTTCTCTCAGAACTGCGCGAAAACTTGTATTCCGTCTCAAAACAACGGAGCACATCGTTTTAGATCGAAACTAGAAAGATTCTCGAGCATCGATTTTACAAGTCGTCGAAGAGTAGACGAGAGAAAGGTGGAAACTTTTTCTCTCAGAACTGCGCGAAAACGTGTATTCCGGCTCAAAACAACGGGATACATCGTTTTAGATCGAAACTAGCAAGATTAACGAGCATCGATTTTACAAGTCGTCGAAGAGTAGACGAGAGAAAGGTTTAAACTTTTTCTCTCAGAACTGCGCGAAAACTTGTTTTCCGGCTCAAAACAACGGGATACATCGTTTTAGATCGAAACTAGCAAGATTAACGAGCAACGATTTTACAAGTCGTCGAAGAGTAGACGAGAGTAGGTGTAAACGTTTTCTCTCAGAACTGCGCGAAAACTTGTATTCCGGCTCAAAACAACGGGGTACACCGTTTTAGATTGAAACTAGCAAGATTCTCGAGCATCGATTATACAAGTCGTCGAAGAGTAGACGAGAGAAAGGTGGAAACTTTTTCTCACAGAACTGCGCGAAAACTTGTATTCCGGCTCAAAACATTTGGGAAACACCGTTTTAGATCGAAACTAGCAAGATTCACGAGCATCGATTTTACAAGTCGTCGAAGAGTAGACGAGAGAGAGCTGAAAACTTTTTATCTCAGAACTGCGCGAAAACTTTTATTCCGGCTCAAAACAACGGGATACATCGTTTTAGATCGAAACTAGCAAGATTCTCGAGCATCGATTTTACAAGTCGTCGAAGAGTAGACGAGAGAAAGGTGGCAACTTTTTCTCTCAGAACTGCGCGAAAACATGTATTCCGGCTCAAAACAACGGGATACATCATTTTAGATCGAAACTAGCAAGATTCTCGAGCATCGATTTTACAAGTCGTCGAAGAGTAGACGAGAGAAAGGTGGAAACTTTTTCTATCGGAACTGCGCGAAAACTTGTATTCCGGCTCAAAACAACGGGATACATCGTTTTAGATCGAAACTAGCAAGATTCACGAGCATCGATTTTACAAGTCGTCGAAGTGTAGACGAGACAAAGGTGGAAACTTTTTCTCTCAGAACTGCGCGAAAACTTGTATTCCGTCTCAAAACAACGGAGCACATCGTTTTAGATCGAAACTAGAAAGATTCTCGAGCATCGATTTTACAAGTCGTCGAAGAGTAGACGAGAGAAAGGTGGAAACGTTTTCTCTCAGAACTGCGCGAAAACGTGTATTCCGGCTCAAAACAACGGGATACATCGTTTTAGATCGAAAGTAGCAAGATTTACGCACTTCGATTTTACAAGTCGTGGACGAGTAGACGAGAGAGAGCTGAAAACGTTTTATCTGAGAACTGCGGGAAAACTTGTATTCCGGCTCAAAACAACGGGACACATCGTTTTAGATTGAAACTAGCAAGATTCACGAGCATCGATTTTACAAGTCGTCGAAGAGTAGACGAGAGAGAGCTGAAAACTTTTTATCTCAGAACTGCGCGAAAACTTGAATTCTGGTTCAAACCAACGGGATACATCGTTTTAGATCGAAACTAGCAAGATTCACGAGCCTCGATTTTACAAGTCGTCGAAGAGTAGACGAGAGAAAGGTGGAAACTTTTTCTCTCAGAACTGCGCGAAAACTTGTATTCCGGCTCAAAACAACGGGATACATCGTTTTAGATCGAAACTAGCAAGATTCACGAGCATCATTTTTACAAGTCGTCGAAGAGTAGACGAGAGAAAGGTGGAAACTTTTTCTCTCAGAACTGCGCGAAAACTTGTATTCTGGCTCAAAACAACGGGATACATCGTTTTAGATCGAAACTAGCAAGATTCAAGAGCCTCGATTTTACAAGTCGTCGAAGAGTAGACGAGAGAAAGGTGGCAACTTTTTCTATCGGAACTGCGCGAAAACTTGTATTCCGGCTCAAAACAACGGGATACATCGTTTTAGATCGAAACTAGCAAGATTCACGAGCATCGATTTTACAAGTCGTCGAAGTGTAGACGAGACAAAGGTGGAAACTTTTTCTCTCAGAACTGCGCGAAAACTTGTATTCCGTCTCAAAACAACGGAGCACATCGTTTTAGATCGAAACTAGAAAGATTCTCGAGCATCGATTTTACAAGTCGTCGAAGAGTAGACGATAGAAAGGTGGAAACTTTTTCTCTCAGAACTGCGCGAAAACTTGTATTCCGGCTCAAAACAACGGTGTACACCGTTTTAGATCGAAACTAGCAAGATTCTCGAGCATCGATTATACAAGTCGTCGAAGAGTAGACGAGAGAAAGGTGGAAACTTTTTCTCTTAGAACTGCGCGAAAACTTGTATTCCGGCTCAAAACATTTGGGAAACACCGTTTTAGATCGAAACTAGCAAGATTCACGAGCATCGATTTTACAAGTCGTCGAAGAGTAGACGAGAGAGAGCTGAAAACTTTTTATCTCAGAACTGCGCGAAAACTTGTATTCCGGCTCAAAACAACGAGATACATCGTTTTAGATCGAAACTAGCAAGATTCTCGAGCATCGATTTTACAAGTCGTCGAAGAGTAGACGATAGAAAGGTGGAAACTTTTTCTCTCAGAACTGCGCTAAAACTTGTATTCCGGCTCAAAACAACGGGATACATCGTTTTAGATCAAACTAGCAAGATTCTCGAGCATCGATTTTACAAGTCGTGGAAGAGTAGACGAGAGAGAGCTGAAAACTTTTTATCTGAGAACTGCGGGAAAACTTGTATTCCGGCTCAAAACAACGGGACACATCGTTTTAGATCGAAACTAGCTAGATTCACGAGGATCGATTTTAAAAGTCGCCGAAGAGTAGACGAGAGAAAGGTGGAAACTTTTTCTCTCAGAACGGCGCGAAAACGTGTATTCCGGCTCAAAACAACGGGATACATCGTTTTAGATCGAAAGTAGCGAGATTTACGCACTTCGATTTTACAAGTCGTGGAAGAGTAGACGAGAGAGAGCTGAAAACTTTTTATCTGAGAACAGCGGGAAAACTTGTATTCCGGCTCAAAACAACGGGACACATCGTTTTAGATTGAAACTAGCAAGATTCACGAGCATCGATTTTACAAGTCGTCGAAGAGTAGACGAGAGAGAGCTGAAAACTTTTTATCTCAGAACTGCGCGAAAACTTGTATTCTGGTTCAAACCAACGAGATACATCGTTTTAGATCGAAACTAGCAAGATTCACGAGCCTCGATTTTACAAGTCGTCGAAGAGTAGACGAGAGAAAGGTGGAAACTTTTTCTCTCAGAACTGCGCGAAAACTTGTATTCCGGCTCAAAACAACGGGATACATCGTTTTAGATCGAAACTAGCAAGATTCACGAGCATCATTTTTACAAGTCGTCGAAGAGTAGACGAGAGAAAGGTGGAAACTTTTTCTCTCAGAACTGCGCGAAAACTTGTATTCTGGCTCAAAACAACGGGATACATCGTTTTAGATCGAAACTAGCAAGATTCAAGAGCCTCGATTTTACAAGTCGTCGAAGAGTAGACGAGAGAAAGGTGGCAACTTTTTCTCTCAGAACTGCGCGAAAACATGTATTCCGGCTCAAAACAACGGGATACATCATTTTAGATCGAAACTAGCAAGATTCTCGAGCATCGATTTTACAAGTCGTCGAAGAGTAGACGAGAGAAAGGTGGAAACTTTTTCTATCGGAACTGCGCGAAAACTTGTATTCCGGCTCAAAACAACGGGATACATCGTTTTAGATCGAAACTAGCAAGATTCACGAGCATCGATTTTACAACTCGTCGAAGTGTAGACGAGACAAAGGTGGAAACTTTTTCTCTCAGAACTGCGCGAAAACTTGTATTCCGTCTCAAAACAACAGAGCACATCGTTTTAGATCGAAACTAGAAAGATTCTCGAGCATCGATTTTACAAGTCGTTGAAGGGTAGACGATAGAAAGGTGGAAACTTTTTCTCTCAGAACTGCGCGAAAACTTGTATTCCGGCTCAAAACAACGGTGTACACCGTTTTAGATCGAAACTAGCAAGATTCTCGAGCATCGATTATACAAGTCGTCGAAGAGTAGACGAGAGAAAGGTGGAAACTTTTTCTCTTAGAACTGCGCGAAAACTTGTATTCCGGCTCAAAACATTTGGGAAACACCGTTTTAGATCGAAACTAGCAAGATTCACGAGCATCGATTTTACAAGTCGTCGAAGAGTAGACGAGAGAGAGCTGAAAACTTTTTATCTCAGAACTGCGCGAAAACTTGTATTCCGGCTCAAAACAACGAGATACATCGTTTTAGATCGAAACTAGCAAGATTCTCGAGCATCGATTTTACAAGTCGTCGAAGAGTAGACAATAGAAAGGTGGAAACTTTTTCTCTCAGAACTGCGCTAAAACTTGTATTCCGGCTCAAAACAACGGGATACATCGTTTTAGATCGAAACTAGCAAGATTCACGAGCATCGATTTTACAAGTCGTCGAAGTGTAGACGAGACAAAGGTGGAAACTTTTTCTCTCAGAACTGCGCGAAAACTTGTATTCCGTCTCAAAACAACGGAGCACATCGTTTTAGATCGAAACTAGAAAGATTCTCGAGCATCGATTTTACAAGTCGTCGAAGAGTAGACGAGAGAAAGGTGGAAACGTTTTCTCTCAGAACTGCGCGAAAACGTGTATTCCGGCTCAAAACAACGGGATACATCGTTTTAGATCGAAAGTAGCAAGATTTACGCACTTCGATTTTACAAGTCGTGGACGAGTAGACGAGAGAGAGCTGAAAACGTTTTATCTGAGAACTGCGGGAAAACTTGTATTCCGGCTCAAAACAACGGGACACATCGTTTTAGATTGAAACTAGCAAGATTCACGAGCATCGATTTTACAAGTCGTCGAAGAGTAGACGAGAGAGAGCTGAAAACTTTTTATCTCAGAACTGCGCGAAAACTTGAATTCTGGTTCAAACCAACGGGATACATCGTTTTAGATCGAAACTAGCAAGATTCACGAGCCTCGATTTTACAAGTCGTCGAAGAGTAGACGAGAGTAGGTGTAAACGTTTTCTCTCAGAACTGCGCGAAAACTTGTATTCCGGCTCAAAACAACGGGGTACACCGTTTTAGATTGAAACTAGCAAGATTCTCGAGCATCGATTATACAAGTCGTCGAAGAGTAGACGAGAGAAAGGTGGAAACTTTTTCTCACAGAACTGCGCGAAAACTTGTATTCCGGCTCAAAACATTTGGGAAACACCGTTTTAGATCGAAACTAGCAAGATTCACGAGCATCGATTTTACAAGTCGTCGAAGAGTAGACGAGAGAGAGCTGAAAACTTTTTATCTCAGAACTGCGCGAAAACTTTTATTCCGGCTCAAAACAACGGGATACATCGTTTTAGATCGAAACTAGCAAGATTCTCGAGCATCGATTTTACAAGTCGTCGAAGAGTAGACGAGAGAAAGGTGGCAACTTTTTCTCTCAGAACTGCGCGAAAACATGTATTCCGGCTCAAAACAACGGGATACATCATTTTAGATCGAAACTAGCAAGATTCTCGAGCATCGATTTTACAAGTCGTCGAAGAGTAGACGAGAGAAAGGTGGAAACTTTTTCTATCGGAACTGCGCGAAAACTTGTATTCCGGCTCAAAACAACGGGATACATCGTTTTAGATCGAAACTAGCAAGATTCACGAGCATCGATTTTACAAGTCGTCGAAGTGTAGACGAGACAAAGGTGGAAACTTTTTCTCTCAGAACTGCGCGAAAACTTGTATTCCGTCTCAAAACAACGGAGCACATCGTTTTAGATCGAAACTAGAAAGATTCTCGAGCATCGATTTTACAAGTCGTCGAAGAGTAGACGAGAGAAAGGTGGAAACGTTTTCTCTCAGAACTGCGCGAAAACGTGTATTCCGGCTCAAAACAACGGGATACATCGTTTTAGATCGAAAGTAGCAAGATTTACGCACTTCGATTTTACAAGTCGTGGACGAGTAGACGAGAGAGAGCTGAAAACGTTTTATCTGAGAACTGCGGGAAAACTTGTATTCCGGCTCAAAACAACGGGACACATCGTTTTAGATTGAAACTAGCAAGATTCACGAGCATCGATTTTACAAGTCGTCGAAGAGTAGACGAGAGAGAGCTGAAAACTTTTTATCTCAGAACTGCGCGAAAACTTGAATTCTGGTTCAAACCAACGGGATACATCGTTTTAGATCGAAACTAGCAAGATTCACGAGCCTCGATTTTACAAGTCGTCGAAGAGTAGACGAGAGAAAGGTGGAAACTTTTTCTCTCAGAACTGCGCGAAAACTTGTATTCCGGCTCAAAACAACGGGATACATCGTTTTAGATCGAAACTAGCAAGATTCACGAGCATCATTTTTACAAGTCGTCGAAGAGTAGACGAGAGAAAGGTGGAAACTTTTTCTCTCAGAACTGCGCGAAAACTTGTATTCTGGCTCAAAACAACGGGATACATCGTTTTAGATCGAAACTAGCAAGATTCAAGAGCCTCGATTTTACAAGTCGTCGAAGAGTAGACGAGAGAAAGGTGGAAACTTTTTCTCTCAGAACTGCGCGAAAACTTGTATTCCGGCTCAAAACAACGGGATACATCGTTTTAGATCGAAACTAGCAAGATTCACGAGCATCATTTTTACAAGTCGTCGAAGAGTAGACGAGAGAAAGGTGGAAACTTTTTCTCTCAGAACTGCGCGAAAACTTGTATTCTGGCTCAAAACAACGGGATACATCGTTTTAGATCGAAACTAGCAAGATTCAAGAGCCTCGATTTTACAAGTCGTCGAAGAGTAGACGAGAGAAAGGGTGGCAACTTTTTCTCTCAGAACTGCGCGAAAACATGTATTCCGGCTCAAAACAACGGATACATCATTTTAGATCGAAACTAGCAAGATTCTCGAGCATCGATTTTACAAGTCGTCGAAGAGTAGACGAGAGAAAGGTGGAAACTTTTTCTATCGGAACTGCGCGAAAACTTGTATTCGGCTCAAAACAACGGGATACATCGTTTTAGATCGAAACTAGCAAGATTCACGAGCATCGATTTTACAACTCGTCGAAGTGTAGACGAGACAAAGGTGGAAACTTTTTCTCTCAGAACTGCGCGAAAACTTGTATTCCGTCTCAAAACAACAGAGCACATCGTTTTAGATCGAAACTAGAAAGATTCTCGAGCATCGATTTTACAAGTCGTTGAAGGGTAGACGATAGAAAGGTGGAAACTTTTTCTCTCAGAACTGCGCGAAAACTTGTATTCCGGCTCAAAACAACGGTGTACACCGTTTTAGATCGAAACTAGCAAGATTCTCGAGCATCGATTATACAAGTCGTCGAAGAGTAGACGAGAGAAAGGTGGAAACTTTTCTCTTAGAACTGCGCGAAAACTTGTATTCCGGCTCAAAACATTTGGGGAAACACCGTTTTAGATCGAAACTAGCAAGATTCACGAGCATCGATTTTACAAGTCGTCGAAGAGTAGACGAGAGAGAGCTGAAAACTTTTTATCTCAGAACTGCGCGAAAACTTGTATTCCGGCTCAAAACAACGAGATACATCGTTTTAGATCGAAACTAGCAAGATTCTCGAGCATCGATTTTACAAGTCGTCGAAGAGTAGACAATAGAAAGGTGGAAACTTTTTCTCTCAGAACTGCGCTAAAACTTGTATTCCGGCTCAAAACAACGGGATACATCGTTTTTAGATCGAAACTAGCAAGATTCACGAGCATCGATTTTACAAGTCGTCGAAGTGTAGACGAGACAAAGGTGGAAACTTTTTCTCTCAGAACTGCGCGAAAACTTGTATTCCGTCTCAAAACAACGGAGCACATCGTTTTAGATCGAAACTAGAAAGATTCTCGAGCATCGATTTTACAAGTCGGTCGAAGAGTAGACGAGAGAAAGGTGGAAACGTTTTCTCTCAGAACTGCGCGAAAACGTGTATTCCGGCTCAAAACAACGGATACATCGTTTTAGATCGAAAGGTAGCAAGATTTACGCACTTCGATTTTACAAGTCGTGGACGAGTAGACGAGAGAGAGCTGAAAACGTTTTTATCTGAGAACTGCGGGAAAACTTGTATTCCGGCTCAAACAACGGGACACATCGTTTTAGATTGAAACTAGCAAGATTCACGAGCATCGATTTTACAAGTCGTCGAGAGTAGACGAGAGAGAGCTGAAAACTTTTTATCTCAGAACTGCGCGAAAACTTGAATTCTGGTTCAAACCAACGGGATACATCGTTTTAGATCGAACTAGCAAGATTCACGAGCCTCGATTTTACAAGTCGTCGAAGAGTAGACGAGAGTAGGTGTAAACCGTTTTCTCTCAGAACTGCGCGAAAACTTGTATTCCGGCTCAAAACAACGGGGTACACCGTTTAGATTGAAACTAGCAAGATTCTCGAGCATCGATTATACAAGTCGTCGAGAGTAGACGAGAGAAAGGTGGAAACTTTTTCTCACAGAACTGCGCGAAAACTTGTATTCCGGCTCAAAACATTTGGGAAACACCGTTTTTAGATCGAAACTAGCAAGATTCACGAGCATCGATTTTACAAGTCGTCGAAGAGTAGACGAGAGAGAGCTGAAAACTCCATTTGTATCTCAGAACTGCGCGAAAACTTTTATTCCGGCTCAAAACAACGGGATACATCGTTTTAGATCGAAACTAGCAAGATTCTCGAGCACTCGATTTTTACAAGTCGTCGAAGAGTAGACGAGAGAAAGGTGGCAACTTTTTCTCTCAGAACTGCGCGAAAACATGTATTCCGGCTCAAAACAACGGGATACATCATTTTAGATCGAAACTAGCAAGATTCTCGAGCATCGATTTTACAAGTCGTCGAAGAGTAGACGAGAGAAAGGTGGAAACTTTTTCTATCGGAAGCTGCGCGAAAACTTGTATTCCGGCTCAAAACAACGGGATACATCGTTTTAGATCGAAACTAGCAAGATTCACGAGCATCGATTTTACAAGTCGTCGAAGTGTTAGACGAGACAAAGGTGGAAACTTTTTCTCTCAGAACTGCGCGAAAACTTGTATTCCGTCTCAAAACAACGGAGCACATCGTTTAGATCGAAACTAGAAAGATTCTCGAGCATCGATTTTACAAGTCGTCGAAGAGTAGACGAGAGAGAAGGTGGAAACGTTTTCTCTCAGAACTGCGCGAAAACGTGTATTCCGGCTCAAACAACGGGATACATCGTTTTAGATCGAAAGTAGCAAGATTTACGCACTTCGATTTTACAAGTCGTGGACGAGTAGACGAGAGAGAGCTGAAAACGTTTTATCTGAGAACTGCGGGAAAACTTGTATTCCGGCTCAAAACAACGGGACACATCGTTTTAGATTGAAACTAGCAAGATTCACGAGCATCGATTTTACAAGTCGTCGAAGAGTAGACGAGAGAGAGCTGAAAACTTTTTATCTCAGAACTGCGCGAAAACTTGAATTCTGGTTCAAACCAACGGGAATACATCGTTTTAGATCGAAACTAGCAAGATTCACGAGCCCTCGATTTTACAAGTCGTCGAAGAGTAGACGAGAGAAAGGTGGAAACTTTTTCTCTCAGAACTGCGCGAAAACTTGTATTCCGGCTCAAAACAACGGGATACATCGTTCTTAAGATCGAAACTAGCAAGATTCACGAGCATCATTTTTTACAAGTCGTCGAAGAGTAGACGAGAGAAAGGTGGAAACTTTTTCTCTCAGAACTGCGCGAAAACTTGTATTCTGGCTCAAAACAACGGGATACATCGTTTTAGATCGAAACTAGCAAGATTCAAGAGCCTCGATTTTACAAGTCGTCGAAGAGTAGACGAGAGAAAGGTGGCAACTTTTTCTATCGGACTGCGCGGAAAACTTGTATTCCGGCTCAAAACAACGGGAATACATCGTTTTAGATCGAAACTAGCAAGATTCACGAGCATCGATTTTACAAGTCGTCGAAGTGTAGACGAGACAAAGGTGGAAACTTTTTCTCTCAGAACTGCGCGAAAACTTGTATTCCGTCTCAAAACAACGGAGCACATCGTTTTAGATCGAAACTAGAAAGATTCTCGAGCATCGATTTTACAAGTCGTCGAAGAGTAGACGATAGAAAGGTGGAAACTTTTTCTCTCAGAACTGCGCGAAAACTTGTATTCCGGCTCAAAACAACGGTGTACACCGTTTTAGATCGAAACTAGCAAGATTCTCGAGCATCGATTATACAAGTCGTCGAAGAGTAGACGAGAGAAAGGTGGAAACTTTTTCTCTTAGAACTGCGCGAAAACTTGTATTCCGGCTCAAACATTTGGGAAACACCGTTTTAGATCGAAACTAGCAAGATTCACGAGCATCGATTTTACAAGTCGTCGAAGAGAGCTGAAAACTTTTTATCTCAGAACTGCGCGAAAACTTGTATTCCGGCTCAAAACAACGAGATACATCGTTTTAGATCGAAACTAGCAAGATTCTCGAGCATCGATTTTACAAGTCGTCGAAGAGTAGACGATAGAAAGGTGGAAACTTTTTCTCTCAGAACTGCGCTAAAACTTGTATTCCGGCTCAAAACAACGGGATACATCGTTTTAGATCAAACTAGCAAGATTCTCGAGCATCGATTTTACAAGTCGTGGAAGAGTAGACGAGAGAGAGCTGAAAACTTTTTATCTGAGAACTGCGGGAAAACTTGTATTCCGGCTCAAAACAACGGGACACATCGTTTTAGATCGAAACTAGCTAGATTCACGAGGATCGATTTTAAAAGTCGCCGAAGAGTAGACGAGAGAAAGGTGGAAACTTTTTCTCTCAGAACGGCGCGAAAACGTGTATTCCGGCTCAAAACAACGGGATACATCGTTTTAGATCGAAAGTAGCGAGATTTACGCACTTCGATTTTACAAGTCGTGGAAGAGTAGACGAGAGAGAGCTGAAAACTTTTTATCTGAGAACAGCGGGAAAACTTGTATTCCGGCTCAAAACAACGGGACACATCGTTTTAGATTGAAACTAGCAAGATTCACGAGCATCGATTTTACAAGTCGTCGAAGAGTAGACGAGAGAGAGCTGAAAACTTTTTATCTCAGAACTGCGCGAAAACTTGTATTCTGGTTCAAACCAACGAGATACATCGTTTTAGATCGAAACTAGCAAGATTCACGAGCCTCGATTTTACAAGTCGTCGAAGAGTAGACGAGAGAAAGGTGGAAACTTTTTCTCTCAGAACTGCGCGAAAACTTGTATTCCGGCTCAAAACAACGGGATACATCGTTTTAGATCGAAACTAGCAAGATTCACGAGCATCATTTTTACAAGTCGTCGAAGAGTAGACGAGAGAAAGGTGGAAACTTTTTCTCTCAGAACTGCGCGAAAACTTGTATTCTGGCTCAAAACAACGGGATACATCGTTTTAGATCGAAACTAGCAAGATTCAAGAGCCTCGATTTTACAAGTCGTCGAAGAGTAGACGAGAGAAAGGTGGCAACTTTTTCTCTCAGAACTGCGCGAAAACATGTATTCCGGCTCAAAACAACGGGATACATCATTTTAGATCGAAACTAGCAAGATTCTCGAGCATCGATTTTACAAGTCGTCGAAGAGTAGACGAGAGAAAGGTGGAAACTTTTTCTATCGGAACTGCGCGAAAACTTGTATTCCGGCTCAAAACAACGGGATACATCGTTTTAGATCGAAACTAGCAAGATTCACGAGCATCGATTTTACAACTCGTCGAAGTGTAGACGAGACAAAGGTGGAAACTTTTTCTCTCAGAACTGCGCGAAAACTTGTATTCCGTCTCAAAACAACAGAGCACATCGTTTTAGATCGAAACTAGAAAGATTCTCGAGCATCGATTTTACAAGTCGTTGAAGGGTAGACGATAGAAAGGTGGAAACTTTTTCTCTCAGAACTGCGCGAAAACTTGTATTCCGGCTCAAAACAACGGTGTACACCGTTTTAGATCGAAACTAGCAAGATTCTCGAGCATCGATTATACAAGTCGTCGAAGAGTAGACGAGAGAAAGGTGGAAACTTTTTCTCTTAGAACTGCGCGAAAACTTGTATTCCGGCTCAAAACATTTGGGAAACACCGTTTTAGATCGAAACTAGCAAGATTCACGAGCATCGATTTTACAAGTCGTCGAAGAGTAGACGAGAGAGAGCTGAAAACTTTTTATCTCAGAACTGCGCGAAAACTTGTATTCCGGCTCAAAACAACGAGATACATCGTTTTAGATCGAAACTAGCAAGATTCTCGAGCATCGATTTTACAAGTCGTCGAAGAGTAGACAATAGAAAGGTGGAAACTTTTTCTCTCAGAACTGCGCTAAAACTTGTATTCCGGCTCAAAACAACGGGATACATCGTTTTAGATCAAACTAGCAAGATTCTCGAGCATCGATTTTACAAGTCGTCGAAGAGTAGGCGAGAGAAAGGTGGAAACTTTTTCTCTCATAACTGCGCGAAAACTTGTATTCCGGCTCAAAACAACGGGATACATCGTTTTAGACCGAAACTAGCAAGATTCACGAGCATCGATTTTACAAGTCGTCGAAGAGTAGACGAGAGAAAGGTGGCAACTTTTTCTCTCAGAACTGCGCGAAAACACGTATTCCGACTCAAAACAACGGGATATATCGTTTTAGATCGAAACTAGCAAGATTCACGAGCATCGATTTTACAAGTCGTCGAAGAGTAGACGAGAGAGAGCTGAAAACTTTTTATCTCAGAACTGCGCGAAAACTTGTATTCTGGTTCAAACCAACGGGATACATCGTTTTAGATCGAAACTAGCAAGATTCACGAGCCTCGATTTTACAAGTCGTCGAAGAGTAGACGAGAGAAAGGTGGAAACTTTTTCTCTCAGAACTGCGCGAAAACTTGTATTCCGGCTCAAAACAACGGGATACATCGTTTTAGATCGAAACTAGCAAGATTCACGAGCATCATTTTTACAAGTCGTCGAAGAGTAGACGAGAGAAAGGTGGAAACTTTTTCTCTCAGAACTGCGCGAAAACTTGTATTCTGGCTCAAAACAACGGGATACATCGTTTTAGATCGAAACTAGCAAGATTCAAGAGCCTCGATTTTACAAGTCGTCGAAGAGTAGACGAGAGAAAGGTGGCAACTTTTTCTCTCAGAACTGCGCGAAAACATGTATTCCGGCTCAAAACAACGGGATACATCATTTTAGATCGAAACTAGCAAGATTCTCGAGCATCGATTTTACAAGTCGTCGAAGAGTAGACGAGAGAAAGGTGGAAACTTTTTCTATCGGAACTGCGCGAAAACTTGTATTCCGGCTCAAAACAACGGGATACATCGTTTTAGATCGAAACTAGCAAGATTCACGAGCATCGATTTTACAAGTCGTCGAAGTGTAGACGAGACAAAGGTGGAAACTTTTTCCCTCAGAACTGCGCGAAAACTTGTATTCCGTCTCAAAACAACGGAGCACATCGTTTTAGATCGAAACTAGAAAGATTCTCGAGCATCGATTTTACAAGTCGTCGAAGAGTAGACGAGAGAAAGGTGGAAACTTTTTCTCTCAGAACTGCGCGAAAACGTGTATTCCGGCTCAAAACAACGGGATACATCGTTTTAGATCGAAAGTAGCGAGATTTACGCACTTCGATTTTACAAGTCGTGGAAGAGTAGACGAGAGAGAGCTGAAAACTTTTTATCTGAGAACTGCGGGAAAACTTGTATTCCGGCTCAAAACAACGGGACACATCGTTTTAGATTGAAACTAGCTAGATTCACGAGCATCGATTTTAAAAGTCGTCGAAGAGTAGACGAGAGTTAGGTGTAAACGTTTTCTCTCAGAACTGCGCGAAAACTTGTATTCGGGCTCAAAACAACGGGTACACCGTTTTAGATCGAAAGTAGCGAGATTTACGCACTTCGATTTTACAAGTCGTGGAAGAGTAGACGAGAGAGAGCTGAAAACTTTTTATCTGAGAACTGCGGGAAAACTTGTATTCCGGCTCAAAACAACGGGACACATCGTTTTAGATTGAAACTAGCTAGATTCACGAGCATCGATTTTAAAAGTCGTCGAAGAGTAGACGAGAGTTAGGTGTAAACGTTTTCTCTCAGAACTGCGCGAAAACTTGTATTCCGGCTCAAAACATTTGGGAAACACCGTTTTAGATCGAAACTAGCAAGATTCACGAGCATCGATTTTACAAGTCGTCGAAGAGTAGACGAGGGAGAGCTGAAAACTTTTTATCTTAGAACTGCGCGAAAACTTGTATTCCGGCTCAAAACAACGGGATACATCGTTTTAGATCGAAACTAGCAAGATTCTCGAGCATCGATTTTACAAGTCGTCGAAGAGTAGACGGGAGAAAGGTGGCACCTTTTGCTCTCAGAACTGCACGAAAACACGTATTCCGGCTCAAAACAACGGGATACATCGTTTTAGATCGAAACTAGCAAGATTCACGAGCATAGATTTTACAAGTCGTCGAAGAGTAGACGAGAGAGAGCTGAAAACTTTTTATCTCAGAACTGCGCGAAAACTTGTATTCTGGTTCAAACCAACGGATACATCGTTTTAGATCGAAACTAGCAAGATTCACGAGCCTCGATTTTACAAGTCGTCGAAGAGTAGACGAGAGAAAGGTGGAAACTTTTTCTCTCAGAACTGCGCGAAAACTTGTATTCCGGCTCAAAACAACGGGATACATCGTTTTAGATCGAAACTAGCAAGATTCTCGAGCATCGATTTTACAAGTCGTCGAAGAGTAGACGAGAGAAAGGTGGAAACTTTTTCTCTCGGAACTGCGCGAAAACTTGTATTCCGGCTCAAAACAACGGGATACATCGTTTTAGATCGAAACTAGCAAGATTCACGAGCATCGATTTTACAAGTCGTCGAAGTGTAGACGAGAGAAAGGTGGAAACTTTTTTCTCTCAGAACTGCGCGAAAACTTGTATTCCGTCTCAAAACAACGGAACACATCGTTTTAGATCGAAACTAGAAAGATTCTCGAGCATCGATTTTACAAGTCGTCGAAGAGTAGACGAGAGAAAGGTGGCAACTTTTTCTCTCAAAACTGCGCGAAAACATGTATTCCGGCTCACAATATAGGGATACATCGTTTTAGATCGAAACTAGCAAGATTCTTGAGCATCGATTTTACAAGTCGTCGAAAAGTAGACGAGAGAAAGGTGGAAACTTTTTCTCTCGGAACTGCGCGAAAACTTGTATTCCAGCTCAAAACAACGGGACACATCGTTTTAGATTGAAACTAGCTAGATTCACGAGCATCGATTTTAAAAGTCGTCGAAGAGTAGACGAGAGAAAGGTGGAAACGTTTTCTCTCAGAACTGCGCGAAAACTTGTATTCTGGCTCAAAACAACGGGATACATCGTTTTAGATCGAAACTAGCAAGATTCAAGAGCCTCGATTTTACAAGTCGTCGAAGAGTAGACGAGAGAAAGGTGGCAACTTTTTCTCTCAGAACTGCGCGAAAACATGTATTCCGGCTCAAAACAACGGGATACATCGTTTTAGATCGAAACTAGCAAGATTCTCGAGCATCGATTTTACAAGTCGTCGAAGAGTAGACGAGAGAAAGGTGGAAACTTTTTCTCTCGGAACTGCGCGAAAACTTGTATTCCGGCTCAAAACAACGGGATACATCATTTTAGATCGAAACTAGCAAGATTCACGAGCATCGATTTTACAAGTCGTCGAAGTGTAGACGAGAGAAAGGTGGTAACTTTTTTCTCTCAGAACTGCGCGAAAACTTGTATTGCGTCTCAAAACAACGGAACAAATCGTTTTAGATCGAAACTAGAAAGATTCTCGAGCATCTATTTTACAAGTCGTCGAAGAGAAGACGAGAGAAAGGTGGAAACGTTTTCTCTCAGAACTGCGCGAAAACGTGTATTCCGGCTCAAAACAACGGGATACATCGTTTTAGATCGAAAGTAGCGAGATTTACGCACTTCGATTTTCAAGTCGTGGAAGATTAGACGAGAGAGAGCTGAAAACTTTTTGTCTGAGAACGGCGGGAAAACTTGTATTCCGGCTCAAAACAACGGGACACATCGTTTTAGATTGAAACTAGCTAGATTCACGAGCATCGATTTTAAAAGTCGTCGAAGAGTAGACGAGAGTTAGGTGTATACGTTTTCTCTCAGAACTGCGCGAAAACTTGTATTCCGGCTCAAAACAACGGTGTACACCGTTTTAGATCGAAACTAGCAAGATTCTCGAGCATCGATTATACAAGTCGTCGAAGAGTAGACGAGAGAAAGGTGGAAACTTTTTCTCTTAGAACTGCGCGAAAACTTGTATTTCGGCTCAAAACATTTGGGAAACACCGTTTTAGATCGAAACTAGCAAGATTCACGAGCATCGATTTTACAAGTCGTCGAAGAGTAGACGAGAGAGAGCTGAAAACTTTTTATCTCAGAACTGCGCGAAAACTTGTATTCCAGCTCAAAACAACGGGATACATCGTTTTAGATCGAAACTAGCAAGATTCTCGAGCATCGATTTTACAAGTCGTCGAAGAGTAGACGATAGAAAGGTGGAAACTTTTTCTCTCAGAACTGCGCTAAAACTTGTATTCCGGCTCAAAACAACGGGATACATCGTTTTAGATCGAAACTAGCAAGATTCTCGAGCATCGATTTTACAAGTCGTCGAAGAGTAGACGAGAGAAAGGTGGAAACTTTTTCTCTCAGAACTGCGCGAAAACTTGTATTCCGGCTCAAAACAACGGGATACATCGTTTTAGATCGAAACTAGCAAGATTCACGAGCATCATTTTTACAAGTCGTCGAAGAGTAGACAGTGAAAGGTGTAAACTTTTTCTCTCAGAACTGCCCGAAAACTTGTATTCCGGCTCAAAACAACGAGATACATCGTTTTAGATCGAAACTTGCAAGATTCTCGAGCATCGATTTTACAAGTCGTCGAAGAGTAGACGAGAGAAAGGTGGAACCTTTTTCTCTCAGAACTGCGCCAAAGCTTGTATTCTGGCTCAAAACAACGGGATTCATCGTTTTAGATCGGAACTAGCAAGATTCAAGAGCCTCGATTTTACAAGTCGTCGAAGAGTACACGAGAGAAAGGTGGCAGCTTTTTCTCTCAGAACTGCGCGAAAACTTGTATTCCGGCTCACAACAACGGGATACATCGTTTTAGATCGAAACTAGCAAGATTCTCGAGCATCGATTTTACAAGTCGTCGAAGAGTAGACGAGAGAAAGGTGGAAACTTTTTCTCTCGGAACTGCGCGAAAACTTGTATTCCGGCTCAAAACAACGGGATACATCGTTTTAGATCGAAACTAGCAAGATTCACGAGCATCGATTTTACAAGTCGTCGAAGTGTAGACGAGAGAAAGGTGGAAACTTTTTTCTCTCAGAACTGCGCGAAAACTTGTATTCCGTCTCAAAACATAGGGATACATCGTTTTAGATCGAAACTAGCAAGATTCTCGAGCATCGATTTTACAAGTCGTCGAAAAGTAGACGAGAGAAAGGTGGAAACTTTTTCTCTCGGAACTGCGCGAAAACTTGTATTCCAGCTCAAAACAACGGGACACATCGTTTTAGATTGAAACTAGCTAGATTCACGAGCATCGATTTTAAAAGTCGTCGAAGAGTAGACGAGAGTTAGGTGTAAACGTTTTCTCTCAAAACTGCGCGAAAGAAAACTTGTATTCCGGCTCAAAACAACGGGATACATCGTTTTATATCGAAACTAGCAAGATTCTCGAGCATCGATTTTACAAGTCGTCGAAGAGTAGACGAGAGAAAGGTGGAAACGTTTTCTCTCAGAACTGCGCGAAAACTTGTATTCCGGCTCAAAACAACGGGGTACACCGTTTTAGATCGAAACTAGCAAGATTCTCGAGCATCGATTATACAAGTCGTCGAAGAGTAGAGAGAAAGGTGGAAACTTTTTCTCTCAGAACTGCGCGAAATCTTGTATTCCGGCTCAAAACATTTGGGAAACACCGTTTTAGATCGAAACTAGCAAGATTCACGAGCCTCGATTTTACAAGTCGTCGAAGAGTAGACGAGAGAAAGGTGGCAACTTTTTCTCTCAGAACTGCGCGAAAACTTGTATTCCGGCTCAAAACAACGGGATACATCGTTTTAGATCGAAACTAGCAAGATTCACGAGCATAGATTTTACAAGTCGTCGAAGTGTAGACGAGAGAAAGGTGGAAACTTTTTCTCTCAGAACTGCGCGAGAACTTGTATTCCGGCTCAAACAAAGGGATACCTCGTTTTAGATCGAAACTAGCAAGATTCACGAGCATCGATTTTACAAGTCGTCGAAGAGTAGACGAGAGAGAGCTGAAAACTTTTTATCTTAGAACTGCGCGAAAACTTGTATTCCGGCTCAAAACAACGGGATACATCGTTTTAGATCGAAACTAGCAAGATTCACGAGCATAGATTTTACAAGTCGTCGAAGAGTAGACGAGAGAGAGCTGAAAACTTTTTATCTCAGAACTGCGCGAAAACTTGTATTCTGGTTCAAACCAACGGGATACATCGTTTTAGATCGAAACTAGCAAGATTCATGAGCCTCGATTTTACAAGTCGTCGAAGAGTAGACGAGAGAAAGGTGGAAACTTTTTCTCTCAGAACTGCGCGAAAACTTGTATTCCGGCTCAAAACAACGGGATACATCGTTTTAGATCGAAACTAGCAAGATTCACGAGCATCATTTTTACAAGTCGTCGAAGAGTAGACCAGTGAAAGGTGTAAACTTTTTCTCTCAGAACTGCCCGAAAACTTGTATTCCGGCTCAAAACAACGAGATACATCGTTTTAGATCGAAACTTGCAAGATTCTCGAGCATCGATTTTACAAGTCGTCGAAGAGTAGACGAGAGAAAGGTGGAACCTTTTTCTCTCAGAACTGCGCCAAAACTTGTATTCTGGCTCAAAACAACGGGATTCATCGTTTTAGATCGGAACTAGCAAGATTCAAGAGCCTCGATTTTACAAGTCGTCGAAGAGTACACGAGAGAAAGGTGGCAACTTTTTCTCTCAGAACTGCGCGAAAACATGTATTCCGGCTCACAACAACGGGATACATCGTTTTAGATCGAAACTAGCAAGATTCTCGAGCATCGATTTTACAAGTCGTCGAAGAGTAGACGAGAGAAAGGTGGAAACTTTTTCTCTCGGAACTGCGCGAAAACTTGTATTCCGGCTCAAAACAACGGGATACATCGTTTTAGATCGAAACTAGCAAGATTCACGAGCATCGATTTTACAAGTCGTCGAAGTGTAGACGAGAGAAAGGTGGAAACTTTTTTCTCTCAGAACTGCGCGAAAACTTGTATTCCGTCTCAAAACAACGGAACACATCGTTTTAGATCGAAACTAGAAAGATTCTCGAGCATCGATTTTACAAGTCGTCGAAGAGTAGACGAGAGAAAGGTGGCAACTTTTTCTCTCAGAACTGCGCGAAAACATGTATTCCGGCTCACAACATAGCGATACATCGTTTTAGATCGAAACTAGCAAGATTCTCGAGCATCGATTTTACAAGTCGTCGAAAAGTAGACGAGAGAAAGGTGGAAACTTTTTCTCTCGGAACTGCGCGAAAACTTGTATTCCAGCTCAAAACAACGGGACACATCGTTTTAGATTGAAACTAGCTAGATTCACGAGCATCGATTATACAAGTCGTCGAAGAGTAGAGAGAAAGGTGGAAACTTTTTCTCTCAGAACTGCGCGAAATCTTGTATTCCGGCTCAAAACATTTGGGAAACACCGTTTTAGATCGAAACTAGCAAGATTCACGAGCATCGATTTTACAAGTCGTCGAAGAGTAGACGAGAGAGAGCTGAAAACTTTTAATCTTAGAACTGCGCGAAAACTTGTATTCCGGCTCAAAACAACGGGATACATCGTTTTAGATCGAAACTAGCAAGATTCTCGAGCATCGATTTTACAAGTCGTCGAAGAGTATACGGGAGAAAGGTGGCAACTTTTGCTCTCAGAACTGCACGAAAACACGTATTCCGGCTCAAAACAACGGGATACATCGTTTTAGATCGAAACTAGCAAGATTCACGAGCATAGATTTTACAAGTCGTCGAAGAGTAGACGAGAGAGAGCTGAAAACTTTTTATCTCAGAACTGCGCGAAAACTTGTATTCTGGTTCAAACCAACGGGATACATCGTTTTAGATCGAAACTAGCAAGATTCACGAGCCTCGATTTTACATGTCGTCGAAGAGTACACGAGAGAAAGGTGGAAACTTTTTCTCTCAGAACTGCGCGAAAACTTGTATTCCGGATCAAAACAACGGGATACATCGTTTTAGATCGAAACTAGCAAGATTCACGAGCATCATTTTTACAAGTCGTCGAAGAGTAGACCAGTGAAAGGTGTAAACTTTTTCTCTCAGAACTGCCCGAAAACTTGTATTCCGGCTCAAAAGAACGAGATACATCGTTTTAGATCGAAACTTGCAAGATTCTCGAGCATCGATTTTACAAGTCGTCGAAGAGTAGACGAGAGAAAGGTGGAACCTTTTTCTCTCAGAACTGCGCCAAAACTTGTATTCTGGCTCAAAACAACGGGATTCATCGTTTTAGATCGGAACTAGCAAGATTCAAGAGCCTCGATTTTACAAGTCGTCGAAGAGTACACGAGAGAAAGGTGGCAACTTTTTCTCTCAGAAATGCGCGAAAACATGTATTCCGGCTCACAACAACGGGATACATCGTTTTAGATCGAAACTAGCAAGATTCTCGAGCATCGATTTTACAAGTCGTCGAAGAGTAGACGAGAGAAAGGTGGAAACTTTTTCTCTCGGAACTGCGCGAAAACTTGTATTCCGGCTCAAAACAACGGGATACATCGTTTTAGATCGAAACTAGCAAGATTCACGAGCATCGATTTTACAAGTCGTCGAAGTGTAGACGAGAGAAAGGTGGAAACTTTTTTCTCTCAGAACTGCGCGAAAACTTGTATTCCGTCTCAAAACAACGGAACACATCGTTTTAGATCGAAACTAGAAAGATTCTCGAGCATCGATTTTACAAGTCGTCGAAGAGTAGACGAGAGAAAGGTGGCAACTTTTTCTCTCAGAACTGCGCGAAAACATGTTTTCCGGCTCACAACATAGGGATACATCGTTTTAGATCGAAACTAGCAAGATTCTCGAGCATCGATTTTACAAGTCGTCGAAAAGTAGACGAGAGAAAGGTGGAAACTTTTTCTCTCGGAACTGCGCGAAAACTTGTATTCCAGCTCAAAACAACGGGACACATCGTTTTAGATTGAAACTAGCTAGATTCACGAGCATCGATTTTAAAAGTCGTCGAAGAGTAGACGAGAGTTAGGTGTAAACGTTTTCTCTCAAAACTGCGCGAAAGAAAACTTGTATTCCGGCTCAAAACAACGGGATACATAGTTTTATATCGAAACTAGCAAGATTCTCGAGCATCGATTTAACAAGTCGTCGAAGAGTAGACGAGAGAAAGGTGGAAACGTTTTCTCTCAGAACTGCGCGAAAACTTGTATTCCGGCTCAAAACAACGGGGTACACCGTTTTAGATCGAAACTAGCAAGATTCTCGAGCATCGATTATACAAGTCGTCGAAGAGTAGAGAGAAAGGTGGAAACTTTTTCTCTCAGAACTGCGCGAAATCTTGTATTCCGGCTCAAAACATTTGGGAAACACCGTTTTAGATCGAAACTAGCAAGATTCACGAGCCTCGATTTTACAAGTCGTCGAAGAGTAGACGAGAGAAAGGTGGCAACTTTTTCTCTCAGAACTGCGCGAAAACTTGTATTCCGGCTCAAAACAACGGGATACATCGTTTTAGATCGAAACTAGCAAGATTCACGAGCATAAATTTTACAAGTCGTCGAAGTGTAGACGAGAGAAAGGTGGAAACTTTTTCTCTCAGAACTGCGCGAGAACTTGTATTCCGGCTCAAACAAAGGGATACCTCGTTTTAGATCGAAACTAGCAAGATTCACGAGCATCGATTTTACAAGTCGTCGAAGAGTAGACGAGAGAGAGCTGAAAACTTTTAATCTTAGAACTGCGCGAAAACTTGTATTCCGGCTCAAAACAACGGGATACATCGTTTTAGATCGAAACTAGCAAGATTCTCGAGCATCGATTTTACAAGTCGTCGAAGAGTAGACGATAGAAAGGTGGAAACTTTTTCTCTCAGAACTGCGCTAAAACTTGTATTCCGGCTCAAAACAACGGGATACATAGTTTTAGATTGAAACTAGCAAGATTCTTGAGCATCGATTTTACAAGTCGTCGAAGAGTAGGCGAGAGAATGGTGGAAACTTTTTCTGTCATAACTGCGCGAAAACTTGTATTCCGGCTTAAAACAACGGGATACATCGTTTTAGATGGAAACTAGCAAGATTCTCGAGCATCGATTTTACAAGTCGTCGAAGAGTAGACGAGAGAAAGGTGGCAACTTTTGCTCTCAGAACTGCGCGAAAACTCGTATTCCGGCTCAAAACAACGGGATACATCGTTTTAGATCGAAACTAGCAAGATTCACGAGCATCGATTTTACAAGTCGTCGAAGAGTAGACGAGAGAGAGCTGAAAACGTTTTATCTCAGAACTGCGCGAAAACTTGTATTCTGGCTCAAAACAACGGGATACAACGTTTTAGATCGAAACTAGCAAGATTCACGAGCATCATTTTTACAAGTCGTCGAAGAGCAGACGAGAGAAAGGTGGAAACTTTTTCTCTCAGAACTGCGCGAAAACTTGTATTCTGGCTCAAAACAACGGGATACATCGTTTTAGATCGAAACTAGCAAGATTCAAGAGCCTCGATTTTACAAGTCGTCGAAGAGTAGACGAGAGAAAGGTGGCAACTTTTTCTCTCAGAACTGCGCGAAAACATGTATTCCGGCTCACAACAACGGGATACATCGTTTTAGATCGAAACTAGCAAGATTCTCGAGCATCGATTTTACATGTCGTCGAAGAGTAGACGAGAGAAAGGTGGAAACTTTTTCTCTCGGAACTGCGCGAAAACTTGTATTCCGGCTCAAAACAACGGGATACATCGTTTTAGATCGAAACTAGCAAGATTCTCGAGCATCGATTTTACAAGTCGTCGAAGAGTAGACGAGAGAAAGGTGGAAACTTTTTCTCTCAGAACTGCGCGAAAACTTGTATTCCGGCTCAAAACAACGGGGTACACCGTTTTAGATTGAAACTAGCAAGATTTTCGAGCATCGATTATACAAGTCGTCGAAGAGTAGACGAGAAAAAGGTGGAAACTTTTTCTTTCAGAACTGCGCGAAAACTTGTATTCCGGCTCAAAACATTTGGGAAACACCGTTTTAGATCGAAACTAGCAAGATTCACGAGCCTCGATTTTACAAGTCGTCGAAGAGTAGACGAGAGAAAGGTGGCAACTTTTTCTCTCAGAACTGCGCGAAAACTTGTATTCCGGCTCAAAACAACGGGATACATCGTTTTAGATCGAAACTAGCAAGATTCACGAGCATAGATTTTACATGTCGTCGAAGTGTAGACGAGAGAAAGGTGGAAACTTTTTCTCTCTGAACTGCGCGAAAACTTGTATTCCGGCTCAAACAAAGGGATACATCGTTTTAGATCGAAACTAGCAAGATTCACGAGCATCGATTTTACAAGTCGTCGAAGAGTAGACGATAGAGAGCTGAAAACTTTTTATCTCAGAACTGCGCGAAAACTTGTATTCCGGCTCAAAACAACGGGATACATCGTTTTAGATCGAAACTAGCAAGATTTTCGAGCATCGATTTTACAAGTCGTCGAAGAGTAGACGATAGAAAGGTGGAAACTTTTTCTCTCAGAACTGCGCTAAAACTTGTATTCCGGCTCAAAACAACGGGATACATCGTTTTAGATCGAAACTAGCAAGATTCTCGAGCATCGATTTTACAAGTCGTCGAAGAGTAGGCGAGAGAAAGGTGGAAACTTTTTATCTCAGAACTGCGCTAAAACTTGTATTCCGGCTCAAAACAACGGGATACATCGTTTTAGATCGAAAGTAGCAAGATTCACGAGCATCGATTTTACAAGTCGTCGAAGTGTAGACGAGAGAAAGGTGGAAACTTTTTCTCTCAGAACTGCGCGAAAACTTGTATTCCGGCTCAAAACATCTGGGAAACACCGTTTTAGATCGAAACTAGCAAGATTCACGAGCATCGATTTTACAAGTCGTCGAAGAGTAGACGAGAGAGAGCTGAAAACTTTTTATCTCAGAACTGCGCGAAAACTTGTATTCCGGCTCAAAACAACGGGATACATCGTTTTAGATCGAAACTAGCAAGATTCTCGAGCATCGATTTTGCAAGTCGTCGAAGAGTAGACGATAGAAAGGTGGAAACTTTTTCTCTCAGAACTGCGCTAAAACTTGTATTCCGGCTCAAAACAACGGGATACATCGTTTTAGATCGAAACTAGCAAGATTCACGAGCATCGATTTTACAAGTCGTCGAAGAGTAGGCGAGAGAAAGGTGGAATCTTTTTCTCTCATAACTGCGCGAAAACTTGTATTCCGGCTCAAAACAACGGGATACATCGTTTTAGACCGAAACTAGCAAGATTCACGAGCATCGATTTTACAAGTCGTCGAAGAGTAGACAAGAGAAAGGTGGCAACATTTTCTCTCAGAACTGCGCGAAAACTTGTATTCTGGTTCAAACCAACGGGATACATCGTTTTAGATCGAAACTAGCAAGATTCACGAGCCTCGATTTTACAAGTCGTCGAAGAGTAGACGAGAGAAAGGTGGAAACTTTTTCTCTCAGAACTGCGCGAAAACTTGTATTCCGGCTCAAAACAACGGGATACATCGTTTTAGATCGAAACTAGCAAGATTCACGAGCATCGATTTTACAAGTCGTCGAAGAGTAGACGAGAGAGAGCTGAAAACTTTTTATCTCAGAACTGCGCGAAAACTTGTATTCTGGTTCAAACCAACGGGATACATCGTTTTAGATCGAAACTAGCAAGATTCACGAGCCTCGATTTTACAAGTCGTCGAAGAGTAGACGAGAGAAAGGTGGAAACTTTTTCTCTCAGAACTGCGCGAAAACTTGTATTCCGGCTCAAAACAACGGGATACATCGTTTTAGATCGAAACTAGCAAGATTCACGAGCATCATTTTTACAAGTCGTCGAAGAGTAGACGAGAGAAAGGTGGAAACTTTTTCTCTCGGAACTGCGCGAAAACTTGTATTCCGGCTCAAAAAAACGGGATACATCATTTTAGATCGAAACTAGCAAGATTCACGAGCATCGATTTTACAAGTCGTCGAAGTGTAGACGAGAGAAAGGTGGAAACTTTTTTCTCTCAGAACTGCGCGAAAACTTGTATTGCGTCTCAAAACAACGGAACAAATCGTTTTAGATCGAAACTAGAAAGATTCTCGAGCATCTATTTTACAAGTCGTCGAAGAGTAGACGAGAGAAAGGTGGAAACTTTTTCTCTCAGAACTGCGCGAAAACGTGTATTCCGGCTCAAAACAACGGGATACATCGTTTTAGATCGAAAGTAGCTAGATTCACGAGCATCGATTTTAAAAGTCGTCGAAGAGTAGACGAGAGTTAGGTGTATACGTTTTCTCTCAGAACTGCGCGAAAACTTGTATTCCGGCTCAAAACAACGGTGTACACCGTTTTAGATCGAAACTAGCAAGATTCTCGAGCATCGATTATACAAGTCGTCGAAGAGTAGACGAGAGAAAGGTGGAAACTTTTTCTCTTAAGACTGCGCGAAAACTTGTATTCCGGCTCAAAACAACGGGGTACACCGTTTTAGATTGAAACTAGCAAGATTTTCGAGCATCGATTATACAAGTCGTCGAAGAGTAGACGAGGAAAAAGGTGGAAACTTTTTCTTTCAGAACTGCGCGAAAACTTGTATTCCGGCTCAAAACATTTGGGAAACACCGTTTTAGATCGAAACTAGCAAGATTCACGAGCCTCGATTTTACAAGTCGTCGAAGAGTAGACGAGAGAAAGGTGGCAACTTTTTCTCTCAGAACTGCGCGAAAACTTGTATTCCGGCTCAAAACAACGGGATACATCGTTTTAGATCGAAACTAGCAAGATTCACGAGCATAGATTTTACATGTCGTCGAAGTGTAGACGAGAGAAAGGTGGAAACTTTTTCTCTCTGAACTGCGCGAAAACTTGTATTCCGGCTCAAACAAAGGGATACATCGTTTTAGATCGAAACTAGCAAGATTCACGAGCATCGATTTTACAAGTCGTCGAAGAGTAGACGATAGAGAGCTGAAAACTTTTTATCTCAGAACTGCGCGAAAACTTGTATTCCGGCTCAAAACAACGGGATACATCGTTTTAGATCGAAACTAGCAAGATTTTCGAGCATCGATTTTACAAGTCGTCGAAGAGTAGACGATAGAAAGGTGGAAACTTTTTCTCTCAGAACTGCGCTAAAACTTGTATTCCGGCTCAAAACAACGGGATACATCGTTTTAGATCGAAACTAGCAAGATTCTCGAGCATAGATTTTACAAGTCGTCGAAGAGTAGGCGAGAGAAAGGTGGAAACTTTTTATCTCAGAACTGCGCGAAAACTTGTATTCTGGCTCAAAACAACGGGATACAACGTTTTAGATCGAAACTAGCAAGATTCACAAGCCTCGATTTTACAAGTCGTCGAAGAGTAGACGAGAGAAAGGTGGAAACTTTTTCTCTCAGAACTGCGCGAAAACTTGTATTCCGGCTCAAAACAACGGGATACATCGTTTTAGATCGAAACTAGCAAGATTCACGAGCATCATTTTTACAAGTCGTCGAAGAGTAGACCAGTGAAAGGTGTAAACTTTTTCTCTCAGAACTGCCCGAAAACTTGTATTCCGGCTCAAAACAACGAGATACATCGTTTTAGATCGAAACTTGCAAGATTCTCGAGCATCGATTTTACAAGTCGTCGAAGAGTAGACGAGAGAAAGGTGGAACCTTTTTCTCTCAGAACTGCGCCAAAACTTGTATTCTGGCTCAAAACAACGGGATTCATCGTTTTAGATCGGAACTAGCAAGATTCAAGAGCCTCGATATTACAAGTCGTCGAAGAGTACACGAGAGAAAGGTGGCAACTTTTTCTCTCAGAACTGCGCGAAAACATGTATTCCGGCTCACAACAACGGGATACATCGTTTTAGATCGAAACTAGCAAGATTCTCGAGCATCGATTTTACAAGTCGTCGAAGAGTAGACGAGAGAAAGGTGGAAACTTTTTCTCTCGGAACTGCGCGAAAACTTGTATTCCGGCTCAAAACAACGGGATACATCGTTTTAGATCGAAACTAGCAAGATTCACGAGCATCGATTTTACAAGTCGTCGAAGTGTAGACGAGAGAAAGGTGGAAACTTTTTTCTCTCAGAACTGCGCGAAAACTTGTATTCCGTCTCAAAACAACGGAACACATCGTTTTAGATCGAAACTAGAAAGATTCTCGAGCATCGATTTTACAAGTCGTCGAAGAGTAGACGAGAGAAAGGTGGCAACTTTTTCTCTCAGAACTGCGCGAAAACATGTATTCCGGCTCACAACATAGCGATACATCGTTTTAGATCGAAACTAGCAAGATTCTCGAGCATCGATTTTACAAGTCGTCGAAAAGTAGACGAGAGAAAGGTGGAAACTTTTTCTCTCGGAACTGCGCGAAAACTTGTATTCCAGCTCAAAACAACGGGACACATCGTTTTAGATTGAAACTAGCTAGATTCACGAGCATCGATTATACAAGTCGTCGAAGAGTAGAGAGAAAGGTGGAAACTTTTTCTCTCAGAACTGCGCGAAATCTTGTATTCCGGCTCAAAACATTTGGGAAACACCGTTTTAGATCGAAACTAGCAAGATTCACGAGCATCGATTTTACAAGTCGTCGAAGAGTAGACGAGAGAGAGCTGAAAACTTTTAATCTTAGAACTGCGCGAAAACTTGTATTCCGGCTCAAAACAACGGGATACATCGTTTTAGATCGAAACTAGCAAGATTCTCGAGCATCGATTTTACAAGTCGTCGAAGAGTAGACGGGAGAAAGGTGGCAACTTTTGCTCTCAGAACTGCACGAAAACACGTATTCCGGCTCAAAACAACGGGATACATCGTTTTAGATCGAAACTAGCAAGATTCACGAGCATAGATTTTACAAGTCGTCGAAGAGTAGACGAGAGAGAGCTGAAAACTTTTTATCTCAGAACTGCGCGAAAACTTGTATTCTGGTTCAAACCAACGGGATACATCGTTTTAGATCGAAACTAGCAAGATTCACGAGCCTCGATTTTACAAGTCGTCGAAGAGTACACGAGAGAAAGGTGGAAACTTTTTCTCTCAGAACTGCGCGAAAACTTGTATTCCGGATCAAAACAACGGGATACATCGTTTTAGATCGAAACTAGCAAGATTCACGAGCATCATTTTTACAAGTCGTCGAAGAGTAGACCAGTGAAAGGTGTAAACTTTTTCTCTCAGAACTGCCCGAAAACTTGTATTCCGGCTCAAAAGAACGAGATACATCGTTTTAGATCGAAACTTGCAAGATTCTCGAGCATCGATTTTACAAGTCGTCGAAGAGTAGACGAGAGAAAGGTGGAACCTTTTTCTCTCAGAACTGCGCCAAAACTTGTATTCTGGCTCAAAACAACGGGATTCATCGTTTTAGATCGGAACTAGCAAGATTCAAGAGCCTCGATTTTACAAGTCGTCGAAGAGTACACGAGAGAAAGGTGGCAACTTTTTCTCTCAGAACTGCGCGAAAACATGTATTCCGGCTCACAACAACGGGATACATCGTTTTAGATCGAAACTAGCAAGATTCTCGAGCATCGATTTTACAAGTCGTCGAAGAGTAGACGAGAGAAAGGTGGAAACTTTTTCTCTCGGAACTGCGCGAAAACTTGTATTCCGGCTCAAAACAACGGGATACATCGTTTTAGATCGAAACTAGCAAGATTCACGAGCATCGATTTTACAAGTCGTCGAAGTGTAGACGAGAGAAAGGTGGAAACTTTTTTCTCTCAGAACTGCGCGAAAACTTGTATTCCGTCTCAAAACAACGGAACACATCGTTTTAGATCGAAACTAGAAAGATTCTCGAGCATCGATTTTACAAGTCGTCGAAGAGTAGACGAGAGAAAGGTGGCAACTTTTTCTCTCAGAACTGCGCGAAAACATGTTTTCCGGCTCACAACATAGGGATACATCGTTTTAGATCGAAACTAGCAAGATTCTCGAGCATCGATTTTACAAGTCGTCGAAAAGTAGACGAGAGAAAGGTGGAAACTTTTTCTCTCGGAACTGCGCGAAAACTTGTATTCCAGCTCAAAACAACGGGACACATCGTTTTAGATTGAAACTAGCTAGATTCACGAGCATCGATTTTAAAAGTCGTCGAAGAGTAGACGAGAGTTAGGTGTAAACGTTTTCTCTCAAAACTGCGCGAAAGAAAACTTGTATTCCGGCTCAAAACAACGGGATACATAGTTTTATATCGAAACTAGCAAGATTCTCGAGCATCGATTTAACAAGTCGTCGAAGAGTAGACGAGAGAAAGGTGGAAACGTTTTCTCTCAGAACTGCGCGAAAACTTGTATTCCGGCTCAATACAACGGGGTACACCGTTTTAGATCGAAACTAGCAAGATTCTCGAGCATCGATTATACAAGTCGTCGAAGAGTAGAGAGAAAGGTGGAAACTTTTTCTCTCAGAACTGCGCGAAATCTTGTATTCCGGCTCAAAACATTTGGGAAACACCGTTTTAGATCGAAACTAGCAAGATTCACGAGCCTCGATTTTACAAGTCGTCGAAGAGTAGACGAGAGAAAGGTGGCAACTTTTTCTCTCAGAACTGCGCGAAAACTTGTATTCCGGCTCAAAACAACGGGATACATCGTTTTAGATCGAAACTAGCAAGATTCACGAGCATAAATTTTACAAGTCGTCGAAGTGTAGACGAGAGAAAGGTGGAAACTTTTTCTCTCAGAACTGCGCGAGAACTTGTATTCCGGCTCAAACAAAGGGATACCTCGTTTTAGATCGAAACTAGCAAGATTCACGAGCATCGATTTTACAAGTCGTCGAAGAGTAGACGAGAGAGAGCTGAAAACTTTTAATCTTAGAACTGCGCGAAAACTTGTATTCCGGCTCAAAACAACGGGATACATCGTTTTAGATCGAAACTAGCAAGATTCTCGAGCATCGATTTTACAAGTCGTCGAAGAGTAGACGATAGAAAGGTGGAAACTTTTTCTCTCAGAACTGCGCTAAAACTTGTATTCCGGCTCAAAACAACGGGATACATAGTTTTAGATTGAAACTAGCAAGATTCTTGAGCATCGATTTTACAAGTCGTCGAAGAGTAGGCGAGAGAATGGTGGAAACTTTTTCTGTCATAACTGCGCGAAAACTTGTATTCCGGCTTAAAACAACGGGATACATCGTTTTAGATGGAAACTAGCAAGATTCTCGAGCATCGATTTTACAAGTCGTCGAAGAGTAGACGAGAGAAAGGTGGCAACTTTTGCTCTCAGAACTGCGCGAAAACTCGTATTCCGGCTCAAAACAACGGGATACATCGTTTTAGATCGAAACTAGCAAGATTCACGAGCATCGATTTTACAAGTCGTCGAAGAGTAGACGAGAGAGAGCTGAAAACGTTTTATCTCAGAACTGCGCGAAAACTTGTATTCTGGCTCAAAACAACGGGATACAACGTTTTAGATCGAAACTAGCAAGATTCACGAGCATCATTTTTACAAGTCGTCGAAGAGCAGACGAGAGAAAGGTGGAAACTTTTTCTCTCAGAACTGCGCGAAAACTTGTATTCTGGCTCAAAACAACGGGATACATCGTTTTAGATCGAAACTAGCAAGATTCAAGAGCCTCGATTTTACAAGTCGTCGAAGAGTAGACGAGAGAAAGGTGGCAACTTTTTCTCTCAGAACTGCGCGAAAACATGTATTCCGGCTCACAACAACGGGATACATCGTTTTAGATCGAAACTAGCAAGATTCTCGAGCATCAATTTTACATGTCGTCGAAGAGTAGACGAGAGAAAGGTGGAAACTTTTTCTCTCGGAACTGCGCGAAAACTTGTATTCCGGCTCAAAACAACGGGATACATCGTTTTAGATCGAAACTAGCAAGATTCTCGAGCATCGATTTTACAAGTCGTCGAAGAGTAGACGAGAGAAAGGTGGAAACTTTTTCTCTCAGAACTGCGCGAAAACTTGTATTCCGGCTCAAAACAACGGGGTACACCGTTTTAGATTGAAACTAGCAAGATTTTCGAGCATCGATTATACAAGTCGTCGAAGAGTAGACGAGAAAAAGGTGGAAACTTTTTCTTTCAGAACTGCGCGAAAACTTGTATTCCGGCTCAAAACATTTGGGAAACACCGTTTTAGATCGAAACTAGCAAGATTCACGAGCCTCGATTTTACAAGTCGTCGAAGAGTAGACGAGAGAAAGGTGGCAACTTTTTCTCTCAGAACTGCGCGAAAACTTGTATTCCGGCTCAAAACAACGGGATACATCGTTTTAGATCGAAACTAGCAAGATTCACGAGCATAGATTTTACATGTCGTCGAAGTGTAGACGAGAGAAAGGTGGAAACTTTTTCTCTCTGAACTGCGCGAAAACTTGTATTCCGGCTCAAACAAAGGGATACATCGTTTTAGATCGAAACTAGCAAGATTCACGAGCATCGATTTTACAAGTCGTCGAAGAGTAGACGATAGAGAGCTGAAAACTTTTTATCTCAGAACTGCGCGAAAACTTGTATTCCGGCTCAAAACAACGGGATACATCGTTTTAGATCGAAACTAGCAAGATTTTCGAGCATCGATTTTACAAGTCGTCGAAGAGTAGACGATAGAAAGGTGGAAACTTTTTCTCTCAGAACTGCGCTAAAACTTGTATTCCGGCTCAAAACAACGGGATACATCGTTTTAGATTGAAACTAGCAAGATTCTCGAGCATCGATTTTACAAGTCGTCGAAGAGTAGGCGAGAGAAAGGTGGAAACTTTTTATCTCAGAACTGCGCTAAAACTTGTATTCCGGCTCAAAACAACGGGATACATCGTTTTAGATCGAAAGTAGCAAGATTCACGAGCATCGATTTTACAAGTCGTCGAAGTGTAGACGAGAGAAAGGTGGAAACTTTTTCTCTCAGAACTGCGCGAAAACTTGTATTCCGGCTCAAAACATCTGGGAAACACCGTTTTAGATCGAAACTAGCAAGATTCACGAGCATCGATTTTACAAGTCGTCGAAGAGTAGACGAGAGAGAGCTGAAAACTTTTTATCTCAGAACTGCGCGAAAACTTGTATTCCGGCTCAAAACAACGGGATACATCGTTTTAGATCGAAACTAGCAAGATTCTCGAGCATCGATTTTGCAAGTCGTCGAAGAGTAGACGATAGAAAGGTGGAAACTTTTTCTCTCAGAACTGCGCTAAAACTTGTATTCCGGCTCAAAACAACGGGATACATCGTTTTAGATCGAAACTAGCAAGATTCACGAGCATCTATTTTACAAGTCGTCGAAGAGTAGGCGAGAGAAAGGTGGAATCTTTTTCTCTCATAACTGCGCGAAAACTTGTATTCCGGCTCAAAACAACGGGATACATCGTTTTAGACCGAAACTAGCAAGATTCACGAGCATCGATTTTACAAGTCGTCGAAGAGTAGACAAGAGAAAGGTGGCAACATTTTCTCTCAGAACTGCGCGAAAACTTGTATTCTGGTTCAAACCAACGGGATACATCGTTTTAGATCGAAACTAGCAAGATTCACGAGCCTCGATTTTACAAGTCGTCGAAGAGTAGACGAGAGAAAGGTGGAAACTTTTTCTCTCAGAACTGCGCGAAAACTTGTATTCCGGCTCAAAACAACGGGATACATCGTTTTAGATCGAAACTAGCAAGATTCACGAGCATCGATTTTACAAGTCGTCGAAGAGTAGACGAGAGAGAGCTGAAAACTTTTTATCTCAGAACTGCGCGAAAACTTGTATTCTGGTTCAAACCAACGGGATACATCGTTTTAGATCGAAACTAGCAAGATTCACGAGCCTCGATTTTACAAGTCGTCGAAGAGTAGACGAGAGAAAGGTGGAAACTTTTTCTCTCAGAACTGCGCGAAAACTTGTATTCCGGCTCAAAACAACGGGATACATCGTTTTAGATCGAAACTAGCAAGATTCACGAGCATCATTTTTACAAGTCGTCGAAGAGTAGACGAGAGAAAGGTGGAAACTTTTTCTCTCGGAACTGCGCGAAAACTTGTATTCCGGCTCAAAAAAACGGGATACATCATTTTAGATCGAAACTAGCAAGATTCACGAGCATCGATTTTACAAGTCGTCGAAGTGTAGACGAGAGAAAGGTGGAAACTTTTTTCTCTCAGAACTGCGCGAAAACTTGTATTGCGTCTCAAAACAACGGAACAAATCGTTTTAGATCGAAACTAGAAAGATTCTCGAGCATCTATTTTACAAGTCGTCGAAGAGTAGACGAGAGAAAGGTGGAAACTTTTTCTCTCAGAACTGCGCGAAAACGTGTATTCCGGCTCAAAACAACGGGATACATCGTTTTAGATCGAAAGTAGCTAGATTCACGAGCATCGATTTTAAAAGTCGTCGAAGAGTAGACGAGAGTTAGGTGTATACGTTTTCTCTCAGAACTGCGCGAAAAATTGTATTCCGGCTCAAAACAACGGTGTACACCGTTTTAGATCGAAACTAGCAAGATTCTCGAGCATCGATTATACAAGTCGTCGAAGAGTAGACGAGAGAAAGGTGGAAACTTTTTCTCTTAGAACTGCGCGAAAACTTGTATTCCGGCTCAAAACAACAGGGTACACCGTTTTAGATTGAAACTAGCAAGATTTTCGAGCATCGATTATACAAGTCGTCGAAGAGTAGACGAGAAAAAGGTGGAAACTTTTTCTTTCAGAACTGCGCGAAAACTTGTATTCCGGCTCAAAACATTTGGGAAACACCGTTTTAGATCGAAACTAGCAAGATTCACGAGCCTCGATTTTACAAGTCGTCGAAGAGTAGACGAGAGAAAGGTGGCAACTTTTTCTCTCAGAACTGCGCGAAAACTTGTATTCCGGCTCAAAACAACGGGATACATCGTTTTAGATCGAAACTAGCAAGATTCACGAGCATAGATTTTACATGTCGTCGAAGTGTAGACGAGAGAAAGGTGGAAACTTTTTCTCTCTGAACTGCGCTAAAACTTGTATTCCGGCTCAAACAAAGGGATACATCGTTTTAGATCGAAACTAGCAAGATTCACGAGCATCGATTTTACAAGTCGTCGAAGAGTAGACGATAGAGAGCTGAAAACTTTTTATCTCAGAACTGCGCGAAAACTTGTATTCCGGCTCAAAACAACGGGATACATCGTTTTAGATCGAAACTAGCAAGATTTTCGAGCATCGATTTTACAAGTCGTCGAAGAGTAGACGATAGAAAGGTGGAAACTTTTTCTCTCAGAACTGCGCTAAAACTTGTATTCCGGCTCAAAACAACGGGATACATCGTTTTAGATCGAAACTAGCAAGATTCTCGAGCATAGATTTTACAAGTCGTCGAAGAGTAGGCGAGAGAAAGGTGGAAACTTTTTATCTCAGAACTGCGCGAAAACTTGTATTCTGGCTCAAAACAACGGGATACAACGTTTTAGATCGAAACTAGCAAGATTCACAAGCCTCGATTTTACAAGTCGTCGAAGAGTAGACGAGAGAAGGGTGGAAACTTTTTCTCTCAGAACTGCGCGAAAACTTGTATTCCGGCTCAAAACAACGGGATACATCGTTTTAGATCGAAACTAGCAAGATTCACGAGCACCATTTTTACAAGTCGTCGAAGAGCAGACGAGAGAAAGGTGGAAACTTCTCTCAGAACTGCGCGATAACTTGTTTACTGGCTCAAAACAACGGGATACATCGTTTTAGATCAAAACTAGCAAGATTCAAGAGCCTCGATTTTACAAGTCGTCGAAGAGTAGACGAGAGAAAGGTGGCAACTTTTTCTCTCAGAACTGCGCGAAAACATGTATTCCGGCTCAAAAAAACGGGATACATCGTTTTAGGTCGAAAGTAGCAAGATTCACGAGCATCGATTTTACAAGTCGTCGAAGTGTAGACGAGAGAAAGGTGGAAACTTTTTCTCTCAGAACTGCGCGAAAACTTGTATTCCGGCTCAAAACATCTGGGAAACACCGTTTTAGATCGAAACTAGCAAGATTCACGAGCATCGATTTTACAAGTCGTCGAAGAGTAGACGAGAGAGAGCTGAAAACTTTTTATCTCAGAACTGCGCGAAAACTTGTATTCCGGCTCAAAACAACGGGATACATCGTTTTAGATCGAAACTAGCAAGATTCTCGAGCATCGATTTTGCAAGTCGTCGAAGAGTAGACGATAGAAAGGTGGAAACTTTTTCTCTCAGAACTGCGCTAAAACTTGTATTCCGGCTCAAAACAACGGGATACATCGTTTTAGATCGAAACTAGCAAGATTCACGAGCATCGATTTTACAAGTCGTCGAAGAGTAGGCGAGAGAAAGGTGGAATCTTTTTCTCTCATAACTGCGCGAAAACTTGTATTCCGGCTCAAAACAACGGGATACATCGTTTTAGACCGAAACTAGCAAGATTCACGAGCATCGATTTTACAAGTCGTCGAAGAGTAGACGAGAGAAAGGTGGCAACATTTTCTCTCAGAACTGCGCGAAAACTTGTATTCTGGTTCAAACCAACGGGATACATCGTTTTAAATCGAAACTAGCAAGATTCACGAGCCTCGATTTTACAAGTCGTCGAAGAGTAGACGAGAGAAAGGTGGAAACTTTTTCTCTCAGAACTGCGCGAAAACTTGTATTCCGGCTCAAAACAACGGGATACATCGTTTTAGATCGAAACTAGCAAGATTCACGAGCATCGATTTTACAAGTCGTCGAAGAGTAGACGAGAGAGAGCTGAAAACTTTTTATCTCAGAACTGCGCGAAAACTTGTATTCTGGTTCAAACCAACGGGATACATCGTTTTAGATCGAAACTAGCAAGATTCACGAGCCTCGATTTTACAAGTCGTCGAAGAGTAGACGAGAGAAAGGTGGAAACTTTTTCTCTCAGAACTGCGCGAAAACTTGTATTCCGGCTCAAAACAACGGGATACATCGTTTTAGATCGAAACTAGCAAGATTCACGAGCATCATTTTTACAAGTCGTCGAAGAGTAGACGAGAGAAAGGTGGAAACTTTTTCTCTCGGAACTGCGCGAAAACTTGTATTCCGGCTCAAAACAACGGGATACATCATTTTAGATCGAAACTAGCAAGATTCACGAGCACCGATTTTACAAGTCGTCGAAGTGTAGACGAGAGAAAGGTGGAAACTTTTTTCTCTCAGAACTGCGCGAAAACTTGTATTGCGTCTCAAAACAACGGAACAAATCGTTTTAGATCGAAACTAGAAAGATTCTCGAGCATCTATTTTACAAGTCGTCGAAGAGTAGACGAGAGAAAGGTGGAAACTTTTTCTCTCAGAACTGCGCGAAAACGTGTATTCCGGCTCAAAACAACGGGATACATCGTTTTAGATCGAAAGTAGCGAGATTTACGCACTTCGATTTTCAAGTCGTGGAAGATTAGACGAGAGAGAGCTGAAAACTTTTTATCTGAGAACTGCGGGAAAACTTGTATTCCGGCTCAAAACAACGGGACACATCGTTTTAGATTGAAACTAGCTAGATTCACGAGCATCGATTTTAAAAGTCGTCGAAGAGTAGACGAGAGTTAGGTGTATACGTTTTCTCTCAGAACTGCGCGAAAACTTGTATTCCGGCTCAAAACAACGGTGTACACCGTTTTAGATCGAAACTAGCAAGATTCTCGAGCATCGATTATACAAGTCGTCGAAGAGTAGACGAGAGAAAGGTGGAAACTTTTTCTCTTAGAACTGCGCGAAAACTTGTATTCCGGCTCAAAACATTTGGGAAAACCCGTTTTAGATCGAAACTAGCAAGATTCACGAGCATCGATTTTACAAGTCGTCGAAGAGTAGACGAGAGAGAGCTGAAAACTTTTTATCTCAGAACTGCGCGAAAACTTGTATTCCGGCTCAAAACAACGGGATACATCGTTTTAGATCGAAACTAGCAAGATTCTCGAGCATCGATTTTACAAGTCGTCGAAGAGTAGACGATAGAAAGGTGGAAACTTTTTCTCTCAGAACTGCGCTAAAATTTGTATTCCGGCTCAAAACAACGGGATACATCGTTTTAGATCAAACTAGCAAGATTCTCGAGCATCGATTTTACAAGTCGTCGAAGAGTAGGCGAGAGAAAGGTGGAAACTTTTTCTCTCATAACTGCGCGAAAACTTGTATTCCGGCTCAAAACAACGGGATACATCGTTTTAGACCGAAACTAGCAAGATTCACGAGCATCGATTTTACAAGTCGTCGAAGAGTAGACGAGAGAAAGGTGGCAACTTTTTCTCTCAGAACTGCGCGAAAACACGTATTCCGGCTCAAAACAACGGGATACATCGTTTTAGATCGAAACTAGCAAGATTCACGAGCATCGATTTTACAAGTCGTTGAAGAGTAGACGAGAGAGAGCTGAAAACTTTTTATCTCAGAACTGCGCGAAAACTTGTATTCTGGTTCAAACCAACGGGATGCATCGTTTTAGATCGAAACTAGCAAGATTCACGAGCCTCGATTTTACAAGTCGTCGAAGAGTAGACGAGAGAAAGGTGGAAACTTTTTCTCTCAGAACTGCGCGAAAACTTGTATTCCGGCTCAAAACAACGGGATACATCGTTTTAGATCGAAACTAGCAAGATTCACGAGCATCATTTTTACAAGTCGTCGAAGAGTAGACCAGAGAAAGGTGGAAACTTTTTCTCTCAGAACTGCGCGAAAACTTGTATTCTGGCTAAAAACAACGGGATACATCGTTTTAGATCGAAACTAGCAAGATTCAAGAGCCTCGATTTTACAAGTCGTCGAAGAGTAGACCAGAGAAAGGTGGAAACGTTTTCTCTCGGAACTGCGCGAAAACTTGTATTCCGGCTCAAAACAACGGGATACATCGTTTTAGATCGAAACTAGCAAGATTCACGAGCATCGATTTTACAAGTCGTCGAAGTGTAGACGAGACAAAGGTGGAAACTTTTCTCTCTCAGAACTGCGCAAAAACTTGTATTCCGTCTCAAAACAACGGAGCACATCGTTTTAGATCGAAACTAGAAAGATTCTCGAGCATCGATTTTGCAAGTCGTCGAAGAGTAGACGAGAGAAAGGTGGAAAGTTTTTCTCTCAGAACTGCGCGAAAACGTGTATTCCGGCTCAAAACAACGGGATACATCGTTTTAGATCGAAAGTAGCGAGATTTACGCACTTCGATTTTACAAGTCGTGGAAGAGTAGACGAGAGAGAGCTGAAAACTTTTTATCTGAGAACTGCGGGAAAACTTGTATTCCGGCTCAAAACAACGGGACACATCGTTTTAGATTGAAACTAGCTAGATTCACGAGCATCGATTTTAAAAGTCGTCGAAGAGTAGACGAGAGTTAGGTGTAAACGTTTTCTCTCAGAACTGCGCGAAAACTTGTATTCCGGCTCAAAACAACGGGGTACACCGTTTTAGATCGAAACTAGCAAGATTCTCGAGCATCGATTATACAAGTCGTCGAAGAGTAGACGAGAGAAAGATGGAAACTTTTTCTCTCAGAACTGCGCGAAAACTTGTATTCCGGCTCAAAACATTTGGGAAACACCGTTTTAGATCGAAACTAGCAAGATTCACGAGCATCGATTTTACAAGTCGTCGAAGAGTAGACGAGAGAGAGCTGAAAACTTTTTATCTTAGAACTGCGCGAAAACTTGTATTCCGGCTCAAAACAACGGGATACATCGTTTTAGATCGAAACTAGCAACATTCTCGAGCATCGATTTTACAAGTCGTCGAAGAGTAGACGATAGAAAGATGGAAACTTTTTCTCTCAGAACTGCGCTAAAACTTGTATTCCGGCTCAAAACAACGGGATAGATCATTTTAGATCAAACTAGCAAGATTCTCGAGCATCGATTTTACAAGTCGTCGAAGAGTAGGCGAGAGAAAGGTGGAAACGTTTTCTCTCATAACTGCGCGAAAACTTGTATTCCGGCTCAAAACAACGGGATACATCGTTTTAGATCGAAACTAGCAAGATTCACGAGCATCGATTTTACAAGTCGTCGAAGAGTAGACGAGAGAAAGGTGGCAACTTTTTCTCTCAGAACTGCACGAAAACACGTATTCCGGCTCAAAACAACGGGATACATCGTTTTAGATCGAAACTAGCAAGATTCACGAGCATCGATTTTACAAGTCGTCGAAGAGTAGACGAGAGAGAGCTGAAAACTTTTTATCTCAGAACTGCGCGAAAACTTGTATTCTGGTTCAAACCAACGGGATACATCGTTTTAGATCGAAACTAGCAAGATTCACGAGCCTCGATTTTACAAGTCGTCGAAGAGTAGACGAGAGAAAGGTGGAAACTTTTTCTCTCAGAACTGCGCGAAAACTTGTATTCCGGCTCAAAACAACGGGATACATCGTTTTAGATCGAAACTAGCAAGATTCACGAGCATCATTTTTACAAGTCGTCGAAGAGTAGACCAGTGAAAGGTGTAAACTTTTTCTCTCAGAACTGCCCGAAAACTTGTATTCCGGCTCAAAACAACGAGATACATCGTTTTAGATCGAAACTAGCAAGAATCACGAGCATCATTTTTACAAGTCGTCGAAGAGTAGACGAGAGAAAGGTGGAAACTTTTTCTCTCAGAACTGCGCGAAAACTTGTATTCTGGCTCAAAACAACGGGATACATCGTTTTAGATCGAAACTAGCAAGATTCAAGAGCCTCGATTTCACAAGTCGTCGAAGAGTAGACGAGAGAAAGGTGGCAACTTTTTCTCTCAGAACTGCGCGAAAACATGTATTCCGGCTCAAAACAACGGGATACTTCGTTTTAGATCGAAACTAGCAAGATTCTCGAGCATCGATTTTACAAGTCGTCGAAGAGTAGACGAGAGAAAGGTGGAAACTTTTTCTCTCGGAACTGCGCGAAAACTTGTATTCCGGCTCAAAACAACGGGATACATCGTTTTACATCGAAACTAGCAAGATTCACGAGCATCGATTTTACAAGTCGTCGAAGTGTAGACGAGAGAAAGGTGGAAACTTTTTTCTCTCAGAACTGCGCGAAAACTTGTATTCCGTCTCAAAACAACGGAACACATCGTTTTAGATCGAAACTAGAAAGATTCTCGAGCATCGATTTTACAAGTCGTCGAAGAGTACATGAGAGAAAGGTGGAAACTTTTTCTCTCAGAACTGCGCGAAAACGTGTATTCCGGCTCAAAACAACGGGATACATCGTTTTAGATCGAAAGTAGCGAGATTTACGCACTTCGATTTTACAAGTCGTGGAAGAGTAGACGAGAGAGAGCTGAAAACTTTTTATCTGAGAACTGCGTGAAAACTTGTATTCCGGCTCAAAACAACGGGACACATCGTTTTAGATTGAAACTAGCTAGATTCACGAGCATCGATTTTAAAAGTCGTCGAAGAGTAGACGAGAGTTAGGTGTAAACGTTTTCTCTCAGAACTGCGCGAAAACTTGTATTCCGGCTCAAAACATTTGGGAAACACCGTTTTAGATCGAAACTAGCAAGATTCACGAGCATCGATTTTACAAGTCGTCGAAGAGTAGACGAGGGAGAGCTGAAAACTTTTTATCTTAGAACTGCGCGAAAACTTGTATTCCGGCTCAAAACAACGGGATACATCGTTTTAGATCGAAACTAGCAAGATTCTCGAGCATCGATTTTACAAGTCGTCGAAGAGTAGACGAGAGAAAGGTGGCAACTTTTGCTCTCAGAACTGCACGAAAACACGTATTCCGGCTCAAAACAACGGGATACATCGTTTTAGATCGAAACTAGCAAGATTCAAGAGCATAGATTTTACAAGTCGTCGAAGAGTAGACGAGAGAGAGCTGAAAACTTTTTATCTCAGAACTGCGCGAAAACTTGTATTCTGGTTCAAACCAACGGGATACATCGTTTTAGATCGAAACTAGCAAGATTCACGAGCCTCGATTTTACAAGTCGTCGAAGAGTAGACGAGAGAAAGGTGGAAACTTTTTCTCTCAGAACTGCGCGAAAACTTGTATTCCGGCTCAAAACAACGGGATACATCGTTTTAGATCGAAACTAGCAAGATTCACGAGCATCATTTTTACAAGTCGTCGAAGAGTAGACCAGTGAAAGGTGTAAACTTTTTCTCTCAGAACTGCCCGAAAACTTGTATTCCGGCTCAAAACAACGAGATACATCGTTTTAGATCGAAACTTGCAAGATTCTCGAGCATCGATTTTACAAGTCGTCGAAGAGTAGACGAGAGAAAGGTGGAACCTTTTTCTCTCAGAACTGCGCCAAAACTTGTATTCTGGCTCAAAACAACGGGATTCATTGTTTTAGATCGGAACTAGCAAGATTCAAGAGCCTCGATTTTACAAGTCGTCGAAGAGTACACGAGAGAAAGGTGGCAACTTTTTCTCTCAGAACTGCTCGAAAACATGTATTCCGGCTCACAACAACGGGATACATCGTTTTAGATCGAAACTAGCAAGATTCTCGAGCATCGATTTTACAAGTCGTCGAAGAGTAGACGAGAGAAAGGTGGAAACTTTTTCTCTCGGAACTGCGCGAAAACTTGTATTCCGGCTCAAAACAACGGGATACATCGCTTTAGATCGAAACTAGCAAGATTCACGAGCATCGATTTTACAAGTCGTCGAAGTGTAGACGAGAGAAAGGTGGAAACTTTTTTCTCTCAGAACTGCGCGAAAACTTGTATTCCGTCTCAAAACAACGGAACACATCGTTTTAGATCGAAACTAGAAAGATTCTCGAGCATCGATTTTACAAGTCGCCGAAGAGTAGACGAGAGAAAGGTGGCTACTTTTTCTCTCAGAACTGCGCGAAAACATGTATTCCGGCTCACAACATAGGGATACATCGTTTTAGATCGAAACTAGCAAGATTCTCGAGCATCGATTTTACAAGTCGTCGAAGAGTAGACGAGAGAAAGGTGGAAACTTTTTCTCTCGGAACTGCGCGAAAACTTGTATTCCGGCTCAAAACAACGGGACACATCGTTTTAGATTGAAACTAGCTAGATTCACGAGCATCGATTTTAAAAGTCGTCGAAGAGTAGACGAGAGTTAGGTGTAAACGTTTTCTCTCATAACTGCGCGAAAGAAAACTTGTATTCCGGCTCAAAACAACGGGATACATCGTTTTTTTTCGAAACTAGCAAGATTCTCGAGCATCGATTTTACAAGTCGTCGAAGAGTAGACGAGAGAAAGGTGGAAACGTTTTCTCTCAGAACTGCGCGAAATCTTGTATTCCGGCTCAAAACATTTGGGAAACACCGTTTTAGATCGAAACTAGCAAGATTCACGAGCCTCGATTTTACAAGTCGTCGAAGTGTAGACGAGAGAAAGGTGGAAACTTTTTCTCTCAGAACTGCGCGAGAACTTGTATTCCGGCTCAAACAAAGGGATACCTCGTTTTAGATCGAAACTAGCAAGATTCACGAGCATCGATTTTACAAGTCGTCGAAGAGTAGACGAGAGAGAGCTGAAAACTTTTTATCTCAAAACTGCGCGAAAACTTGTATTCCGGCTCAAAACAACGGGATACATCGTTTTAGATCGAAACTAGCAAGATTCTCGAGCATCGATTTTACAAGTCGTCGAAGAGTAGACGATAGAAAGGTGGAAACTTTTTCTCTCAGAACTGCGCTAAAACTTGTATTCCGGCTTAAAACAACGGGATACATCGTTTTAGATGGAAACTAGCAAGATTCTCGAGCATCGATTTTACAAGTCGTCGAAGAGTAGACGAGAGAAAGGTGGCAACTTTTGCTCTCAGAACTGCGCGAAAACTCGTATTCCGGCTCAAAACAACGGGATACATCGTTTTAGATCGAAAGTGACGAGATTTACGCACTTCGATTTTACAAGTCGTGGAAGAGTAGACGAGAGAAAGCTGAAAACTTTTTATCTGAGAACTGCGGGAAAACTTGTATTTCGGCTCAAAACAACGGGACACATCGTTTTATATTGAAACTAGCAAGATTCTCGAGCATCGATTTTACAAGTCGTCGAAGAGTAGACGAGAGAAAGGTGGAAACTTTTTCTCTCAGAACTGCGCGAAAACTTGTATTCCGGCTCAAAACAACGGGGTACACCGTCTTAGATTGAAACTAGCAAGATTTTCGAGCATCGATTATACAAGTCGTCGAAGAGTAGACGAGAGAAAGGTGTAAACTTTTTCTTTCAGAACTGCGCGAAAACTTGTATTCCGGCTCAAAACATTTGGGAAACACCGTTTTAGATCGAAACTAGCAAGATTCACGAGCCTCGATTTTACAAGTCGTCGAAGAGTAGACGAGAGAAAGGTGGCAACTTTTTCTCTCAGAACTGCGCGAAAACTTGTATTCCGGCTCAAAACAACGGGATACATCGTTTTAGATCCAAACTAGCAAGATTCACGAGCATAGATTTTACAAGTCGTCGAAGTGTAGACGAGAGAAAGGTGGAAACTTTTTCTCTCTGAACTGCGCGAAAATTTGTATTCCAGCTCAAACAAAGGGATACATCGTTTTAGATCGAAACTAGCAAGATTCACGAGCATCAATTTTACAAGTCGTCGAAGAGTAGAAGATAGAGAGCTGAAAACTTTTTATCTCAGAACTGCGCGAAAACTTGTATTCCGGCTCAAAACAACGGAATACATCGTTTTAGATCGAAACTAGCAAGATTTTCGAGCACCGATTTTACAAGTCGTCGAAGAGTAGACGATAGAAAGGTGGAAACTTTTTCTCTCAGAACTGCGCTAAAACTTGTATTCCGGCTCAAAACAACGGGATACATCGTTTTAGATCGAAACTAGCAAGATTCTCGAGCATCGATTTTACAAGTCGTCGAAGAGTAGGCGAGAGACAGGTGGAAACTTTTTATCTCAGAACTGCGGGAAAACTTGTATTCTGGCTCAAAACAACGGGATACAACGTTTTAGATCGAAACTAGCAAGATTCACAAGCCTCGATTTTACAAGTCGTCGAAGAGTAGACGAGAGAAAGGTGGAAACTTTTTCTCTCAGAACTGCGCGAAAACTTGTATTCCGGCTCAAAACAACGGGATACATCGTTTTAGATCGAAACTAGCAAGATTCACGAGCATCATTTTTACAAGTCGTCGAAGAGCAGACGAGAGAAAGGTGGAAACTTCTCTCAGAACTGCGCGAAAACTTGTTTACTGGCTCAAAACAACGGGATACATCGTTTTAGATCAAAACTAGCAAGATTCAAGAGCCTCGATTTTGCAAGTCGTCGAAGAGTAGACGAGAGAAAGGTGGCAACTTTTTCTCTCAGAACTGCGCGAAAACATGTATTCCGGCTCAAAAACACGGGATACATCGTTTTAGGTCGAAAGTAGCAAGATTCACGAGCATCGATTTTACAAGTCGTCAAAGTGTAGACGAGAGAAAGGTGGAAACTTTTTCTCTCAGAACTGCGCGAAAACTCGTATTCCTGCTCAAAACAACGGGATACATCGTTTTAGATCGAAACTAGCAAGATTCACGAGCATCAATTTTACAAGGCGTCGAAGAGTAGACGAGAGAAAGGTGTAAACTTTTTCTTTCAGAACTGCGCGAAAACTTGTATTCCGGCTCAAAACATTTGGGAAACACCGTTTTAGATCGAAACTAGCAAGATTCACGAGCCTCGATATTACAAGTCGTCGAAGAGTAGACGAGAGAAAGGTGGCAACTTTTTCTCTCAGAACTGCGCGAAAACTTGTATTCCGGCTCAAAACAACGGGATACATCGTTTTAGATCCAAACTAGCAAGATTCACGAGCATAGATTTTACAAGTCGTCGAAGTGTAGACGAGAGAAAGGTGGAAACTTTTTCTCTCTGAACTGCGCGAAAATTTGTATTCCAGCTCAAACAAAGGGATACATCGTTTTAGATCGAAACTAGCAAGATTCACGAGCATCAATTTTACAAGTCGTCGAAGAGTAGAAGATAGAGAGCTGAAACCTTTTTATCTCAGAACTGCGCGAAAACTTGTATTCCGGCTCAAAACAACGGAATACATCGTTTTAGATTGAAACTAGCAAGATTTTCGAGCACCGATTTTACAAGTCGTCGAAGAGTAGACGATAGAAAGGTGGAAACTTTTTCTCTCAGAACTGCGCTAAAACTTGTATTCCGGCTCAAAACAACGGGATACATCGTTTTAGATCGAAACTAGCAAGATTCTCGAGCATCGATTTTACAAGTCGTCGAAGAGTAGGCGAGAGACAGGTGGAAACTTTTTATCTCAGAACTGCGCGAAAACTTGTATTCTGGCTCAAAACAACGGGATACAACGTTTTAGATCGAAACTAGCAAGATTCACAAGCCTCGATTTTACAAGTCGTCGAAGAGTAGACGAGAGAAAGGTGGAAACTTTTTCTCTCAGAACTGCGCGAAAACTTGTATTCCGGCTCAAAACAACGGGATACATCGTTTTAGATCGAAACTAGCAAGATTCACGAGCATCATTTTTACAAGTCGTCGAAGAGCAGACGAGAGAAAGGTGGAAACTTCTCTCAGAACTGCGCGAAAACTTGTTTACTGGCTCAAAACAACGGGATACATCGTTTTAGATCAAAACTAGCAAGATTCAAGAGCCTCGATTTTACAAGTCGTCGAAGAGTAGACGAGAGAAAGGTGGCAACTTTTTCTCTCAGAACTGCGCGAAAACATGTATTCCGGCTCAAAAAAACGGGATACATCGTTTTAGGTCGAAAGTAGCAAGATTCACGAGCATCGATTTTACAAGTCGTCGAAGTGTAGACGAGAGAAAGGTGGAAACTTTTTCTCTCAGAACTGCGCGAAAACTCGTATTCCGGCTCAAAACAACGGGATACATCGTTTTAGATCGAAACTAGCAAGATTCACGAGCATCAATTTTACAAGGCGTCGAAGAGTAGACGAGAGAAAGGTGTAAACTTTTTCTCTCAGAACTGCGCGAAAACGTGTATTCCGGCTCAAAACAACGGGATACATCGTTTTATATCGAAACTAGCAAGATTCACGAGCCTCGATTTTACAAGTCGTCGATGAGTAGACGAGAGAAAGGTGGCAACTTTTTATCTCAGAACTGCGCGAAAACTTGTATTCCGGCTCAAAACAACGGGATACATCGTTTTAGATCGAAACTAGCAAGATTTTCGAGCATCGATTGTACAAGTCGTCGAAGAGTAGACGATAGAAAGGTGGAAACTTTTTCTCTCAGAACTGCGCTAAAACTTGTATTCCGGCTCAAAACAACGGGATACATCGTTTTAGATCGAAACTAGCAAGATTCACGAGCATCATTTTTACAAGTCGTCGAAGAGTAGACGAGAGAAAGGTGGAAACTTTTTCTCTCAGAACTGCGCGAAAACGTGTATTCCGGCTCAAAACAACGGGATACATCGTTTTATATCGAAACTAGCAAGATTCACGAGCCTCGATTTTACAAGTCGTCGATGAGTAGACGAGAGAAAGGTGGCAACTTTTTATCTCAGAACTGCGCGAAAACATGTATTCCGGCTCAAAACAACGGGATACTTCGTTTTAGATCGAAACTAGCAAGATTCTCGAGCATCGATTTTACAAGTCGTCGAAGTGTAGACGAGAGAAAGGTGGAAACTTTTTCTCTCAGAACTGCGCGAAAACTCGTATTCCGGCTCAAAACAACGGGATACATCGTTTTAGATCGAAACTAGCAAGATTCACGAGCATCAATTTTACAAGGCGTCGAAGAGTAGACGAGAGAAAGGTGTAAACTTTTTCTCTCAGAACTGCGCGAAAACGTGTATTCCGGCTCAAAACAACGGGATACATCGTTTTATATCGAAACTAGCAAGATTCACGAGCCTCGATTTTACAAGTCGTCGATGAGTAGACGAGAGAAAGGTGGCAACTTTTTATCTCAGAACTGCGCGAAAACTTGTATTCCGGCTCAAAACAACGGGATACATCGTTTTAGATCGAAACTAGCAAGATTTTCGAGCATCGATTGTACAAGTCGTCGAAGAGTAGACGATAGAAAGGTGGAAACTTTTTCTCTCAGAACTGCGCTAAAACTTGTATTCCGGCTCAAAACAACGGGATACATCGTTTTAGATCGAAACTAGCAAGATTCACGAGCATCATTTTTACAAGTCGTCGAAGAGTAGACGAGAGAAAGGTGGAAACTTTTTCTCTCAGAACTGCGCGAAAACTTGTATTCTGGCTCAAAACAACGGGATACATCGTTTTAGATCGAAACTAGCAAGATTCAAGAGCCTCGATTTTACAAGTCGTCGAAGAGTAGACGAGAGAAAGGTGGCAACTTTTTCTCTCAGAACTGCGCGAAAACATGTATTCCGGCTCAAAACAACGGGATACTTCGTTTTAGATCGAAACTAGCAAGATTCTCGAGCATCGATTTTACAAGTCGTCGAAGAGTAGACGAGAGAAAGGTGGAAACTTTTTCTCTCGGAACTGCGCGAAAACTTGTATTCCGGCTCAAAACAACGGGATACATCGTTTTAGATCGAAACTAGCAAGATTAACGAGCATCGATTTTACAAGTCGTCGAAGTGTAGACGAGAGAAAGGTGGAAACTTTTTTCTCTCAGAACTGCGCGAAAACTTGTATTCCGTCTCAAAACAACGGAACACATCGTTTTAGATCGAAACTAGAAAGATTCTCGAGCATCGATTTTACAAGTCGTCGAAGAGTACAGGAGAGAAAGGTGGAAACTTTTTCTCTCAGAACTGCGCGAAAACGTGTATTCCGGCTCAAAACAACGGGATACATCGTTTTAGATCGAAAGTAGCGAGATTTACGCACTTCGATTTTACAAGTCGTGGAAGAGTAGACGAGAGAGAGCTGAAAACTTTTTACCTGAGAACTGCGGGAAAACTTGTATTCCGGCTCAAAACAACGGGACACATCGTTTTAGATTGAAACTAGCTAGATTCACGAGCATCGATTTTAAAAGTCGTCGAAGAGTAGACGAGAGTTAGGTGTAAACGTTTTCTCTCAGAACTGCGCGAAAACTCGTATTCCGGCTCAAAACAACGGGATACATCGTTTTAGATCGAAACTAGCAAGATTCACGAGCCTCGATTTTACAAGTCGTCGAAGAGTAGACGAGAGAAAGGTGGAAACTTTTTCTCTCAGAACTGCGCGAAAACTTGTATTCCGGCTCAAAACAACGGGATACATCGTTTTAGATCGAAACTAGCAAGATTCACGAGCATCATTTTTACAAGTCGTCGAAGAGTAGACCAGAGAAAGGTGGAAACTTTTTCTCTCAGAACTGCGCGAAAACTTGTATTCTGGCTCAAAACAACGGGATACATCGTTTTAGATCGAAACTAGCAAGATTCAAGAGCCTCGATTTTACAAGTCGTCGAAGAGTAGACCAGAGAAAGGTGGAAACGTTTTCTCTCGGAACTGCGCGAAAACTTGTATTCCGGCTCAAAACAACGGGATACATCGTTTTAGATCGAAACTAGCAAGATTCACGAGCATCGATTTTACAAGTCGTCGAAGTGTAGACGAGACAAAGGTGGAAACTTTTCTCTCTCAGAACTGCGCGAAAACTTGTATTCCGTCTCAAAACAACGGAGCACATCGTTTTAGATCGAAACTAGAAAGATTCTCGAGCATCGATTTTGCAAGTCGTCGAAGAGTAGACGAGAGAAAGGTGGAAAGTTTTTCTCTCAGAACTGCGCGAAAACGTGTATTCCGGCTCAAAACAACGGGATACATCGTTTTAGATCGAAAGTAGCGAGATTTACGCACTTCGATTTTACAAGTCGTGGAAGAGTAGACGAGAGAGAGCTGAAAACTTTTTATCTGAGAACTGCGGGAAAACTTGTATTCCGGCTCAAAACAACGGGACACATCGTTTTAGATTGAAACTAGCTAGATTCACGAGCATCGATTTTAAAAGTCGTCGAAGAGTAGACGAGAGTTAGGTGTAAACGTTTTCTCTCAGAACTGCGCGAAAACTTGTATTCCGGCTCAAAACAACGGGGTACACCGTTTTAGATCGAAACTAGCAAGATTCTCGAGCATCGATTATACAAGTCGTCGAAGAGTAGACGAGAGAAAGATGGAAACTTTTTCTCTCAGAACTGCGCGAAAACTTGTATTCCGGCTCAAAACATTTGGGAAACACCGTTTTAGATCGAAACTAGCAAGTTTCACGAGCATCAATTTTACAAGTCGTCGAAGAGTAGACGAGAGAGAGCTGAAAACTTTTTATCTTAGAACTGCGCGAAAACTTGTATTCCGTCTCAAAACAACGGGATACATCGTTTTAGATCGAAACTAGCAACATTCTCGAGCATCGATTTTACAAGTCGTCGAAGAGTAGACGATAGAAAGGTGGAAACTTTTTCTCTCAGAACTGCGCTAAAACTTGTATTCCGGCTCAAAACAACGGGATAGATCATTTTAGATCAAACTAGCAAGATTCTCGAGCATCGATTTTACAAGTCGTCGAAGAGTAGGCGAGAGAAAGGTGGAAACGTTTTCTCTCAAAACTGCGCGAAAACTTGTATTCCGGCTCAAAACAACGGGATACATCGTTTTAGATCGAAACCAGCAAGATTCACGAGCATCGATTTTACAAGTCGTCGAAGAGTAGACGAGAGAAAGGTGGCAACTTTTTCTCTCAGAACTGCACGAAAACACGTATTCCGGCTCAAAACAACGGGATACATCGTTTTAGATCGAAACTAGCAAGATTCACGAGCATCGATTTTACAAGTCGTCGAAGAGTAGACGAGAGAGAGCTGAAAACTTTTTATCTCAGAACTGCGCGAAAACTTGTATTCTGGTTCAAACCAACGGGATACATCGTTTTAGATCGAAACTAGCAAGATTCACGAGCCTCGATTTTACAAGTCGTCGAAGAGTAGACGAGAGAAAGGTGGAAACTTTTTCTCTCAGAACTGCGCGAAAACTTGTATTCCGGCTCAAAACAACGGGATACATCGTTTTAGATCGAAACTAGCAAGATTCACGAGCATCATTTTTACAAGTCGTCGAAGAGTAGACCAGTGAAAGGTGTAAACTTTTTCTCTCAGAACTGCCCGAAAACTTGTATTCCGGCTCAAAACAACGAGATACATCGTTTTAGATCGAAACTAGCAAGATTCACGAGCATCATTTTTACAAGTCGTCGAAGAGTAGACGAGAGAAAGGTGGAAACTTTTTCTCTCAGAACTGCGCGAAAACTTGTATTCTGGCTCAAAACAACGGGATACATCGTTTTAGATCGAAACTAGCAAGATTCAAGAGCCTCGATTTTACAAGTCGTCGAAGAGTAGACGAGAGAAAGGTGGCAACTTTTTCTCTCAGAACTGCGCGAAAACATGTATTCCGGCTCAAAACAACGGGATACTTCGTTTTAGATCGAAACTAGCAAGATTCTCGAGCATCGATTTTACAAGTCGTCGAAGAGTAGACGAGAGAAAGGTGGAAACTTTTTCTCTCGGAACTGCGCGAAAACTTGTATTCCGGCTCAAAACAACGGGATACATCGTTTTAGATCGAAACTAGCAAGATTCACGAGCATCGATTTTACAAGTCGTCGAAGTGTAGACGAGAGAAAGGTGGAAACTTTTTTCTCTCAGAACTGCGCGAAAACTTGTATTCCGTCTCAAAACAACGGAACACATCGTTTTAGATCGAAACTAGAAAGATTCTCGAGCATCGATTTTACAAGTCGTCGAAGAGTACACGAGAGAAAGGTGGAAACTTTTTCTCTCAGAACTGCGCGAAAACGTGTATTCCGGCTCAAAACAACGGGATACATCGTTTTAGATCGAAAGTAGCGAGATTTACGCACTTCGATTTTACAAGTCGTGGAAGAGTAGACGAGAGAGAGCTGAAAACTTTTTATCTGAGAACTGCGTGAAAACTTGTATTCCGGCTCAAAACAACGGGACACATCGTTTTAGATTGAAACTAGCTAGATTCACGAGCATCGATTTTAAAAGTCGTCGAAGAGTAGACGAGAGTTAGGTGTAAACGTCTTCTCTCAGAACTGCGCGAAAACTTGTATTCCGGCTCAAAACATTTGGGAAACACCGTTTTAGATCGAAACTAGCAAGATTCACGAGCATCGATTTTACAAGTCGTCGAAGAGTAGACGAGGGAGAGCTGAAAACTTTTTATCTTAGAACTGCGCGAAAACTTGTATTCCGGCTCAAAACAACGGGATACATCGTTTTAGATCGAAACTAGCAAGATTCTCGAGCATCGATTTTACAAGTCGTCGAAGAGTAGACGAGAGAAAGGTGGCAACTTTTGCTCTCAGAACTGCACGAAAACACGTATTCCGGCTCAAAACAACGGGATACATCGTTTTAGATCGAAACTAGCAAGATTCACGAGCATAGATTTTACAAGTCGTCGAAGAGTAGACGAGAGAGAGCTGAAAACTTTTTATCTCAGAACTGCGCGAAAACTTGTATTCTGGTTCAAACCAACGGGATACATCGTTTTAGATCGAAACTAGCAAGATTCACGAGCCTCGATTTTACAAGTCGTCGAAGAGTAGACGAGAGAAAGGTGGAAACTTTTTCTCTCAGAACTGCGCGAAAACTTGTATTCCGGCTCAAAACAACGGGATACATCGTTTTAGATCGAAACTAGCAAGATTCACGAGCATCATTTTTACAAGTCGTCGAAGAGTAGACCAGTGAAAGGTGTAAACTTTTTCTCTCAGAACTGCCCGAAAACTTGTATTCCGGCTCAAAACAACGAGATACATCGTTTTAGATCGAAACTTGCAAGATTCTCGAGCATCGATTTTACAAGTCGTCGAAGAGTAGACGAGAGAAAGGTGGAACCTTTTTCTCTCAGAACTGCGCCAAAACTTGTATTCTGGCTCAAAACAACGGGATTCATCGTTTTAGATCGGAACTACAAGATTCAAGAGCCTCGATTTTACAAGTCGTCGAAGAGTACACGAGAGAAAGGTGGCAACTTTTTCTCTCAGAACTGCGCGAAAACATGTATTCCGGCTCACAACAACGGGATACATCGTTTTAGATCGAAACTAGCAAGATTCTCGAGCATCGATTTTACAAGTCGTCGAAGAGTAGACGAGAGAAAGGTGGAAACTTTTTCTCTCGGAACTGCGCGAAAACTTGTATTCCGGCTCAAAACAACGGGATACATCGTTTTAGATCGAAACTAGCAAGATTCACGAGCATCGATTTTACAAGTCGTCGAAGTGTAGACGAGAGAAAGGTGGAAACTTTTTTCTCTCAGAACTGCGCGAAAACTTGTATTCCGTCTCAAAACAACGGAACACATCGTTTTAGATCGAAACTAGAAAGATTCTCGAGCATCGATTTTACAAGTCGCCGAAGAGTAGACGAGAGAAAGGTGGCTACTTTTTCTCTCAGAACTGCGCGAAAACATGTATTCCGGCTCACAACATAGGGATACATCGTTTTAGATCGAAACTAGCAAGATTCTCGAGCATCGATTTTACAAGTCGTCGAAGAGTAGACGAGAGAAAGGTGGAAACTTTTTCTCTCGGAACTGCGCGAAAACTTGTATTCCGGCTCAAAACAACGGGACACATCGTTTTAGATTGAAACTAGCTAGATTCACGAGCATCGATTTTAAAAGTCGTCGAAGAGTAGACGAGAGTTAGGTGTAAACGTTTTCTCTCAGAACTGCGCGAAAGAAAACTTGTATTCCGGCTCAAAACAACGGGATACATCGTTTTATATCGAAACTAGCAAGATTCTCGAGCATCGATTTTACAAGTCGTCGAAGAGTAGACGAGAGAAAGGTGGAAACGTTTTCTCTCAGAACTGCGCGAAAACTTGTATTCCGGCTCAAAACAACGGGGTACACCGTTTTAGATCGAAACTAGCAAGATTCTCGAGCATCGATTATACAAGTCGTCGAAGAGTAGAGAGAAAGGTGGAAACTTTTTCTCTCAGAACTGCGCGAAATCTTGTATTCCGGCTCAAAACATTTGGGAAACACCGTTTTAGATCGAAACTAGCAAGATTCACGAGCCTCGATTTTACAAGTCGTCGAAGAGTAGACGAGAGAAAGGTGGCAACTTTTTCTCTCAGAACTGCGCGAAAACTTGTATTCCGGCTCAAAACAACGGGATACATCGTTTTAGATCGAAACTAGCAAGATTCACGAGCATAGATTTTACAAGTCGTCGAAGTGTAGACGAGAGAAAGGTGGAAACTTTTTCTCTCAGAACTGCGCGAGAACTTGTATTCCGGCTCAAACAAAGGGATACCTCGTTTTAGATCGAAACTAGCAAGATTCACGAGCATCGATTTTACAAGTCGTCGAAGAGTAGACGAGAGAGAGCTGAAAACTTTTTATCTCAAAACTGCGCGAAAACTTGTATTCCGGCTCAAAACAACGGGATACATCGTTTTAGATCGAAACTAGCAAGATTCTCGAGCATCGATTTTACAAGTCGTCGAAGAGTAGACGATAGAAAGGTGGAAACTTTTTCTCTCAGAACTGCGCTAAAACTTGTATTCCGGCTTAAAACAACGGGATACATCGTTTTAGATGGAAACTAGCAAGATTCTCGAGCATCGATTTTACAAGTCGTCGAAGAGTAGACGAGAGAAAGGTGGCAACTTTTGCTCTCAGAACTGCGCGAAAACTCGTATTCCGGCTCAAAACAACGGGATACATCGTTTTAGATCGAAAGTGACGAGATTTACGCACTTCGATTTTACAAGTCGTGGAAGAGTAGACGAGAGAAAGCTGAAAACTTTTTATCTGAGAACTGCGGGAAAACTTGTATTTCGGCTCAAAACAACGGGACACATCGTTTTATATTGAAACTAGCAAGATTCTCGAGCATCGATTTTACAAGTCGTCGAAGAGTAGACGAGAGAAAGGTGGAAACTTTTTCTCTCAGAACTGCGCGAAAACTTGTATTCCGGCTCAAAACAACGGGGTGCACCGTCTTAGATTGAAACTAGCAAGATTTTCGAGCATCGATTATACAAGTCGTCGAAGAGTAGACGAGAGAAAGGTGGAAACTTTTTCTTTCAGAACTGCGCGAAAACTTGTATTCCGGCTCAAAACATTTGGGAAACACCGTTTTAGATCGAAACTAGCAAGATTCACGAGCCTCGATTTTACAAGTCGTCGAAGAGTAGACGAGAGAAAGGTGGCAACTTTTTCTCTCAGAACTGCGCGAAAACTTGTATTCCGGCTCAAAACAACGGGATACATCGTTTTAGATCGAAACTAGCAAGATTCACGAGCATAGATTTTACAAGTCGTCGAAGAGTAGGCGAGAGAAAGGTGGAAACTTTTTATCTCAGAACTGCGCGAAAACTTGTATTCTGGCTCAAAACAACGGGATACAACGTTTTAGATCGAAACTAGCAAGATTCACAAGCCTCGATTTTACAAGTCGTCGAAGAGTAGACGAGAGAAAGGTGGAAACTTTTTCTCTCAGAACTGCGCGAAAACTTGTATTCCGGCTCAAAACAACGGGATACATCGTTTTAGATCGAAACTAGCAAGATTCACGAGCATCATTTTTACAAGTCGTCGAAGAGCAGACGAGAGAAAGGTGGAAACTTCTCTCAGAACTGCGCGAAAACTTGTTTACTGGCTCAAAACAACGGGATACATCGTTTTAGATCAAAACTAGCAAGCTTCAAGAGCCTCGATTTTACAAGTCGTCGAAGAGTAGACGAGAGAAAGGTGGCAACTTTTTCTCTCAGAACTGCGCGAAAACATGTATTCCGGCTCAAAAAAACGGGATACATCGTTTTAGGTCGAAAGTAGCAAGATTCACGAGCATCGATTTTACAAGTCGTCGAAGTGTTGACGAGAGAAAGGTGGAAACTTTTTCTCTCAGAACTGCGCGAAAACTCGTATTCCGGCTCAAAACAACGGGATACATCGTTTTAGATCGAAACTAGCAAGATTCACGAGCATCAATTTTACAAGGCGTCGAAGAGTAGACGAGAGAAAGGTGTAAACTTTTTCTTTCAGAACTGCGCGAAAACTTGTATTCCGGCTCAAAACATTTGGGAAACACCGTTTTAGATCGAAACTAGCAAGATTCACGAGCCTCGATTTTACAAGTCGTCGAAGAGTAGACGAGAGAAAGGTGGCAACTTTTTCTCTCAGAACTGCGCGAAAACTTGTATTCCGGCTCAAAACAACGGGATACATCGTTTTAGATCCAAATTAGCAAGATTCACGAGCATAGATTTTACAAGTCGTCGAAGTGTAGACGAGAGAAAGGTGGAAACTTTTTCTCTCTGAACTGCGCGAAAATTTGTATTCCAGCTCAAACAAAGGGATACATCGTTTTAGATCGAAACTAGCAAGATTCACGAGCATCAATTTTACAAGTCGTCGAAGAGTAGAAGATAGAGAGCTGAAAACTTTTTATCTCAGAACTGCGCGAAAACTTGTATTCCGGCTCAAAACAACGGAATACATCGTTTTAGATCGAAACTAGCAAGATTTTCGAGCATCGATTTTACAAGTCGTCGAAGAGTAGACGATAGAAAGGTGGAAACTTTTTCTCTCAGAACTGCGCTAAAACTTGTATTCCGGCTCAAAACAACGGGATACATCGTTTTAGATCGAAACTAGCAAGATTCTCGAGCATCGATTTTACAAGTCGTCGAAGAGTAGGCGAGAGACAGGTGGAAACTTTTTATCTCAGAACTGCGCGAAAACTTGTATTCTGGCTCAAAACAACGGGATACAACGTTTTAGATCGAAACTAGCAAGATTCACAAGCCTCGATTTTACAAGTCGTCGAAGAGTAGACGAGAGAAAGGTGGAAACTTTTTCTCTCAGAACTGCGCGAAAACTTGTATTCCGGCTCAAAACAACGGGATACATCGTTTTAGATCGAAACTAGCAAGATTCACGAGCATCATTTTTACAAGTCGTCGAAGAGCAGACGAGAGAAAGGTGGAAACTTTTCTCAGAACTGCGCGAAAACTTGTTTACTGGCTCAAAACAACGGGATACATCGTTTTAGATCAAAACTAGCAAGATTCAAGAGCCTCGATTTTACAAGTCGTCGAAGAGTAGACGAGAGAAAGGTGGCAACTTTTTCTCTCAGAACTGCGCGAAAACATGTATTCCGGCTCAAAAAAACGGGATACATCGTTTTAGGTCGAAAGTAGCAAGATTCACGAGCATCGATTTTACAAGTCGTCGAAGTGTAGACGAGAGAAAGGTGGAAACTTTTTCTCTCAGAACTGCGCGAAAACTCGTATTCCGGCTCAAAACAACGGGATACATCGTTTTAGATCGAAACTAGCAAGATTCACGAGCATCAATTTTACAAGGCGTCGAAGAGTAGACGAGAGAAAGGTGTAAACTTTTTCTCTCAGAACTGCGCGAAAACGTGTATTCCGGCTCAAAACAACGGGATACATCGTTTTATATCGAAACTAGCAAGATTCACGAGCCTCGATTTTACAAGTCGTCGATGAGTAGACGAGAGAAAGGTGGCAACTTTTTATCTCAGAACTGCGCGAAAACTTGTATTCCGGCTCAAAACAACGGGATACATCGTTTTAGATCGAAACTAGCAAGATTTTCGAGCATCGATTGTACAAGTCGTCGAAGAGTAGACGATAGAAAGGTGGAAACTTTTTCTCCCAGAACTGCGCTAAAACTTGTATTCCGGCTCAAAACAACGGGATACATCGTTTTAGATTGAAACTAGCAAGATTCACGAGCATCATTTTCACAAGTCGTCGAAGAGTAGACGAGAGAAAGGTGGAAACTTTTTCTCTCAGAACTGCGCGAAAACTTGTATTCTGGCTCAAAACAACGGGATACATCGTTTTAGATCGAAACTAGCAAGATTCAAGAGCCTCGATTTTACAAGTCGTCGAAGAGTAGACGAGAGAAAGGTGGCAACTTTTTCTCTCAGAACTGCGCGAAAACATGTATTCCGGCTCAAAACAACGGGATACTTCGTTTTAGATCGAAACTAGCAAGATTCTCGAGCATCGATTTTACAAGTCGTCGAAGAGTAGACGAGAGAAAGGTGGAAACTTTTTCTCTCGGAACTGCGCGAAAACTTGTATTCCGGCTCAAAACAACGGGATACATCGTTTTAGATCGAAACTAGCAAGATTAACGAGCATCGATTTTACAAGTCGTCGAAGTGTAGACGAGAGAAAGGTGGAAACTTTTTTCTCTCAGAACTGCGCGAAAACTTGTATTCCGTCTCAAAACAACGGAACACATCGTTTTAGATCGAAACTAGAAAGATTCTCGAGCATCGATTTTACAAGTCGTCGAAGAGTACACGAGAGAAAGGTGGAAACTTTTTCTCTCAGAACTGCGCGAAAACGTGTATTCCGGCTCAAAACAACGGGATACATCGTTTTAGATCGAAAGTAGCGAGATTTACGCACTTCGATTTTACAAGTCGTGGAAGAGTAGACGAGAGAGAGCTGAAAACTTTTTATCTGAGAACTGCGGGAAAACTTGTATTCCGGCTCAAAACAACGGGACACATCGTTTTAGATTGAAACTAGCTAGATTCACGAGCATCGATTTTAAAAGTCGTCGAAGAGTAGACGAGAGTTAGGTGTAAACGTTTTCTCTCAGAACTGCGCGAAAACTTGTATTCCGGCTCAAAACATTTGGGAAACACCGTTTTAGATCGAAACTAGCAAGATTCACGAGCATCGATTTTACAAGTCGTCGAAGAGTAGACGAGGGAGAGCTGAAAACTTTTTATCTTAGAACTGCGCGAAAACTTGTATTCCGGCTCAAAACAACGGGATACATCGTTTTAGATCGAAACTAGCAAGATTCTCGAGCATCGATTTTACAAGTCGTCGAAGAGTAGACGAGAGAAAGGTGGCAACTTTTGCTCTCAGAACTGCACGAAAACACGTATTCCGGCTCAAAACAACGGGATACATCGTTTTAGATCGAAACTAGCAAGATTCACGAGCATCATTTTTACAAGTCGTCGAAGAGCAGACGAGAGAAAGGTGGAAACTTCTCTCAGAACTGCGCGAAAACTTGTTTACTGGCTCAAAACAACGGGATACATCGTTTTAGATCAAAACTAGCAAGATTCAAGAGCCTCGATTTTACAAGTCGTCGAAGAGTAGACGAGAGAAAGGTGGCAACTTTTTCTCTCAGAACTGCGCGAAAACATGTATTCCGGCTCAAAAAAACGGGATACATCGTTTTAGGTCAAAAGTAGCAAGATTCACGAGCATCGATTTTACAAGTCGTCGAAGTGTAGACGAGAGAAAGGTGGAAACTTTTTCTCTCAGAACTGCGCGAAAACACGTATTCCGGCTCAAAACAACGGGATACATCGTTTTAGATCGAAACTAGCAAGATTCACGAGCATCAATTTTACAAGGCGTCGAAGAGTAGACGAGAGAAAGGTGTAAACTTTTTCTTTCAGAACTGCGCGAAAACTTGTATTCCGGCTCAAAACATTTGGGAAACACCGTTTTAGATCGAAACTAGCAAGATTCACGAGCCTCGATTTTACAAGTCGTCGAAGAGTAGACGAGAGAAAGGTGGCAACTTTTTCTCTCAGAACTGCGCGAAAACTTGTATTCCGGCTCAAAACAACGGGATACATCGTTTTAGATCCAAATTAGCAAGATTCACGAGCATAGATTTTACAAGTCGTCGAAGTGTAGACGAGAGAAAGGTGGAAACTTTTTCTCTCTGAACTGCGCGAAAATTTGTATTCCAGCTCAAACAAAGGGATACATCGTTTTAGATCGAAACTAGCAAGATTCACGAGCATCAATTTTACAAGTCGTCGAAGAGTAGAAGATAGAGAGCTGAAAACTTTTTATCTCAGAACTGCGCGAAAACTTGTATTCCGGCTCAAAACAACGGAATACATCGTTTTAGATCGAAACTAGCAAGATTTTCGAGCATCGATTTTCAAGTCGTCGAAGAGTAGACGATAGAAAGGTGGAAACTTTTTCTCTCAGAACTGCGCTAAAACTTGTATTCCGGCTCAAAACAACGGGATACATCGTTTTAGATCGAAACTAGCAAGATTCTCGAGCATCGATTTTACAAGTCGTCGAAGAGTAGGCGAGAGACAGGTGGAAACTTTTTATCTCAGAACTGCGCGAAAACTTGTATTCTGGCTCAAAACAACGGGATACAACGTTTTAGATCGAAACTAGCAAGATTCACAAGCCTCGATTTTACAAGTCGTCGAAGAGTAGACGAGAGAAAGGTGGAAACTTTTTCTCTCAGAACTGCGCGAAAACTTGTATTCCGGCTCAAAACAACGGGATACATCGTTTTAGATCGAAACTAGCAAGATTCACGAGCATCATTTTTACAAGTCGTCGAAGAGCAGACGAGAGAAAGGTGGAAACTTCTCTCAGAACTGCGCGAAAACTTGTTTACTGGCTCAAAACAACGGGATACATCGTTTTAGATCAAAACTAGCAAGATTCAAGAGCCTCGATTTTACAAGTCGTCGAAGAGTAGACGAGAGAAAGGTGGCAACTTTTTCTCTCAGAACTGCGCGAAAACATGTATTCCGGCTCAAAAAAACGGGATACATCGTTTTAGGTCGAAAGTAGCAAGATTCACGAGCATCGATTTTACAAGTCGTCGAAGTGTAGACGAGAGAAAGGTGGAAACTTTTTCTCTCAGAACTGCGCGAAAACTCGTATTCCGGCTCAAAACAACGGGATACATCGTTTTATATCGAAACTAGCAAGATTCACGAGCATCAATTTTACAAGGCGTCGAAGAGTAGACGAGAGAAAGGTGTAAACTTTTTCTCTCAGAACTGCGCGAAAACGTGTATTCCGGCTCAAAACAACGGGATACATCGTTTTATATCGAAACTAGCAAGATTCACGAGCCTCGATTTTACAAGTCGTCGATGAGTAGACGAGAGAAAGGTGGCAACTTTTTATCTCAGAACTGCGCGAAAACTTGTATTCCGGCTCAAAACAACGGGATACATCGTTTTAGATCGAATCTAGCAAGATTTTCGAGCATCGATTGAACAAGTCGTCGAAGAGTAGACGATAGAAAGGTGGAAACTTTTTCTCTCAGAACTGCGCTAAAACTTGTATTCCGGCTCATAACAACGGGATACATCGTTTTAGATCGAAACTAGCAAGATTCACGAGCATCATTTTTACAAGTCGTCGAAGAGTAGACGAGAGAAAGGTGGAAACTTTTTCTCTCAGAACTGCGCGAAAACTTGTATTCTGGCTCAAAACAACGGGATACATCGTTTTAGATCGAAACTAGCAAGATTCAAGAGCCTCGATTTTACAAGTCGTCGAAGAGTAGACGAGAGAAAGGTGGCAACTTTTTCTCTCAGAACTGCGCGAAAACATGTATTCCGGCTCAAAACAACGGGATACTTCGTTTTAGATCGAAACTAGCAAGATTCTCGAGCATCGATTTTACAAGTCGTCGAAGAGTAGACGAGAGAAAGGTGGAAACTTTTTCTCTCGGAACTGCGCGAAAACTTGTATTCCGGCTCAAAACAACGGGATACATCGTTTTAGATCGAAACTAGCAAGATTAACGAGCATCGATTTTACAAGTCGTCGAAGTGTAGACGAGAGAAAGGTGGAAACTTTTTTCTCTCAGAACTGCGCGAAAACTTGTATTCCGTCTCAAAACAACGGAACACATCGTTTTAGATCGAAACTAGAAAGATTCTCGAGCATCGATTTTACAAGTCGTCGAAGAGTACACGAGAGAAAGGTGGAAACTTTTTCTCTCAGAACTGCGCGAAAACGTGTATTCCGGCTCAAAACAACGGGATACATCGTTTTAGATCGAAAGTAGCGAGATTTACGCACTTCGATTTTACAAGTCGTGGAAGAGTAGACGAGAGAGAGCTGAAAACTTTTTATCTGAGAACTGCGGGAAAACTTGTATTCCGGCTCAAAACAACGGGACACATCGTTTTAGATTGAAACTAGCTAGATTCACGAGCATCGATTTTAAAAGTCGTCGAAGAGTAGACGAGAGTTAGGTGTAAACGTTTTCTCTCAGAACTGCGCGAAAACTTGTATTCCGGCTCAAAACATTTGGGAAACACCGTTTTAGATTGAAACTAGCAAGATTCACGAGCATCGATTTTACAAGTCGTCGAAGAGTAGACGAGGGAGAGCTGAAAACTTTTTATCTTAGAACTGCGCGAAAACTTGTATTCCGGCTCAAAACAACGGGATACATCGTTTTAGATCGAAACTAGCAAGATTCTCGAGCATCGATTTTACAAGTCGTCGAAGAGTAGACGAGAGAAAGGTGGCAACTTTTGCTCTCAGAACTGCACGAAAACACGTATTCCGGCTCAAAACAACGGGATACATCGTTTTAGATCGAAACTAGCAAGATTCACGAGCATAGATTTTACAAGTCGTCGAAGAGTAGACGAGAGAGAGCTGAAAGCTTTTTATCTCAGAACTGCGCGAAAACTTGTATTCTGGTTCAAACCAACGGGATACATCGTTTTAGATCGAAACTAGCAAGATTCACGAATCTCGATTTTACAAGTCGTCGAAGAGTAGACGAGAGAAAGGTGGAAACTTTTTTCTCTCAGAACTGCGCGAAAACTTGTATTCCGTCTCAAAACAACGGAACACATCGTTTTAGATCGAAACTAGAAAGATTCTCGAGCATCGATTTTACAAGTCGCCGAAGAGTAGACGAGAGAAAGGTGGCAACTTTTTCTCTCAGAACTGCGCGAAAACATGTATTCCGGCTCACAACATAGGGATACATCGTTTTAGATCGAAACTAGCAAGATTCTCGAGCATCGATTTTACAAGTCGTCGAAGAGTAGACGAGAGAAAGGTGGAAACTTTTTCTCTCGGAACTGCGCGAAAACTTGTTTTCCGGCTCAAAACAACGGGACACATCGTTTTAGATTGAAACTAGCTAGATTCACGAGCATCGATTTTAAAAGTCGTCGAAGAGTAGACGAGAGTTAGGTGTAAACGTTTTCTCTCAGAACTGCGCGAAATCTTGTATTCCGGCTCAAAACAACGGGATACATCGTTTTATATCGAAACTAGCAAGATTCACGAGCCTCGATTTTACAAGTCGTCGATGAGTAGACGAGAGAAAGGTGGCAACTTTTTATCTCAGAACTGCGCGAAAACTTGTACTCCGGCTCAAAACAACGGGATACATCGTTTTAGATCGAAACTAGCAAGATTTTCGAGCATCGATTGTACAAGTCGTCGAAGAGTAGACGATAGAAAGGTGGAAACTTTTTCTCTCAGAACTGCGCTAAAACTTGTATTCCGGCTCAAAACATTTGGGAAACACCGTTTTAGATCGAAGCTAGCAAGATTCACGAGCCTCGATTTTACAAGTCGTCGAAGAGTAGACGAGAGAAAGGTGGCAACTTTTTCTCTCAGAACTGCGCGAAAACTTGTATTCCGGCTCAAAACAACGGGATACATCGTTTTAGATCGAAACTAGCAAGATTCACGAGCATAGATTTTACAAGTCGTCGAAGTGTAGACGAGAGAAAGGTGGAAACTTTTTCTCTCAGAACTGCGCGAGAACTTGTATTCCGGCTCAAACAAAGGGATACCTCGTTTTAGATCGAAACTAGCAAGATTCACGAGCATCGATTTTACAAGTCGTCGAAGAGTAGACGAGAGAGAGCTGAAAACTTTTTATCTCAAAACTGCGCGAAAACTTGTATTCCGGCTCAAAACAACGGGATACATCGTTTTAGATCGAAACTAGCAAGATTCTCGAGCATCGATTTTACAAGTCGTCGAAGAGTAGACGATAGAAAGGTGGAAACTTTTTCTCTCAGAACTGCGCTAAAACTTGTATTCCGGCTTAAAACAACGGGATACATCGTTTTAGATGGAAACTAGCAAGATTCTCGAGCATCGATTTTACAAGTCGTCGAAGAGTAGACGAGAGAAAGGTGGCAACTTTTGCTCTCAGAACTGCGCGAAAACTCGTATTCCGGCTCAAAACAACGGGATACATCGTTTTAGATCGAAAGTGACGAGATTTACGCACTTCGATTTTACAAGTCGTGGAAGAGTAGACGAGAGAAAGCTGAAAACTTTTTATCTGAGAACTGCGGGAAAACTTGTATTCCGGCTCAAAACAACGGGACACATCGTTTTATATTGAAACTAGCAAGATTCTCGAGCATCGATTTTACAAGTCGTCGAAGAGTAGACGAGAGAAAGGTGGAAACTTTTTCTCTCAGAACTGCGCGAAAACTTGTATTCCGGCTCAAAACAACGGGGTACACCGTTTTAGATTGAAACTAGCAAGATTTTCGAGCATCGATTATACAAGTCGTCGAAGAGTAGACGAGAGAAAGGTGGAAACTTTTTCTTTCAGAACTGCGCGAAAATTTGTATTCCGGCTCAAAACATTTGGGAAACACCGTTTTAGATCGAAACTAGCAAGATTCACGAGCCTCGATTTTACAAGTCGTCGAAGAGTAGACGAGAGAAAGGTGGCAACTTTTTCTCTCAGAACTGCGCGAAAACTTGTATTCCGGCTCAAAACAACGGGATACATCGTTTTAGATCGAAACTAGCAAGATTCAGGAGCATAGATTTTACAAGTCGTCGAAGAGTAGGCGAGAGAAAGGTGGAAACTTTTTATCTCAGAACTGCGCGAAAACTTGTATTCTGGCTCAAAACAACGGGATACAACGTTTTAGATCGAAACTAGCAAGATTCACAAGCCTCGATTTTACAAGTCGTCGAAGAGTAGACGAGAGAAAGGTGGAAACTTTTTCTCTCAGAACTGTGCGAAAACTTGTATTCCGGCTCAAAACAACGGGATACATCGTTTTAGATCGAAACTAGCAAGATTCACGAGCATCATTTTTACAAGTCGTCGAAGAGCAGTCGAGAGAAAGGTGGAAACTTCTCTCAGAACTGCGCGAAAACTTGTTTACTGGCTCAAAACAACGGGATACATCGTTTTAGATCAAAACTAGCAAGATTCAAGAGCCTCGATTTTACAAGTCGTCGAAGAGTAGACGAGAGAAAGGTGGCAACTTTTTCTCTCAGAACTGCGCGAAAACATGTATTCCGGCTCAAAAAAACGGGATACATCGTTTTAGGTCGAAAGTAGCAAGATTCACGAGCATCGATTTTACAAGTCGTCGAAGTGTAGACGAGAGAAAGGTGGAAACTTTTTCTCTCAGAACTGCGCGAAAACTCGTATTCCGGCTCAAAACAACGGGATACATCGTTTTAGATCGAAACTAGCAAGATTCACGAGCATCAATTTTACAAGGCGTCGAAGAGTAGACGAGAGAAAGGTATAAACTTTTTCTTTCAGAACTGCGCGAAAACTTGTATTCCGGCTCAAAACATTTGGGAAACACCGTTTTAGATCGAAACTAGCAAGATTCACGAGCCTCGATTTTACAAGTCGTCGAAGAGTAGACGAGAGAAAGGTGGCAACTTTTTCTCTCAGAACTGCGCGAAAACTTGTATTCCGGCTCAAAACAACGGGATACATCGTTTTAGATCGAAACTAGCAAGATTCACGAGCATAGATTTTACAAGTCGTCGAAGTGTAGACGAGAGAAAGGTGGAAACTTTTTCTCTCTGAACTGCGCGAAAACTTGTATTCCGGCTCAAACAAAGGGATACATCGTTTTAGATCGAAACTAGCAAGATTCACGAGCATCAATTTTACAAGTCGTCGAAGAGTAGACGATAGAGAGCTGAAAACGTTTTATCTCAGAACTGCGCGAAAACTTGTATTCCGGCTCAAAACAACGGAATACATCGTTTTAGATCGAAACTAGCAAGATTCTCGAGCATCGATTTTACAAGTCGTCGAAGAGTAGACGAGAGAAAGGTGGCAACTTTTGCTCTCAGAACTGCGCGAAAACTCGTATTCCGGCTCAAAACAACGGGATACATCGTTTTAGATCGAAAGTGACGAGATTTACGCACTTCGATTTTACAAGTCGTGGAAGAGTAGACGAGAGAAAGCTGAAAACTTTTTATCTGAGAACTGCGGGAAAACTTGTATTCCGGCTCAAAACAACGGGACACATCGTTTTATATTGAAACTAGCAAGATTCTCGAGCATCGATTTTACAAGTCGTCGAAGAGTAGACGAGAGAAAGGTGGAAACTTTTTCTCTCAGAACTGCGCGAAAACTTGTATTCCGGCTCAAAACAACGGGGTACACCGTTTTAGATTGAAACTAGCAAGATTTTCGAGCATCGATTATACAAGTCGTCGAAGAGTAGACGAGAGAAAGGTGGAAACTTTTTCTTTCAGAACTGCGCGAAAATTTGTATTCCGGCTCAAAACATTTGGGAAACACCGTTTTAGATCGAAACTAGCAAGATTCACGAGCCTCGATTTTACAAGTCGTCGAAGAGTAGACGAGAGAAAGGTGGCAACTTTTTCTCTCAGAACTGCGCGAAAACTTGTATTCCGGCTCAAAACAACGGGATACATCGTTTTAGATCGAAACTAGCAAGATTCAGGAGCATAGATTTTACAAGTCGTCGAAGAGTAGGCGAGAGAAAGGTGGAAACTTTTTATCTCAGAACTGCGCGAAAACTTGTATTCTGGCTCAAAACAACGGGATACAACGTTTTAGATCGAAACTAGCAAGATTCACAAGCCTCGATTTTACAAGTCGTCGAAGAGTAGACGAGAGAAAGGTGGAAACTTTTTCTCTCAGAACTGTGCGAAAACTTGTATTCCGGCTCAAAACAACGGGATACATCGTTTTAGATCGAAACTAGCAAGATTCACGAGCATCATTTTTACAAGTCGTCGAAGAGCAGACGAGAGAAAGGTGGAAACTTCTCTCAGAACTGCGCGAAAACTTGTTTACTGGCTCAAAACAACGGGATACATCGTTTTAGATCAAAACTAGCAAGATTCAAGAGCCTCGATTTTACAAGTCGTCGAAGAGTAGACGAGAGAAAGGTGGCAACTTTTTCTCTCAGAACTGCGCGAAAACATGTATTCCGGCTCAAAAAAACGGGATACATCGTTTTAGGTCGAAAGTAGCAAGATTCACGAGCATCGATTTTACAAGTCGTCGAAGTGTAGACGAGAGAAAGGTGGAAACGTTTTCTCTCAGAACTGCGCGAAAACTCGTATTCCGGCTCAAAACAACGGGATACATCGTTTTAGATCGAAACTAGCAAGATTCACGAGCATCAATTTTACAAGGCGTCGAAGAGTAGACGAGAGAAAGGTATAAACTTTTTCTTTCAGAACTGCGCGAAAACTTGTATTCCGGCTCAAAACATTTGGGAAACACCGTTTTAGATCGAAACTAGCAAGATTCACGAGCCTCGATTTTACAAGTCGTCGAAGAGTAGACGAGAGAAAGGTGGCAACTTTTTCTCTCAGAACTGCGCGAAAACTTGTATTCCGGCTCAAAACAACGGGATACATCGTTTTAGATCGAAACTAGCAAGATTCACGAGCATAGATTTTACAAGTCGTCGAAGTGTAGACGAGAGAAAGGTGGAAACTTTTTCTCTCTGAACTGCGCGAAAACTTGTATTCCGGCTCAAACAAAGGGATACATCGTTTTAGATCGAAACTAGCAAGATTCACGAGCATCAATTTTACAAGTCGTCGAAGAGTAGACGATAGAGAGCTGAAAACGTTTTATCTCAGAACTGCGCGAAAACTTGTATTCCGGCTCAAAACAACGGAATACATCGTTTTAGATCGAAACTAGCAAGATTTTCGAGCATCGATTTTACAAGTCGTCGAAGAGTAGACGATAGAAAGGTGGAAACTTTTTCTCTCAGAACTGCGCTAAAACTTGTATTCCGGCTCAAAACAACGGGATACATCGTTTTAGATCGAAACTAGCAAGATTCACGAGCATCATTTTTACAAGTCGTCGAAGAGCAGACGAGAGAAAGGTGGAAACTTCTCAGAACTGCGCGAAAACTTGTTTACTGGCTCAAAACAACGGGATACATCGTTTTAGATCAAAACTAGCAAGATTCAAGAGCCTCGATTTTACAAGTCGTCGAAGAGTAGACGAGAGAAAGGTGGCAACTTTTTCTCTCAGAACTGCGCGAAAACATGTATTCCGGCTCAAAAAAACGGGATACATCGTTTTAGGTCGAAAGTGGCAAGATTCACGAGCATCGATTTTACAAGTCGTCGAAGTGTAGACGAGAGAAAGGTGGAAACTTTTTCTCTCAGAACTGCGCGAAAACTCGTATTCCGGCTCAAAACAACGGGATACATCGTTTTAGATTGAAACTAGCAAGATTCACGAGCATCAATTTTACAAGGCGTCGAAGAGTAGACGAGAGAAAGGTGTAAACTTTTTCTTTCAGAACTGCGCGAAAACTTGTATTCCGGCTCAAAACATTTGGGAAACACCGTCTTAGATCGAAACTAGCAAGATTCTCGAGCATCGATTTTACAAGTCGTCGAAGAGTAGGCGAGAGAAAGGTGGAAACTTTTTATCTCAGAACTGCGCGAAAACTTGTATTCTGGCTCAAAACAACGGGATACAACGTTTTAGATCGAAACTAGCAAGATTCACAAGCCTCGATTTTACAAGTCGTCGAAGAGTAGACGAGAGAAAGGTGGAAACTTTTTCTCTCAGAACTGCGCGAAAACTTGTATTCCGGCTCAAAACAACGGGATACATCGTTTTAGATCGAAACTAGCAAGATTCACGAGCATCATTTTTACAAGTCGTCGAAGAGCAGACGAGAGAAAGGTGGAAACTTCTCTCAGAACTGCGCGAAAACTTGTTTACTGGCTCAAAACAACGGGATACATCGTTTTAGATCAAAACTAGCAAGATTCAAGAGCCTCAATTTTACAATTCGTCGAAGAGTAGACGAGAGAAAGGTGGCAACTTTTTCTCTCAGAACTGCACGAAAACACGTATTCCGGCTCAAAACAACGGGATACATCGTTTTAGATCGAAACTAGCAAGATTCACGAGCATAGATTTTACAAGTCGTCGAAGAGTAGACGAGAGAGAGCTGAAAACTTTTTATCTCAGAACTGCGCGAAAACTTGTATTCTGGTTCAAACCAACGGGATACATCGTTTTAGATCGAAACTAGCAAGATTCACGGGCCTCGATTTTACAAGTCGTCGAAGAGTAGACGAGAGAAAGGTGGAAACTTTTTTCTCTCAGAACTGCGCGAAAACTTGTATTCCGTCTCAAAACAACGGAACACATCGTTTTAGATCGAAACTAGAAAGATTCTCGAGCATCGATTTTACAAGTCGCCGAAGAGTAGACGAGAGAAAGGTGGCAACTTTTTCTCTCAGAACTGCGCGAAAACATGTATTCCGGCTCACAACATAGGGATACATCGTTTTAGATCGAAACTAGCAAGATTCTCGAGCATTGATTTTACAAGTCGTCGAAGAGTAGACGAGAGAAAGGTGGAAACTTTTTCTCTCGGAACTGCGCGAAAACTTGTATTCCGGCTCAAAACAACGGGACACATCGTTTTAGATTGAAACTAGCTAGATTCACGAGCATCGATTTTAAAAGTCGTCGAAGAGTAGACGAGAGTTAGGTGTAAACGTTTTCTCTCAGAACTGCGCGAAAGAAAACTTGTATTCCGGCTCAAAACAACGGGATACATCGTTTTATATCGAAACTAGCAAGATTCTCGAGCATCGATTTTACAAGTCGTCGAAGAGTAGACGAGAGAAAGGTGGAAACGTTTTCTCTCAGAACTGCGCGAAAACTTGTATTCCGGCTCAAAACAACGGGGTACACCGTTTTAGATCGAAACTAGCAAGATTCTCGAGCATCGATTATACAAGTCGTCGAAGAGTAGAGAGAAAGGTGGAAACTTTTTCTCTCAGAACTGCGCGAAATCTTGTATTCCGGCTCAAAACATTTGGGAAACACCGTTTTAGATCGAAGCTAGCAAGATTCACGAGCCTCGATTTTACAAGTCGTCGAAGAGTAGACGAGAGAAAGGTGGCAACTTTTTCTCTCAGAACTGCGCGAAAACTTGTATTCCGGCTCAAAACAACGGGATACATCGTTTTAGATCGAAACTAGCAAGATTCACGAGCATAGATTTTACAAGTCGTCGAAGTGTAGACGAGAGAAAGGTGGAAACTTTTTCTCTCAGAACTGCGCGAGAACTTGTATTCCGGCTCAAACAAAGGGATACCTCGTTTTAGATCGAAACTAGCAAGATTCACGAGCATCGATTTTACAAGTCGTCGAAGAGTAGACGAGAGAGAGCTGAAAACTTTTTATCTCAAAACTGCGCGAAAACTTGTATTCCGGCTCAAAACAACGGGATACATCGTTTTAGATCAAAACTAGCAAGATTCTCGAGCATCGATTTTACAAGTCGTCGAAGAGTAGACGATAGAAAGGTGGAAACTTTTTCTCTCAGAACTGCGCTAAAACTTGTATTCCGGCTTAAAACAACGGGATACATCGTTTTAGATGGAAACTAGCAAGATTCTCGAGCATCGATTTTACAAGTCGTCGAAGAGTAGACGAGAGAAAGGTGGCAACTTTTGCTCTCAGAACTGCGCGAAAACTCGTATTCCGGCTCAAAACAACGGGATACATCGTTTTAGATCGAAAATGACGAGATTTACGCACTTCGATTTTACAAGTCGTGGAAGAGTAGACGAGAGAAAGCTGAAAACTTTTTATCTGAGAACTGCGGGAAAACTTGTATTCCGGCTCAAAACAACGGGACACATCGTTTTATATTGAAACTAGCAAGATTCTCGAGCATCGATTTTACAAGTCGTCGAAGAGTAGACGAGAGAAAGGTGGAAACTTTTTCTCTCAGAACTGCGCGAAAACTTGTATTCCGGCTCAAAACAACGGGGTACACCGTTTTAGATTGAAACTAGCAAGATTTTCGAGCATCGATTATACAAGTCGTCGAAGAGTAGACGAGAGAAAGGTGGAAACTTTTTCTTTCAGAACTGCGCGAAAACTTGTATTCCGGCTCAAAACATTTGGGAAACACCGTTTTAGATCGAAACTAGCAAGATTCACGAGCCTCGATTTTACAAGTCGTCGAAGAGTAGACGAGAGAAAGGTGGCAACTTTTTCTCTCAGAACTGCGCGAAAACTTGTATTCCGGCTCAAAACAACGGGATACATCGTTTTAGATCGAAACTAGCAAGATTCAGGAGCATAGATTTACAAGTCGTCGAAGAGTAGGCGAGAGAAAGGTGGAAACTTTTTATCTCAGAACTGCGCGAAAACTTGTATTCTGGCTCAAAACAACGGGATACAACGTTTTAGATCGAAACTAGCAAGATTCACAAGCCTCGATTTTACAAGTCGTCGAAGAGTAGACGAGAGAAAGGTGGAAACTTTTTCTCTCAGAACTGTGCGAAAACTTGTATTCCGGCTCAAAACAACGGGATACATCGTTTTAGATCGAAACTAGCAAGATTCACGAGCATCATTTTTACAAGTCGTCGAAGAGCAGACGAGAGAAAGGTGGAAACTTCTCTCAGAACTGCGCGAAAACTTGTTTACTGGCTCAAAACAACGGGATACATCGTTTTAGATCAAAACTAGCAAGATTCAAGAGCCTCGATTTTACAAGTCGTCGAAGAGTAGACGAGAGAAAGGTGGCAACTTTTTCTCTCAGAACTGCGCGAAAACATGTATTCCGGCTCAAAAAAACGGGATACATCGTTTTAGGTCGAAAGTAGCAAGATTCACGAGCATCGATTTTACAAGTCGTCGAAGTGTAGACGAGAGAAAGGTGGAAACTTTTTCTCTCAGAACTGCGCGAAAACTCGTATTCCGGCTCAAAACAACGGGATACATCGTTTTAGATCGAAACTAGCAAGATTCACGAGCATCAATTTTACAAGGCGTCGAAGAGTAGACGAGAGAAAGGTATAAACTTTTTCTTTCAGAACTGCGCGAAAACTTGTATTCCGGCTCAAAACATTTGGGAAACACCGTTTTAGATCGAAACTAGCAAGATTCACGAGCCTCGATTTTACAAGTCGTCGAAGAGTAGACGAGAGAAAGGTGGCAACTTTTTCTCTCAGAACTGCGCTAAAACTTGTATTCCGGCTCAAAACAACGGGATACATCGTTTTAGATCGAAACTAGCAAGATTCACGAGCATAGATTTTACAAGTCGTCGAAGTGTAGACGAGAGAAAGGTGGAAACTTTTTCTCTCTGAACTGCGCGAAAACTTGTATTCCGGCTCAAACAAAGGGATACATCGTTTTAGATTGAAACTAGCAAGATTCACGAGCATCAATTTTACAAGTCGTCGAAGAGTAGACGATAGAGAGCTGAAAACGTTTTATCTCAGAACTGCGCGAAAACTTGTATTCCGGCTCAAAACAACGGAATACATCGTTTTAGATCGAAACTAGCAAGATTTTCGAGCATCGATTTTACAAGTCGTCGAAGAGTAGACGATAGAAAGGTGGAAACGTTTTCTCTCAGAACTGCGCTAAAACTTGTATTCCGGCTCAAAACAACGGGATACATCGTTTTAGATCGAAACTAGCAAGATTCACGAGCATCATTTTTACAAGTCGTCGAAGAGCAGACGAGAGAAAGGTGGAAACTTCTCTCAGAACTGCGCGAAAACTTGTTTACTGGCTCAAAACAACGGGATACATCGTTTTAGATCAAAACTAGCAAGATTCAAGAGCCTCGATTTTACAAGTCGTCGAAGAGTAGACGAGAGAAAGGTGGCAACTTTTTCTCTCAGAACTGCGCGAAAACATGTATTCCGGCTCAAAAAAACGGGATACATCGTTTTAGGTCGAAAGTAGCAAGATTCACGAGCATCGATTTTACAAGTCGTCGAAGTGTAGACGAGAGAAAGGTGGAAACTTTTTCTCTCAGAACTGCGCGAAAACTCGTATTCCGGCTAAAAACAACGGGATACATCGTTTTAGATCGAAACTAGCAAGATTCACGAGCATCAATTTTACAAGGCGTCGAAGAGTAGACGAGAGAAAGGTGTAAACTTTTTCTTTCAGAACTGCGCGAAAACTTGTATTCCGGCTCAAAACATTTGGGAAGCACCGTCTTAGGTCGAAACTAGCAAGATTCTCGAGCATCGATTTTACAAGTCGTCGAAGAGTAGGCGAGAGAAAGGTGGAAACTTTTTATCTCAGAACTGCGCGAAAACTTGTATTCTGGCTCAAAACAACGGGATACAACGTTTTAGATCGAAACTAGCAAGATTCACAAGCCTCGATTTTACAAGTCGTCGAAGAGTAGACGAGAGAAAGGTGGAAACTTTTTCTCTCAGAACTGCGCGAAAACTTGTATTCCGGCTCAAAACAACGGGATACATCGTTTTAGATCGAAACTAGCAAGATTCACGAGCATCATTTTTACAAGTCGTCGAAGAGCAGACGAGAGAAAGGTGGAAACTTCTCTCAGAACTGCGCGAAAACTTGTTTACTGGCTCAAAACAACGGGATACATCGTTTTAGATCAAAACTAGCAAGATTCAAGAGCCTCAATTTTACAAGTCGTCGAAGAGTAGACGAGAGAAAGGTGGCAACTTTTTCTCTCAGAACTGCGCGAAAACATGTATTCCGGCTCAAAAAAACGGGATACATCGTTTTAGGTCGAAAGTAGCAAGATTCACGAGCATCGATTTTACAAGTCGTCGAAGTGTAGACGAGAGAAAGGTGGAAACTTTTTCTCTCAGAACTGCGCGAAAACTCGTATTCCGGCTCAAAACAACGGGATACATCGTTTTAGATCGAAACTAGCAAGATTCACGAGCATCAATTTTACAAGGCGTCGAAGAGTAGACGAGAGAAAGGTGTAAACTTTTTCTCTCAGAACTGCGCGAAAACGTGTATTCCGGCTCAAAACAACGGGATACATCGTTTTATATCGAAACTAGCAAGATTCACGAGCCTCGATTTTAAAAGTCGTCGATGAGTAGACGAGAGAAAGGTGGCAACTTTTTATCTCAGAACTGCGCGAAAACTTGTATTCCGGCTCAAAACAACGGGATACATCGTTTTAGATCGAAACTAGCAAGATTTTCGAGCATCGATTGTACAAGTCGTCGAAGAGTAGACGATAGAAAGGTGGAAACTTTTTCTCTCAGAACTGCGCTAAAACTTGTATTCCGGCTCAAAACAACGGGATACATCGTTTTAGATCGAAACTAGCAAGATTCTCGAGCATCGATTTTACAAGTCGTCGAAGAGTAGGCGAGAGAAAGGTGGAAACTTTTTATCTCAGAACTGCGCGAAAACTTGTATTCCGGCTCAAAACAACGGGATACATCGTTTTAGATCGAAACTAGCAAGATTCACGAGCATAGATTTTACAAGTCGTCGAAGTGTAGACGAGAGAAAGGTGGAAACTTTTTCTCTCTGAACTGCGCGAAAACTTGTAGTCCGGCTCAAACAAAGGGATACATCGTTTTAGATCGAAACTAGCAAGATTCACGAGCATCAATTTTACAAGTCGTCGAAGAGTAGACGATAGAGAGCTGAAAACTTTTTATCTCAGAACTGCGCGAAAACTTGTATTCCGGCTCAAAACAACGGAATACATCGTTTTAGATCGAAACTAGCAAGATTTTCGAGCATCGATTTTACAAGTCGTCGAAGAGTAGACGATAGAAAGGTGGAAACTTTTTCTCTCAGAACTGCGCTAAAACTTGTATTCCGGCTCAAAACAACGGGATACATCGTTTTAGATCGAAACTAGCAAGATTCTCGAGCATCGATTTTACAAGTCGTCGAAGAGTAGGCGAGAGAAAGGTGGAAACTTTTTATCTCAGAACTGCGCGAAAACTTGTATTCTGGCTCAAAACAACGGGATACAACGTTTTAGATCGAAACTAGCAAGATTCACAAGCCTCGATTTTACAAGTCGTCGAAGAGTAGACGAGAGAAAGGTGGAAACTTTTTCTCTCAGAACTGCGCGAAAACTTGTATTCCGGCTCAAAACAACGGGATACATCGTTTTAGATCGAAACTAGCAAGATTCACGAGCATCATTTTTACAAGTCGTCGAAGAGCAGACGAGAGAAAGGTAGAAACTTCTCTCAGAACTGCGCGAAAACTTGTTTACTGGCTCAAAACAACGGGATACATCGTTTTAGATCAAAACTAGCAAGATTCAAGAGCCTCAATTTTACAAGTCGTCGAAGAGTAGACGAGAGAAAGGTGTAAACTTTTTCTCTCAGAACTGCGCGAAAACATGTATTCCGGCTCAAAAAAACGGGATACATCGTTTTAGGTCGAAAGTAGCAAGATTCACGAGCATCGATTTTACAAGTCGTCGATGTGTAGACGAGAGAAAGGTGGAAACTTTTTCTCTCAGAACTGCGCGAAAACTCGTATTCCGGCTCAAAACAACGGGATACATCGTTTTAGATCGAAACTAGCAAGATTCACGAGCATCAATTTTAGAAGGCGTCGAAGAGTAGACGAGAGAAAGGTGTAAACTTTTTCTCTCAGAACTGCGCGAAAACGTGTATTCCGGCTCAAAACAACGGGATACATCGTTTTATATCGAAACTAGCAAGATTCACGAGCCTCGATTTTACAAGTCGTCGATGAGTAGACGAGAGAAAGGTGGCAACTTTTTATCTCAGAACTGCGCGAAAACTTGTATTCCGGCTCAAAACAACGGAATACATCGTTTTAGATCGAAACTAGCAAGATTTTCGAGCATCGATTTTACAAGTCGTCGAAGAGTAGACGATAGAAAGGTGGAAACTTTTTCTCTCAGAACTGCGCTAAAACTTGTATTCCGGCTCAAAACAACGGGATACATCGTTTTAGATCGAAACTAGCAAGATTCTCGAGCATCGATTTTACAAGTCGTCGAAGAGTAGGCGAGAGAAAGGTGGAAACGTTTTATCTCAGAACTGCGCGAAAACTTGTATTCTGGCTCAAAACAACGGAATACATCGTTTTAGATCGAAACTAGCAAGATTTTCGAGCATCGATTTTACAAGTCGTCGAAGAGTAGACGATAGAAAGGTGGAAACTTTTTCTCTCAGAACTGCGCTAAAACTTGTATTCCGGCTCAAAACAACGGGATACATCGTTTTAGATCGAAACTAGCAAGATTCTCGAGCATCGATTTTACAAGTCGTCGAAGAGTAGGCGAGAGAAAGGTGGAAACTTTTTATCTCAGAACTGCGCGAAAACTTGTATTCTGGCTCAAAACAACGGGATACAACGTTTTAGATCGAAACTAGCAAGATTCACAAGCCTCGATTTTACAAGTCGTCGAAGAGTAGACGAGAGAAAGGTGGAAACTTTTTCTCTCAGAACTGCGCGAAAACATGTATTCCGGCTCAAAAAAACGGGATACATCGTTTTAGGTCGAAAGTAGCAAGATTCACGACCATCGATTTTACAAGTCGTCGAAGTGTAGACGAGAGAAAGGTGGAAACTTTTTCTCTCAGAACTGCGCGAAAACTCGTATTCCGGCTCAAAACAACGGAATACATCGTTTTAGATCGAAACTAGCAAGATTTTCGAGCATCGATTTTACAAGTCGTCGAAGAGTAGACGATAGAAAGGTGGAAACTTTTTCTCTCAGAACTGCGCTAAAACTTGTATTCCGGCTCAAAACAACGGGATACATCGTTTTAGATCGAAACTAGCAAGATTCACGAGCATCATTTTTACAAGTCGTCGAAGAGCAGACGAGAGGAAGGTGGAAACTTCTCTCAGAACTGCGCGAAAACTTGTTTACTGGCTCAAAACAACGGGATACATCGTTTTAGATCAAAACTAGCAAGATTCAAGAGCCTCGATTTTACAAGTCGTCGAAGAGTAGACGAGAGAAAGGTGGAAACTTTTTATCTCAAAACTGCGCGAAAACTTGTATTCCGGCTCAAAACAACGGGATGCATCGTTTTAGATCGAAACTAGCAAGATTCTCGAGCATCGATTTTACAAGTCGTCGAAGAGTAGACGATAGAAAGGTGGAAACTTTTTCTCTCAGAACTGCGCTAAAACTTGTATTCCGGCTCAAAACAACGGGATACATCGTTTTAGATTGAAACTAGCAAGATTCTCGAGCATCGATTTTACAAGTCGTCGAAGAGTAGGCGAGAGAAAGGTGGAAACTTTTTCTGTCATAACTGCGCGAAAACTTGTATTCCGGCTTAAAACAACGGGATACATCGTTTTAGATGGAAACTAGCAAGATTCTCGAGCATCGATTTTACAAGTCGTCGAAGAGTAGACGAGAGAAAGGTGGCAACTTTTGCTCTCAGAACTGCGCGAAAACTCGTATTCCGGCTCAAAACAACGGGATACATCGTTTTAGATCGAAAGTGACGAGATTTACGCACTTCGATTTTACAAGTCGTGGAAGAGTAGACGAGTGAAAGCTGAAAACTTTTTATCTGAGAACTGCGGGAAAACTTGTATTCCGGCTCAAAACAACGGGACACATCGTTTTATATTGAAACTAGCAAGATTCTCGAGCATCGATTTTACAAGTCGTCGAAGAGTAGATGAGAGAAAGGTGGAAACTTTTTCTCTCAGAACTGCGCGAAAACTTGTATTCCGGCTCAAAACAACGGGGTACACCGTTTTAGATTGAAACTAGCAAGATTTTCGAGCATCGATTATACAAGTCGTCGAAGAGTAGACGAGAGAAAGGTGGAAACTTTTTCTTTCAGAACTGCGCGAAAACTCGTATTCCGGCTCAAAACATTTGGGAAACACCGTTTTAGATCGAAACTAGCAAGATTCACGAGCCTCGATTTTACAAGTCGTCGAAGAGTAGACGAGAGAAAGGTGGCAACTTTTTCTCTCAGAACTGCGCGAAAACTTGTATTCCGGCTCAAACAAAGGGATACATCGTTTTAGATCGAAACTAGCAAGATTCACGAGCATCGATTTTACAAGTCGTCGAAGAGTAGACGAGAGAAAGGTGGAAACTTTTTCTTTCAGAACTGCGCGAAAACTTGTATTCCGGCTCAAAACATTTGGGAAACACCGTTTTAGATCGAAACTAGCAAGATTCACGAGCCTCGATTTTACAAGTCGTCGAAGAGTAGACGAGAGAAAGGTGGAAACTTTTTCTCTCAGAACTGCGCGAAAACTTGTATTCCGGCTCAAAACAACGGGATACATCGTTTTAGATCGAAACTAGCAAGATTCACGAGCATCATTTTTACAAGTCGTCGAAGAGCAGACGAGAGAAAGGTGGAAACTTCTCTCAGAACTGCGCGAAAACTTGTTTACTGGCTCAAAACAACGGGATACATCGTTTTAGATCAAAACTAGCAAGATTCAAGAGCCTCAATTTTACAAGTCGTCGAAGAGTAGACGAGAGAAAGGTGGCAACTTTTTCTCTCAGAACTGCGCGAAAACATGTATTCCGGCTCAAAAAAACGGGATACATCGTTTTAGGTCGAAAGTAGCAAGATTCACGAGCATCGATTTTACAAGTCGTCGAAGTGTAGACGAGAGAAAGGTGGAAACTTTTTCTCTCAGAACTGCGCGAAAACTCGTATTCCGGCTCAAAACAACGGGATACATCGTTTTAGATCGAAACTAGCAAGATTCACGAGCATCAATTTTAGAAGGCGTCGAAGAGTAGACGAGAGAAAGGTGTAAACTTTTTCTCTCAGAACTGCGCGAAAACGTGTATTCCGGCTCAAAACAACGGGATACATCGTTTTATATCGAAACTAGCAAGATTCACGAGCCTCGATTTTACAAGTCGTCGATGAGTAGACGAGAGAAAGGTGGCAACTTTTTATCTCAGAACTGCGCGAAAACTTGTATTCCGGCTCAAAACAACGGAATACATCGTTTTAGATCGAAACTAGCAAGATTTTCGAGCATCGATTTTACAAGTCGTCGAAGAGTAGACGATAGAAAGGTGGAAACTTTTTCTCTCAGAACTGCGCTAAAACTTGTATTCCGGCTCAAAACAACGGGATACATCGTTTTAGATCGAAACTAGCAAGATTCTCGAGCATCGATTTTACAAGTCGTCGAAGAGTAGGCGAGAGAAAGGTGGAAACGTTTTATCTCAGAACTGCGCGAAAACTTGTATTCTGGCTCAAAACAACGGAATACATCGTTTTAGATCGAAACTAGCAAGATTTTCGAGCATCGATTTTACAAGTCGTCGAAGAGTAGACGATAGAAAGGTGGAAACTTTTTCTCTCAGAACTGCGCTAAAACTTGTATTCCGGCTCAAAACAACGGGATACATCGTTTTAGATCGAAACTAGCAAGATTCTCGAGCATCGATTTTACAAGTCGTCGAAGAGTAGGCGAGAGAAAGGTGGAAACTTTTTATCTCAGAACTGCGCGAAAACTTGTATTCTGGCTCAAAACAACGGGATACAACGTTTTAGATCGAAACTAGCAAGATTCACAAGCCTCGATTTTACAAGTCGTCGAAGAGTAGACGAGAGAAAGGTGGAAACTTTTTCTCTCAGAACTGCGCGAAAACATGTATTCCCGGCTCAAAAAAACGGGATACATCGTTTTAGGTCGAAAGTAGCAAGATTCACGACCATCGATTTTACAAGTCGTCGAAGTGTAGACGAGAGAAAGGTGGAAACTTTTTCTCTCAGAACTGCGCGAAAACTCGTATTCCGGCTCAAAACAACGGAATACATCGTTTTAGATCGAAACTAGCAAGATTTTTCGAGCATCGATTTTACAAGTCGTCGAAGAGTAGACGATAGAAAGGTGGAAACTTTTTCTCTCAGAACTGCGCTAAAACTTGTATTCCGGCTCAAACATTGGGAAACACCGTTTTAGATCGAAACTAGCAAGATTCACGAGCCTCGATTTTACAAGTCGTCGAAGAGTAGACGAGAGAAAGGTGGCAACTTTTTCTCTCAGAACTGCGCGAAAACTTGTATTCCGCTCAAACAAAGGGATACATCGTTTTAGATCGAAACTAGCAAGATTCACGAGCATCGATTTTACAAGTCGTCGAAGAGTAGACGAGAGAAAGGTGGAAACTTTTTCTTTCAGAACTGCGCGAAAACTTGTATTCCGGCTCAAAACATTTGGGAAACACCGTTTTAGATCGAAACTAGCAAGATTCACGAGCCTCGATTTTACAAGTCGTCGAAGAGTAGACGAGAGAAAGGTGGAAACTTTTTCTCTCAGAACTGCGCGAAAACTTGTATTCCGGCTCAAAACAACGGGATACATCGTTTTAGATCGAAACTAGCAAGATTCTCGAGCATCGATTTTACAAGTCGTCGAAGAGTAGGCGAGAGAAAGGTGGAAACTTTTTATCTCAGAACTGCGCGAAAACTTGTATTCCGGCTCAAAACAACGGGATACATCGTTTTAGATCGAAACTAGCAAGATTCACGAGCATAGATTTTACAAGTCGTCGGAAGTGTAGACGAGAGAAAAGGTGGAAACTTTTTCTCTCTGAACTGCGCGAAAACTTGTAGTCCGGCTCAAACAAAGGGATACATCGTTTTAGATCGAAACTAGCAAGATTCACGAGCATCAATTTTACAAGTCGTCGAAGAGTAGACGATAGAGAGCTGAAAACTTTTTATCTCAGAACTGCGCGAAAACTTGTATTCCGGCTCAAAACAACGGAATACATCGTTTTAGATCGAAACTAGCAAGATTTTCGAGCATCGATTTTACAAGTCGTCGAAGAGTAGACGATAGAAAGGTGGAAACTTTTTCTCTCAGAACTGCGCTAAAACTTGTATTCCGGCTCAAAACAACGGGATACATCGTTTTAGATCGAAACTAGCAAGATTCTCGAGCATCGATTTTACAAGTCGTCGAAGAGTAGGCGAGAGAAAGGTGGAAACTTTTTATCTCAGAACTGCGCGAAAACTTGTATTCTGGCTCAAAACAACGGGATACAACGTTTTAGATCGAAACTAGCAAGATTCACAAGCCTCGATTTTACAAGTCGTCGAAGAGTAGACGAGAGAAAGGTGGAAACTTTTTCTCTCAGAACTGCGCGAAAACTTGTATTCCGGCTCAAAACAACGGGATACATCGTTTTAGATCGAAACTAGCAAGATTCACGAGCATCATTTTTACAAGTCGTCGAAGAGCAGACGAGAGAAAGGGTAGAAACTTCTCTCAGAACTGCGCGAAAACTTGTTTACTGGCTCAAAACAACGGGATACATCGTTTTAGATCAAAACTAGCAAGATTCAAGAGCCTCAATTTTACAAGTCGTCGAAGAGTAGACGAGAGAAAGGTGTAAACTTTTTCTCTCAGAACTGCGCGAAAACATGTATTCCGGCTCAAAAAAACGGGATACATCGTTTTAGGTCGAAAGTAGCAAGATTCACGAGCATCGATTTTACAAGTCGTCGATGTGTAGACGAGAGAAAGGTGGAAACTTTTTCTCTCAGAACTGCGCGAAAACTCGTATTCCGGCTCAAAACAACGGGATACATCGTTTTAGATCGAAACTAGCAAGATTCACGAGCATCAATTTTAGAAGGCGTCGAAGAGTAGACGAGAGAAAGGTGTAAACTTTTTCTCTCAGAACTGCGCGAAAACGTGTATTCCGGCTCAAAACAACGGGATACATCGTTTTATATCGAAACTAGCAAGATTCACGAGCCTCGATTTTACAAGTCGTCGATGAGTAGACGAGAGAAAGGTGGCAACTTTTTATCTCAGAACTGCGCGAAAACTTGTATTCCGGCTCAAAACAACGGAATACATCGTTTTAGATCGAAACTAGCAAGATTTTCGAGCATCCGATTTTACAAGTCGTCGAAGAGTAGACGATAGAAAGGTGGAAACTTTTTCTCTCAGAACTGCGCTAAAACTTGTATTCCGGCTCAAACAACGGGATACATCGTTTTAGATCGAAACTAGCAAGATTCTCGAGCATCGATTTTACAAGTCGTCGAAGAGTAGGCGAGAGAAAGGTGGAAACGTTTTATCTCAGAACTGCGCGAAAACTTGTATTCTGGCTCAAAACAACGGAATACATCGTTTTAGATCGAAACTAGCAAGATTTTTCGAGCATCGATTTTACAAGTCGTCGAAGAGTAGACGATAGAAAGGTGGAAACTTTTTCTCTCAGAACTGCGCTAAAACTTGTATTCCGGCTCAAAACAACGGGATACATCGTTTAGATCGAAACTAGCAAGATTCTCGAGCATCGATTTTACAAGTCGTCGAAGAGTAGGCGAGAGAAAGGTGGAAACTTTTTATCTCAGAACTGCGCGAAAACTTGTATTCTGGCTCAAAACAACGGGATACAACGTTTTAGATCGAAACTAGCAAGATTCACAAGCCTCGATTTTACAAGTCGTCGAAGAGTAGACGAGAGAAAGGTGGAAACTTTTTCTCTCAGAACTGCGCGAAAACATGTATTCCGGCTCAAAAAAACGGGATACATCGTTTTAGGTCGAAAGTAGCAAGATTCACGACCATCGATTTTACAAGTCGTCGAAGTGTAGACGAGAGAAAGGTGGAAACTTTTTCTCTCAGAACTGCGCGAAAACTCGTATTCCGGCTCAAACAACGGAATACATCGTTTTAGATCGAAACTAGCAAGATTTTCGAGCATCGATTTTACAAGTCGTCGAAGAGTAGACGATAGAAAGGTGGAAACTTTTTCTCTCAGAACTGCGCTAAAACTTGTATTCCGGCTCAAAACAACGGGATACATCGTTTTAGATCGAAACTAGCAAGATTCACGAGCATCATTTTTACAAGTCGTCGAAGAGCAGACGAGAGGAAGGTGGAAACTTCTCTCAGAACTGCGCGAAAACTTGTTTACTGGCTCAAAACAACGGGATACATCGTTTTAGATCAAAACTAGCAAGATTCAAGAGCCTCGATTTACAAGTCGTCGAAGAGTAGACGAGAGAAAGGTGGAAACTTTTTATCTCAAAACTGCGCGAAAACTTGTATTCCGGCTCAAAACAACGGGATGCATCGTTTTAGATCGAAACTAGCAAGATTCTCGAGCATCGATTTTACAAGTCGTCGAAGAGTAGACGATAGAAAGGTGGAAACTTTTTCTCTCAGAACTGCGCTAAAACTTGTATTCCGGCTCAAAACAACGGGATACATCGTTTTAGATTGAAACTAGCAAGATTCTCGAGCATTCGATTTTACAAGTCGTCGAAGAGTAGGCGAGAGAAAGGTGGAAACTTTTTCTGTCATAACTGCGCGAAAACTTGTATTCCGGCTTAAAACAACGGGATACATCGTTTTAGATGGAAACTAGCAAGATTCTCGAGCATCGATTTTACAAGTCGTCGAAGAGTAGACGAGAGAAAGGTGGCAACTTTTGCTCTCAGAACTGCGCGAAAACTCGTATTCCGGCTCAAAACAACGGGATACATCGTTTTAGATCGAAAGTGACGAGATTTACGCACTTCGATTTTACAAGTCGTGGAAGAGTAGACGAGTGAAAGCTGAAAACTTTTTATCTGAGAACTGCGGAAAACTTGTATTCCGGCTCAAAACAACGGGACACATCGTTTTATATTGAAACTAGCAAGATTCTCGAGCATCGATTTTACAAGTCGTCGAAGAGTAGATGAGAGAAAGGTGGAAACTTTTTCTCTCAGAACTGCGCGAAAACTTGTATTCCGGCTCAAAACAACGGGGTACACCGTTTTAGATTGAAACTAGCAAGATTTTCGAGCATCGATTATACAAGTCGTCGAAGAGTAGACGAGAGAAAGGTGGAAACTTTTTCTTTCAGAACTGCGCGAAAACTCGTATTCCGGCTCAAAACATTTGGGAAACACCGTTTTAGATCGAAACTAGCAAGATTCACGAGCCTCGATTTTACAAGTCGTCGAAGAGTAGACGAGAGAAAGGTGGCAACTTTTTCTCTCAGAACTGCGCGAAAACTTGTATTCCGGCTCAAACAAAGGGATACATCGTTTTAGATCGAAACTAGCAAGATTCACGAGCATCGATTTTACAAGTCGTCGAAGAGTAGACGAGAGAAAGGTGGAAACTTTTTCTTTCAGAACTGCGCGAAAACTTGTATTCCGGCTCAAAACATTTGGGAAACACCGTTTTAGATCGAAACTAGCAAGATTCACGAGCCTCGATTTTACAAGTCGTCGAAGAGTAGACGAGAGAAAGGTGGAAACTTTTTCTCTCAGAACTGCGCGAAAACTTGTATTCCGGCTCAAAACAACGGGATACATCGTTTTAGATCGAAACTAGCAAGATTCACGAGCATCATTTTTACAAGTCGTCGAAGAGCAGACGAGAGAAAGGTGGAAACTTCTCTCAGAACTGCGCGAAAACTTGTTTACTGGCTCAAAACAACGGGATACATCGTTTTAGATCAAAACTAGCAAGATTCAAGAGCCTCAATTTTACAAGTCGTCGAAGAGTAGACGAGAGAAAAGGTGGCAACTTTTTCTCTCAGAACTGCGCGAAAACATGTATTCCGGCTCAAAAAAACGGGATACATCGTTTTAGGTCGAAAGTAGCAAGATTCACGAGCATCGATTTTACAAGTCGTCGAAGTGTAGACGAGAGAAAGGGTGGAAACTTTTTCTCTCAGAACTGCGCGAAAACTCGTATTCCGGCTCAAAACAACGGGATACATCGTTTTAGATCGAAACTAGCAAGATTCACGAGCATCAATTTTAGAAGGCGTCGAAGAGTAGACGAGAGAAAGGTGTAAACTTTTTCTCTCAGAACTGCGCGAAAAACGTGTATTCCGGCTCAAAACAACGGGATACATCGTTTTATATCGAAACTAGCAAGATTCACGAGCCTCGATTTTACAAGTCGTCGATGAGTAGACGAGAGAAAGGTGGCAACTTTTTATCTCAGAACTGCGCGAAAACTTGTATTCCGGCTCAAAACAACGGAATACATCGTTTTAGATCGAAACTAGCAAGATTTTCGAGCATCGATTTTACAAGTCGTCGAAGAGTAGACGATAGAAAGGTGGAAACTTTTTCTCTCAGAACTGCGCTAAAACTTGTATTCCGGCTCAAAACAACGGGATACATCGTTTTAGATCGAAACTAGCAAGATTCTCGAGCATCGATTTTACAAGTCGTCGAAGAGTAGGCCGAGAGAAAGGTGGAAACGTTTTATCTCAGAACTGCGCGAAAACTTGTATTCTGGCTCAAAACAACGGAATACATCGTTTTAGATCGAAACTAGCAAGATTTTCGAGCATCGATTTTACAAGTCGTCGAAGAGTAGACGATAGAAAGGTGGAAACTTTTTCTCTCAGAACTGCGCTAAAACTTGTATTCCGGCTCAAAACAACGGGATACATCGTTTTAGATCGAAACTAGCAAGATTCTCGAGCATCGATTTTACAAGTCGTCGAAGAGTAGGCGAGAGAAAGGTGGAAACTTTTTATCTCAGAACTGCGCGAAAACTTGTATTCTGGCTCAAAACAACGGGATACAACGTTTTAGATCGAAACTAGCAAGATTCACAAGCCTCGATTTTACAAGTCGTCGAAGAGTAGACGAGAGAAAGGTGGAAACTTTTTCTCTCAGAACTGCGCGAAAACATGTATTCCGGCTCAAAAAAACGGGATACATCGTTTTAGGTCGAAGTAGCAAGATTCACGACCATCGATTTTACAAGTCGTCGAAGTGTAGACGAGAGAAAGGTGGAAACTTTTTCTCTCAGAACTGCGCGAAAACTCGTATTCCGGCTCAAAACAACGGAATACATCGTTTTAGATCGAAACTAGCAAGATTTTCGAGCATCGATTTTACAAGTCGTCGAAGAGTAGACGATAGAAAGGTGGAAACTTTTTCTCTCAGAACTGCGCTAAAACTTGTATTCCGGCTCAAAACAACGGGATACATCGTTTTAGATCGAAACTAGCAAGATTCACGAGCATCATTTTTACAAGTCGTCGAAGAGCAGACGAGAGGAAGGTGGAAACTTCTCTCAGAACTGCGCGAAAACTTGTTTACTGGCTCAAAACAACGGGATACATCGTTTTAGATCAAAACTAGCAAGATTCAAGAGCCTCGATTTTACAAGTCGTCGAAGAGTAGACGAGAGAAAGGTGGAAACTTTTTATCTCAAAACTGCGCGAAAACTTGTATTCCGGCTCAAAACAACGGGATGCATCGTTTTAGATCGAAACTAGCAAGATTCTCGAGCATCGATTTTACAAGTCGTCGAAGAGTAGACGATAGAAAGGTGGAAACTTTTTCTCTCAGAACTGCGCTAAAACTTGTATTCCGGCTCAAAACAACGGGGTACATCGTTTTAGATTGAAACTAGCAAGATTCTCGAGCATCGATTTTACAAGTCGTCGAAGAGTAGGCGAGAGAAAGGTGGAAACTTTTTCTGTCATAACTGCGCGAAAACTTGTATTCCGGCTTAAAACAACGGGATACATCGTTTTAGATGGAAACTAGCAAGATTCTCGAGCATCGATTTTACAAGTCGTCGAAGTGTAGACGAGAGAAAGGTGGCAACTTTTGCTCTCAGAACTGCGCGAAAACTCGTATTCCGGCTCAAAACAACGGGATACATCGTTTTAGATCGAAAGTGACGAGATTTACGCACTTCGATTTTACAAGTCGTGGAAGAGTAGACGAGTGAAAGCTGAAAACTTTTTATCTGAGAACTGCGGGAAAACTTGTATTCCGGCTCAAAACAACGGGACACATCGTTTTATATTGAAACTAGCAAGATTCTCGAGCATCGATTTTACAAGTCGTCGAAGAGTAGATGAGAGAAAGGTGGAAACTTTTTCTCTCAGAACTGCGCGAAAACTTGTATTCCGGCTCAAAACAACGGGGTACACCGTTTTAGATTGGAACTAGCAAGATTTTCGAGCATCGATTATACAAGTCGTCGAAGAGTAGACGAGAGAAAGGTGGAAACTTTTTCTTTCAGAACTGCGCGAAAACTTGTATTCCGGCTCAAAACATTTGGGAAACACCGTTTTAGATCGAAACTAGCAAGATTCACGAGCCTCGATTTTACAAGTCGTCGAAGAGTAGACGAGAGAAAGGTGGCAACTTTTTCTCTCAGAACTGCGCGAAAACTTGTATTCCGGCTCAAACAAAGGGATACATCGTTTTAGATCGAAACTAGCAAGATTCACGAGCATCGATTTTACAAGTCGTCGAAGAGTAGGCGAGAGAAAGGTGGAAACTTTTTATCTCAGAACTGCGCGAAAACTTGTATTCTGGCTCAAAACAACGGGATACAACGTTTTAGATCGAAACTAGCAAGATTCACAAGCCTCGATTTTACAAGTCGTCGAAGAGTAGACGAGAGAAAGGTGGAAACTTTTTCTCTCAGAACTGCGCGAAAACTTGTATTCCGGCTCAAAACAACGGGATACATCGTTTTAGATCGAAACTAGCAAGATTCACGAGCATCATTTTTACAAGTCGTCGAAGAGCAGACGAGAGAAAGGTGGAAACTTCTCTCAGAACTGCGCGAAAACTTGTTTACTGGCTCAAAACAACGGGATACATCGTTTTAGATCAAAACTAGCAAGATTCAAGAGCCTCGATTTTACAAGTCGTCGAAGAGTAGACGATAGAAAGGTGGAAACTTTTTCTCTCAGAACTGCGCTAAAACTTGTATTCCGGCTCAAAACAACGGGATACATCGTTTTAGATCGAAACTAGCAAGATTCTCGAGCATCGATTTTACAAGTCGTCGAAGAGTAGGCGAGAGAAAGGTGGAAACTTTTTATCTCAGAACTGCGCGAAAACTCGTATTCCGGCTCAAAACAACGGGATACATCGTTTTAGATGGAAACTAGCAAGATTCTCGAGCATCGATTTTACAAGTCGTCGAAGTGTAGACGAGAGAAAGGTGGCAACTTTTGCTCTCAGAACTGCGCGAAAACTCGTATTCCGGCTCAAAACAACGGGATACATCGTTTTAGATCGAAAGTGACGAGATTTACGCACTTCGATTTTACAAGTCGTGGAAGAGTAGACGAGTGAAAGCTGAAAACTTTTTATCTGAGAACTGCGGGAAAACTTGTATTCCGGCTCAAAACAACGGGACACATCGTTTTATATTGAAACTAGCAAGATTCTCGAGCATCGATTTTACAAGTCGTCGAAGAGTAGATGAGAGAAAGGTGGAAACTTTTTCTCTCAGAACTGCGCGAAAACTTGTATTCCGGCTCAAAACAACGGGGTACACCGTTTTAGATTGGAACTAGCAAGATTTTCGAGCATCGATTATACAAGTCGTCGAAGAGTAGACGAGAGAAAGGTGGAAACTTTTTCTTTCAGAACTGCGCGAAAACTTGTATTCCGGCTCAAAACATTTGGGAAACACCGTTTTAGATCGAAACTAGCAAGATTCACGAGCCTCGATTTTACAAGTCGTCGAAGAGTAGACGAGAGAAAGGTGGCAACTTTTTCTCTCAGAACTGCGCGAAAACTTGTATTCCGGCTCAAACAAAGGGATACATCGTTTTAGATCGAAACTAGCAAGATTCACGAGCATCGATTTTACAAGTCGTCGAAGAGTAGGCGAGAGAAAGGTGGAAACTTTTTATCTCAGAACTGCGCGAAAACTTGTATTCTGGCTCAAAACAACGGGATACAACGTTTTAGATCGAAACTAGCAAGATTCACAAGCCTCGATTTTACAAGTCGTCGAAGAGTAGACGAGAGAAAGGTGGAAACTTTTTCTCTCAGAACTGCGCGAAAACTTGTATTCCGGCTCAAAACAACGGGATACATCGTTTTAGATCGAAACTAGCAAGATTCACGAGCATCATTTTTACAAGTCGTCGAAGAGCAGACGAGAGAAAGGTGGAAACTTCTCTCAGAACTGCGCGAAAACTTGTTTACTGGCTCAAAACAACGGGATACATCGTTTTAGATCAAAACTAGCAAGATTCAAGAGCCTCGATTTTACAAGTCGTCGAAGAGTAGACGATAGAAAGGTGGAAACTTTTTCTCTCAGAACTGCGCTAAAACTTGTATTCCGGCTCAAAACAACGGGATACATCGTTTTAGATCGAAACTAGCAAGATTCTCGAGCATCGATTTTACAAGTCGTCGAAGAGTAGGCGAGAGAAAGGTGGAAACTTTTTATCTCAGAACTGCGCGAAAACTTGTATTCTGGCTCAAAACAACGGGATACAACGTTTTAGATCGAAACTAGCAAGATTCACAAGCCTCGATTTTACAAGTCGTCGAAGAGTAGACGAGAGAAAGGTGGAAACTTTTTCTCTCAGAACTGCGCGAAAACTTGTATTCCGGCTCAAAACAACGGGGGACATCGTTTTAGATCGAAACTAGCAAGATTCACGAGCATCATTTTTACAAGTCGTCGATGAGTAGACGAGAGAAAGGTGGCAACTTTTTATCTCAGAACTGCGCGAAAACTTGTATTCCGGCTCAAAACAACGGGTACATCGTTTTAGATCGAAACTAGCAAGATTTTCGAGCATCGATTGTACAAGTCGTCGAAGAGTAGACGATAGAAAGGTGGAAACTTTTTCTCTCAGAACTGCGCTAAAACTTGTATTCCGTCTCAAAACAACGGGATACATCGTTTTAGATCGAAACTAGCAAGATTCTCGAGCATCGATTTTACAAGTCGTCGAAGAGTAGGCGAGAGAAAGGTGGAAACTTTTTATCTCAGAACTGCGCGAAAACTTGTATTCTGGCTCAAAACAACGGGATACAACGTTTTAGATCGAAACTAGCAAGATTCACAAGCCTCGATTTTACAAGTCGTCGAAGAGTAGACGAGAGAAAGGTGGAAACTTTTTCTCTCAGAACTGCGCGAAAACATGTATTCCGGCTCAAAAAAACGGGATACATCGTTTTAGGTCGAAAGTAGCAAGATTCACGAGCATCGATTTTACAAGTCGTCGAAGTGTAGACGAGAGAAAGGTGGAAACTTTTTCTCTCAGAACTGCGCGAAAACTCGTATTCCGGCTCAAAACAACGGGATACATCGTTTTAGATCGAAACTAGCAAGATTCACGAGCATCAATTTTACAAGGCGTCGAGAGTAGACGAGAGAAAGGTGTAAACTTTTTCTCTCAGAACTGCGCGAAAACGTGTATTCCGGCTCAAAACAACGGGATACATCGTTTTATATCGAAACTAGCAAGATTCACGAGCCTCGATTTTACAAGTCGTCGATGAGTAGACGAGAGAAAGGTGGCAACTTTTTCTCTCAGAACTGCGCGAAAACTTGTATTCCGGCTCAAAACAACGGGGTACACCGTTTTAGATCGAAAATAGCAAGATTCTCGAGCATCGATTATACAAGTCGTCGAAGAGTAGACGAGAGAAAGGTGGAAACTTTTTCTCTCAGAACTGCGCTAAAACTTGTATTCCGGCTCAAAACAACGGGATACATCGTTTTAGATCGAAACTAGCAAGATTCTCGAGCATCGATTTTACAAGTCGTCGAAGAGTAGGCGAGAGAAAGGTGGAAACTTTTTATCTCAGAACTGCGCGAAAACTTGTATTCTGGCTCAAAACAACGGGATACAACGTTTTAGATCGAAACTAGCAAGATTCACAAGCCTCGATTTTACAAGTCGTCGAAGAGTAGACGAGAGAAAGGTGGAAACTTTTTCTCTCAGAACTGCGCGAAAACTTGTATTCCGGCTCAAAACAACGGGGGACATCGTTTTAGATCGAAACTAGCAAGATTCACGAGCATCATTTTTACAAGTCGTCGAAGAGCAGACGAGAGAAAGGTGGAAACTTCTCTCAGAACTGCGCGAAAACTTGTTTACTGGCTCAAAACAACGGGATACATCGTTTTAGATCAAAACTAGCAAGATTCAAGAGCCTCGATTTTACAAGTCGTCGAAGAGTAGACGATAGAAAGGTGGAAACTTTTTCTCTCAGAACTGCGCTAAAACTTGTATTCCGGCTCAAAACAACGGGATACATCGTTTTAGATCGAAACTAGCAAGATTCTCGAGCATCGATTTTACAAGTCGTCGAAGAGTAGGCGAGAGAAAGGTGGAAACTTTTTATCTCAGAACTGCGCGAAAACTCGTATTCCGGCTCAAAACAACGGGATACATCGTTTTAGATGGAAACTAGCAAGATTCTCGAGCATCGATTTTACAAGTCGTCGAAGTGTAGACGAGAGAAAGGTGGCAACTTTTGCTCTCAGAACTGCGCGAAAACTCGTATTCCGGCTCAAAACAACGGGATACATCGTTTTAGATCGAAAGTGACGAGATTTACGCACTTCGATTTTACAAGTCGTGGAAGAGTAGACGAGTGAAAGCTGAAAACTTTTTATCTGAGAACTGCGGGAAAACTTGTATTCCGGCTCAAAACAACGGGACACATCGTTTTATATTGAAACTAGCAAGATTCTCGAGCATCGATTTTACAAGTCGTCGAAGAGTAGATGAGAGAAAGGTGGAAACTTTTTCTCTCAGAACTGCGCGAAAACTTGTATTCCGGCTCAAAACAACGGGGTACACCGTTTTAGATTGGAACTAGCAAGATTTTCGAGCATCGATTATACAAGTCGTCGAAGAGTAGACGAGAGAAAGGTGGAAACTTTTTCTTTCAGAACTGCGCGAAAACTTGTATTCCGGCTCAAAACATTTGGGAAACACCGTTTTAGATCGAAACTAGCAAGATTCACGAGCCTCGATTTTACAAGTCGTCGAAGAGTAGACGAGAGAAAGGTGGCAACTTTTTCTCTCAGAACTGCGCGAAAACTTGTATTCCGGCTCAAACAAAGGGATACATCGTTTTAGATCGAAACTAGCAAGATTCACGAGCATCGATTTTACAAGTCGTCGAAGAGTAGGCGAGAGAAAGGTGGAAACTTTTTATCTCAGAACTGCGCGAAAACTTGTATTCTGGCTCAAAACAACGGGATACAACGTTTTAGATCGAAACTAGCAAGATTCACAAGCCTCGATTTTACAAGTCGTCGAAGAGTAGACGAGAGAAAGGTGGAAACTTTTTCTCTCAGAACTGCGCGAAAACTTGTATTCCGGCTCAAAACAACGGGATACATCGTTTTAGATCGAAACTAGCAAGATTCACGAGCATCATTTTTACAAGTCGTCGAAGAGCAGACGAGAGAAAGGTGGAAACTTCTCTCAGAACTGCGCGAAAACTTGTTTACTGGCTCAAAACAACGGGATACATCGTTTTAGATCAAAACTAGCAAGATTCAAGAGCCTCGATTTTACAAGTCGTCGAAGAGTAGACGATAGAAAGGTGGAAACTTTTTCTCTCAGAACTGCGCTAAAACTTGTATTCCGGCTCAAAACAACGGGATACATCGTTTTAGATCGAAACTAGCAAGATTCTCGAGCATCGATTTTACAAGTCGTCGAAGAGTAGGCGAGAGAAAGGTGGAAACTTTTTATCTCAGAACTGCGCGAAAACTTGTATTCTGGCTCAAAACAACGGGATACAACGTTTTAGATCGAAACTAGCAAGATTCACAAGCCTCGATTTTACAAGTCGTCGAAGAGTAGACGAGAGAAAGGTGGAAACTTTTTCTCTCAGAACTGCGCGAAAACTTGTATTCCGGCTCAAAACAACGGGGGACATCGTTTTAGATCGAAACTAGCAAGATTCACGAGCATCATTTTTACAAGTCGTCGATGAGTAGACGAGAGAAAGGTGGCAACTTTTTATCTCAGAACTGCGCGAAAACTTGTATTCCGGCTCAAAACAACGGGTACATCGTTTTAGATCGAAACTAGCAAGATTTTCGAGCATCGATTGTACAAGTCGTCGAAGAGTAGACGATAGAAAGGTGGAAACTTTTTCTCTCAGAACTGCGCTAAAACTTGTATTCCGTCTCAAAACAACGGGATCCATCGTTTTAGATCGAAACTAGCAAGATTCTCGAGCATCGATTTTACAAGTCGTCGAAGAGTAGGCGAGAGAAAGGTGGAAACTTTTTATCTCAGAACTGCGCGAAAACTTGTATTCTGGCTCAAAACAACGGGATACAACGTTTTAGATCGAAACTAGCAAGATTCACAAGCCTCGATTTTACAAGTCGTCGAAGAGTAGACGAGAGAAAGGTGGAAACTTTTTCTCTCAGAACTGCGCGAAAACATGTATTCCGGCTCAAAAAAACGGGATACATCGTTTTAGGTCGAAAGTAGCAAGATTCACGAGCATCGATTTTACAAGTCGTCGAAGTGTAGACGAGAGAAAGGTGGAAACTTTTTCTCTCAGAACTGCGCGAAAACTCGTATTCCGGCTCAAAACAACGGGATACATCGTTTTAGATCGAAACTAGCAAGATTCACGAGCATCAATTTTACAAGGCGTCGAGAGTAGACGAGAGAAAGGTGTAAACTTTTTCTCTCAGAACTGCGCGAAAACGTGTATTCCGGCTCAAAACAACGGGATACATCGTTTTATATCGAAACTAGCAAGATTCACGAGCCTCGATTTTACAAGTCGTCGATGAGTAGACGAGAGAAAGGTGGCAACTTTTTCTCTCAGAACTGCGCGAAAACTTGTATTCCGGCTCAAAACAACGGGGTACACCGTTTTAGATCGAAAATAGCAAGATTCTCGAGCATCGATTATACAAGTCGTCGAAGAGTAGACGAGAGAAAGGTGGAAACTTTTTCTCTCAGAACTGCGCTAAAACTTGTATTCCGGCTCAAAACAACGGGATACATCGTTTTAGATCGAAACTAGCAAGATTCTCGAGCATCGATTTTACAAGTCGTCGAAGAGTAGGCGAGAGAAAGGTGGAAACTTTTTATCTCAGAACTGCGCGAAAACTTGTATTCTGGCTCAAAACAACGGGATACAACGTTTTAGATCGAAACTAGCAAGATTCACAAGCCTCGATTTTACAAGTCGTCGAAGAGTAGACGAGAGAAAGGTGGAAACTTTTTCTCTCAGAACTGCGCGAAAACTTGTATTCCGGCTCAAAACAACGGGGGACATCGTTTTAGATCGAAACTAGCAAGATTCACGAGCATCATTTTTACAAGTCGTCGAAGAGCAGACGAGAGAAAGGTGGAAACTTCTCTCAGAACTGCGCGAAAACTTGTTTACTGGCTCAAAACAACGGGATACATCGTTTTAGATCAAAACTAGCAAGATTCAAGAGCCTCGATTTTACAAGTCGTCGAAGAGTAGACGAGAGAAAGGTGGCAACTTTTTCTCTCAGAACTGCGCGAAAACATGTATTCCGGCTCAAAAAAACGGGATACATTGTTTTAGGTCGAAAGTAGCAAGATTCACGAGCATCGATTTTACAAGTCGTCGAAGTGTAGACGAGAGAAAGGTGGAAACTTTTTCTCTCAGAACTGCGCGAAAACTCGTATTCCGGCTCAAAACAACGGGATACATCGTTTTAGATCGAAACTAGCAAGATTCACGAGCATCAATTTTACAAGGCGTCGAAGAGTAGACGAGAGAAAGGTGTAAACTTTTTCTCTCAGAACTGCGCGAAAACGTGTATTCCGGCTCAAAACAACGGGATACATCGTTTTATATCGAAACTAGCAAGATTCACGAGCCTCGATTTTACAAGTCGTCGATGAGTAGACGAGAGAAAGGTGGCAACTTTTTATCTCAGAACTGCGCGAAAACTTGTATTCCGGCTCAAAACAACGGGTACATCGTTTTAGATCGAAACTAGCAAGATTTTCGAGCATCGATTGTACAAGTCGTCGAAGAGTAGACGATAGAAAGGTGGAAACTTTTTCTCTCAGAACTGCGCTAAAACTTGTATTCCGTCTCAAAACAACGGGATACATCGTTTTAGATCGAAACTAGCAAGATTCTCGAGCATCGATTTTACAAGTCGTCGAAGAGTAGGCGAGAGAAAGGTGGAAACTTTTTATCTCAGAACTGCGCGAAAACTTGTATTCTGGCTCAAAACAACGGGATACAACGTTTTAGATCGAAACTAGCAAGATTCACAAGCCTCGATTTTACAAGTCGTCGAAGAGTAGACGAGAGAAAGGTGGAAACTTTTTCTCTCAGAACTGCGCGAAAACATGTATTCCGGCTCAAAAAAACGGGATACATCGTTTTAGGTCGAAAGTAGCAAGATTCACGAGCATCGATTTTACAAGTCGTCGAAGTGTAGACGAGAGAAAGGTGGAAACTTTTTCTCTCAGAACTGCGCGAAAACTCGTATTCCGGCTCAAAACAACGGGATACATCGTTTTAGATCGAAACTAGCAAGATTCACGAGCATCAATTTTACAAGGCGTCGAGAGTAGACGAGAGAAAGGTGTAAACTTTTTCTCTCAGAACTGCGCGAAAACGTGTATTCCGGCTCAAAACAACGGGATACATCGTTTTATATCGAAACTAGCAAGATTCACGAGCCTCGATTTTACAAGTCGTCGATGAGTAGACGAGAGAAAGGTGGCAACTTTTTCTCTCAGAACTGCGCGAAAACTTGTATTCCGGCTCAAAACAACGGGGTACACCGTTTTAGATCGAAAATAGCAAGATTCTCGAGCATCGATTATACAAGTCGTCGAAGAGTAGACGAGAGAAAGGTGGAAACTTTTTCTCTCAGAACTGCGCTAAAACTTGTATTCCGGCTCAAAACAACGGGATACATCGTTTTAGATCGAAACTAGCAAGATTCTCGAGCATCGATTTTACAAGTCGTCGAAGAGTAGGCGAGAAAAAGGTGGAAACTTTTTATCTCAGAACTGCGCGAAAACTTGTATTCTGGCTCAAAACAACGGGATACAACGTTTTAGATCGAAACTAGCAAGATTCACAAGCCTCGATTTTACAAGTCGTCGAAGAGTAGACGAGAGAAAGGTGGAAACTTTTTCTCTCAGAACTGCGCGAAAACATGTATTCCGGCTCAAAAAAACGGGATACATCGTTTTAGGTCGAAAGTAGCAAGATTCACGAGCATCGATTTTACAAGTCGTCGAAGTGTAGACGAGAGAAAGGTGGAAACTTTTTCTCTCAGAACTGCGCGAAAACTCGTATTCCGGCTCAAAACAACGGGATACATCGTTTTAGATCGAAACTAGCAAGATTCACGAGCATCAATTTTACAAGGCGTCGAGAGTAGACGAGAGAAAGGTGTAAACTTTTTCTCTCAGAACTGCGCGAAAACGTGTATTCCGGCTCAAAACAACGGGATACATCGTTTTAGATCGAAACTAGCAAGATTCTCGAGCATCGATTTTACAAGTCGTCGAAGAGTAGACGAGAGAAAGGTGGAAACTTTATCTCTCAGAACTGCGCTAAAACGTGTATTCCGGCTCAAAACAACGGGATACATCGTTTTAGATCGAAAGTGACGAGATTTACGCACTTCGATTTTACAAGTCGTGGAAGAGTAGACGAGAGAAAGCTGAAAACTTTTTATCTGAGAACTGCGGGAAAACTTGTATTCCGGCTCAAAACAACGGGACACATCGTTTTAGATTGAAACTAGCTAGATTCACGAGCATCGATTTTAAAAGTCGTCGAAGAGTAGACGAGAGTTAGGTGTAAACGTTTTCTCTCAGAACTGCGCGGTGTAAACGTTTTCTCTCAGAACTGCGCGAAAACTTGTATTCCGGCTCAAAACAACGGGATACATCGTTTTAGATCGAAACTAGCAAGATTCACGAGCATCAATTTTACAAGTCGTCGAAGTGTAGACGAGAGAGAGCTGAAAACTTTTTATCTCAGAACTGCGCGAAAACTTGTATTCTGGTTCAAACCAACGGGATACATCGTTTTAGATCGAAACTAGCAAGATTCACGAGCCTCGATTTTACAAGTCGTCGAAGAGTAGACGAGAGAAAGGTGGAAACTTTTTCTCTCAGAACTGCGCGAAAACTTGTATTCCGGCTCAAAACAACGGGATACATCGTTTTAGATCGAAACTAGCAAGATTCACGAGCATCATTTTTACAAGTCGTCGAAGAGTAGACCAGTGAAAGGTGTAAACTTTTTCTCTCAGAACTGCCCGAAAACTTGTATTCCGGCTCAAAACAACGAGATACATCGTTTTAGATCGAAACTAGCAAGATTCACGAGCATCATTTTTACAAGTCGTCGAAGAGTAGACGAGAGAAAGGTGGAAACTTTTTCTCTCAGAACTGCGCGAAAACTTGTATACCGGCTCAAAACAACGGGAAACATCGTTTTAGATTGAAACTAGCAAGATTCAAGAGCCTCGATTTTACAAGGCGTCAAAGAGTAGACGAGAGAAAGGTGGCAACTTTTTCTCTCAGAACTGCGCGAAAACATGTATTCCGGCTCACAACAACGGGATACATCGTTTTAGATCGAAACTAGCAAGATTCTCGAGCATCGATTTTACAAGTCGTCGAAGAGTAGACGAGAGAAAGGTGGAAACTTTTTCTCTCGGAACTGCGCGAAAACTTGTATTCCGGCTCAAAACAACGGGATACATCGTTTTAGATCGAAACTAGCAAGATTCTCGAGCATCGATTTTACAAGTCGTCGAAGAGTAGACGAGAGAAAGGTGGAAACTTTATCTCTCAGAACTGCGCTAAAACGTGTATTCCGGCTCAAAACAACGGGATACATCGTTTTAGATCGAAAGTGACGAGATTTACGCACTTCGATTTTACAAGTCGTGGAAGAGTAGACGAGAGAAAGCTGAAAACTTTTTATCTGAGAACTGCGGGAAAACTTGTATTCCGGCTCAAAACAACGGGACACATCGTTTTAGATTGAAACTAGCTAGATTCACGAGCATCGATTTTAAAAGTCGTCGAAGAGTAGACGAGAGTTAGGTGTAAACGTTTTCTCTCAGAACTGCGCGGTGTAAACGTTTTCTCTCAGAACTGCGCGAAAACTTGTATTCCGGCTCAAAACAACGGGATACATCGTTTTAGATCGAAACTAGCAAGATTCACGAGCATCGATTTTACAAGTCGTCGAAGAGTAGACGAGAGAGAGCTGAAAACTTTTTATCTCAGAACTGCGCGAAAACTTGTATTCTGGTTCAAACCAACGGGATACATCGTTTTAGATCGAAACTAGCAAGATTCACGAGCCTCGATTTTACAAGTCGTCGAAGAGTAGACGAGAGAAAGGTGGAAACTTTTTCTCTCAGAACTGCGCGAAAACTTGTATTCCGGCTCAAAACAACGGGATACATCGTTTTAGATCGAAACTAGCAAGATTCACGAGCATCATTTTTACAAGTCGTCGAAGAGTAGACCAGTGAAAGGTGTAAACTTTTTCTCTCAGAACTGCCCGAAAACTTGTATTCCGGCTCAAAACAACGAGATACATCGTTTTAGATCGAAACTAGCAAGATTCACGAGCATCATTTTTACAAGTCGTCGAAGAGTAGACGAGAGAAAGGTGGAAACTTTTTCTCTCAGAACTGCGCGAAAACTTGTATTCTGGCTCAAAACAACGGGATACATCGTTTTAGATCGAAACTAGCAAGATTCTAGAGCCTCGATTTTACAAGTCGTCGAAGAGTAGACGAGAGAAAGGTGGCAACTTTTTCTCTCAGAACTGCGCGAAAACATGTATTCCGGCTCAAAACAACGGGATACTTCGTTTTAGATCGAAACTAGCAAGATTCTCGAGCATCGATTTTACAAGTCGTCGAAGAGTAGACGAGAGAAAGGTGGAAACTTTTTCTCTCGGAACTGCGCAAAAACTTGTATTCCGTCTCAAAACAACGGAACACATCGTTTTAGATCGAAACTAGAAAGATTCTCGAGCATCGATTTTACAAGTCGTCGAAGAGTACACGAGAGAAAGGTGGAAACTTTTTCTCTCAGAACTGCGCGAAAACGTGTATTCCGGCTCAAAACAACGGGATACATCGTTTTAGATCGAAAGTAGCGAGATTTACGCACTTCGATTTTACAAGTCGTGGAAGAGTAGACGAGAGAGAGCTGAAAACTTTTTATCTGAGAACTGCGGGAAAACTTGTATTCCGGCTCAAAACAACGGGACACATCGTTTTAGATTGAAACTAGCTAGATTCACGAGCATCGATTTTAAAGTCGTCGAATAGTAGACGAGAGTTAGGTGTAAACGTTTTCTCTCAGAACTGCGCGAAAACTTGTATTCCGGCTCAAAACATTTGGGAAACACCGTTTTAGATCGAAACTAGCAAGATTCACGAGCATCGATTTTACAAGTCGTCGAAGAGTAGACGAGGGAGAGCTGAAAACTTTTTATCTTAGAACTGCGCGAAAACTTGTATTCCGGCTCAAAACAACGGGATACATCGTTTTAGACCGAAACTAGCAAGATTCTCGAGCATCGATTTTACAAGTCGTCGAAGAGTAGACGAGAGAAAGGTGGCAACTTTTGCTCTCAGAACTGCACGAAAACACGTATTCCGGCTCAAAACAACGGGATACATCGTTTTATATCGAAACTAGCAAGATTCACGAGCCTCGATTTTACAAGTCGTCGATGAGTAGACGAGAGAAAGGTGGCAACTTTTTCTCTCAGAACTGCGCGAAAACTTGTATACCGGCTCAAAACAACGGGGTACACCGTTTTAGATCGAAAATAGCAAGATTCTCGAGCATCGATTATACAAGTCGTCGAAGAGTAGACGAGAGAAAGGTGGAAACTTTTTCTCTCAGAACTGCGCGAAAACTTGTATTCCGGCTCAAAACATTTGGGAAACACCGTTTTAGATCGAAACTAGCAAGATTCACGAGCCTCGATTTTACAAGTCGTCGAAGAGTAGACGAGAGAAAGGTGGCAACTTTTTCTCTCAGAACTGCGCGAAAACTTGTATACCGGCTCAAAACAACGGGAAACATCGTTTTAGATCGAAACTAGCAAGATTCAAGAGCCTCGATTTTACAAGTCGTCAAAGAGTAGACGAGAGAAAGGTGGCAACTTTTTCTCTCAGAACTGCGCGAAAACATGTATTCCGGCTCACAACAACGGGATACATCGTTTTAGATCGAAACTAGCAAGATTCTCGAGCATCGATTTTACAAGTCGTCGAAGAGTAGACGAGAGAAAGGTGGAAACTTTTTCTCTCGGAACTGCGCGAAACTTGTATTCCGGCTCAAAACAACGGGATACATCGTTTTAGATCGAAACTAGCAAGATTCTCGAGCATCGATTTTACAAGTCGTCGAAGAGTAGACGAGAGAAAGGTGGAAACTTTATCTCTCAGAACTGCGCTAAAACGTGTATTCCGGCTCAAAACAACGGGATACATCGTTTTAAATCGAAAGTGACGAGATTTACGCACTTCGATTTTACAAGTCGTGGAAGAGTAGACGAGAGAAAGCTGAAAACTTTTTATCTGAGAACTGCGGGAAAACTTGTATTCCGGCTCAAAACAACGGGACACATCGTTTTAGATTGAAACTAGCTAGATTCACGACCATCGATTTTAAAAGTCGTCGAAGAGTAGACGAGAGTTAGGTGTAAACGTTTTCTCTCAGAACTGCGCGGTGTAAACGTTTTCTCTCAGAACTGCGCGAAAACTTGTATTCCGGCTCAAAACAACGGGATACATCGTTTTAGATCGAAACTAGCAAGATTCACGAGCATCGATTTTACAAGTCGTCGAAGAGTAGACGAGAGAGAGCTGAAAACTTTTTATCTCAGAACTGCGCGAAAACTTGTATTCTGGTTCAAACCAACGGGATACATCGTTTTAGATCGAAACTAGCAAGATTCACGAGCCTCGATTTTACAAGTCGTCGAAGAGTAGACGAGAGAAAGGTGGAAACTTTTTCTCTCAGAACTGTGCGAAAACTTGTATTCCGGCTTAAAACAACGGGATACATCGTTTTAGATCGAAACTAGCAAG